>NC_057419.1:115829097-116143821 GCF_019320065.1 Cervus canadensis
AGGCATTAAAGGGCACCCTGGCTGTGGTCCTTCTCTGTCGGTGAGCGGGTCAGACACTAAAGGGACACCCTGGGTGCGGTCCTTCTCTGTAGATTGGAATGTCTGCTTCTTAAAGGACCACACTGAATGGGGCCCTACTCCGTAGATGGTTATGTCAGGCACTCAAAGGGGCACTCTGGGGGAGGTCTTACTCTTGTAGATGGGCTGGTCAGGGTCTCAAAAGGGCACCGTGTGCCGGGTCCTTCCCTGTAGAAGGGCATGTCAGGCTCTGAAACTGTCACCCTGGGTACGGTCGTTCTCTGTAAATGGGCAGGTCAGGGTCTGAAA
Source organism: Cervus canadensis (assembly GCF_019320065.1). Lineage (NCBI taxonomy): Eukaryota > Metazoa > Chordata > Mammalia > Artiodactyla > Cervidae > Cervus > Cervus canadensis. The sequence goes on from NC_057419.1 coordinate 115,829,425, forward strand.
TGGGCACCCCGTGCCGGGTCCTTCTCTGTACATGGGCATGTGAGGCTCTGAAAGGGGCACCCTGGGTGGGGTCCTTCTCTGACAGTGGGCGGATCAGGCACTAAACGGACACCCTGGCTGGGTCCTTCTCTGTGAATTGGAATGTCTGGTTCTTAAAGGACCACCCTGAATGGAGCCCTACTCCTTAGATGTTTATGTCAGGCACTCAAAAAGGCACTCATGGGGATGTCTTACTCTTGTAGATGGGCATGTCAGGCTCTGATAGGGGCACCCTGGGTGGGGTCCTTCTCTAGATGGGCTGGTCACCCACTAAAGGGGCACTCTGGGTTGGGTCCTTCTCTGTCGATGGGCGGATCAGGCACTAAAGGGACACCTTGGCTGGGGTCCTTCTCTGTAGATTGGAATGTCTGGTTCTTCAAGGACCACCCTGAATAGGGAACTAGTCCTTAGATGGTTGTCAGGCACTCAAAGGGGCACTCTGGGTGAGGTCTTAACTCTTGTTGATGGGCATGTCTGGCTCTGAAAGGGGCACCCTGGTTGGGGTCCTTCTCTGTAGATTGGAATGTCTGGTTCTTAAAGGGACCACCCTGAATGGGGACTAGTCCTTAGATGGTTATGTCAGGCACTCAAGCGGGCAATCTGGGTGAGGTCTTACTCTTGTAGATGGGCCATGTCAGGCTCTGAAAGGGGCAACGTGGATGGGGGCCTTCTTTGCAGATGGGCATGTCCGGATCTGAAAGGGGCACCCTGGGTGGGGTCCTTGTCTAGTTGGGTGTGTCAGGCTCTGAAAGGTCCTCCCTGTGTGGGGACATACTCCTTAAATGGGCATGCCAGGCTCTGAAAGTGGCACCCGGGTTGGGGTCCATCTCTGTCCATGGGCGGGTCAGGCACGAAAGTGGCACTCTGGGTGGGGTCCTTCTCTGTCGATGTTCGGATCAAGCACTAAAGGGGCACCATGGCTGGGGTCCTTCTCTGTAGACTGGAATGTCTGGTTCTTAAAGGACCACCCTGAATGGGGCCCTACTGCTTAGATGGTTATGCCAGGCACTCAAAGGGGCACTCTGGGGGAGGTCTTACTCTTGTACATGGGCATGTCAGGCTCTGAACGGGGCACCCTGTATGGGGTCCTTCTCTGTAGATGGACGGGTCAGGCACTAAAGGGGCACTCTGGGTGGGGTCCTTCTCTGTGGATGGGCAGATCAGGCATTAAAGGGCACCCTGGCTGGAGTCCTTCTCTGTCGGTGGGCGGGTCAGACACTAAAGGGACACCCTGGGTGCGGTCCTTCTCTGTAGATTGGAATGTCTGCTTCTTAAAGGACCACACTGAATGGGGCCCTACTCCTTAGATGGTTATGTCAGGCACTCAAACGGGCACTCTGGGTGAGGTCTTACTCTTGTAGATGTGCAAGTCAGATTCTGAAAGGGGCACCCTGGGTGGCGGCCTTCTCTGTAGATTGGAATGTCTGGTTCTTCAAGGACCACCATGAATGGGGACCTACTCCGTAGATGGTTATGTCAGGCACTCAAAGGGGCACTCTCGGGGAGGTCTTACTCTTGTAGATGGGCAGGTCAGGGTCTGAAAAGGGCACCCTGTGCCGGGTCCTTCTCTGTAGATGGGCATGTCAGGCTCTGAAAGGGTCACCCTGGGTATGGTCGTTCTCTGTAGATGGGCATGTCAGGCTCTGAAAGGGGCACCCTGTGCCGGGTCCTTCTCTGTAGATGGGCATGTGAGGCTCTGAAAGGGGCACACTGGGTTGGGTCCTTCTCTGACAGTGGGCGGATCAGGCACTAAAGGGACACCCTGGCTGGGGTCCTTCTCTGTGGATTGGAATGTCTGGTTCTTAAAACCACCCTGAATGGAGCCCTACTCCTTAGATGTTTATGTCAGGCACTCAAAAAGGCACTCATGGGGAGGTCTTACTCTTGTAGATGGGCATGTCAGGCTCTGAAAGGGGGACCCTGGGTGGGGTCCTTCTCTAGATGGGCTGGTCACGCACTAAAGGGGCACTCTGGGTGGGGTCCTTCTCTGTCGATGGGCGGATCAGGCACTAAAGGGACTCCTTGGCTGGGGTCCTTCTATGTAGATTGGAATGTCTGGTTCTTCAAGGACCACCCGAATGGGGAACTACTCCTTAGATGGTTATGTCAGGCACTCAAGCGGGCAATCTGGGTGAGGTCTTACTCTTGTAGATGGGCCATGTCAGGCTCTGAAATTGGCACCCTGGGTGGGGTCCTCGCTGTAGATTGGAATGTCTGGTTCTTAAAGGGACCACCCTGAATGGGGCCCTACTCCTTAGATGGCTATGTCAGGCAGTCAAACGGGCACTCTGGGTGAGGTCTTACTCTTGTAGATGGGCATGACAGGTCCTGAATGGGGCACCCTGGGTCGGATCCTTCTCTGTAGATGGGCATGTCAGGCTCTGAACGGGCCAACCTGGGTGGGGTCCTTCTCTGTGAATGGGCGGGTCCGGCACTAAAGGGGCACTCTGGCTGGGGTCCTCTCTGTCGATGGGTGGGTCAGACACTAAAGGAGCACCTTGGCTGGGGTCCTCTCTGTCGATGGGTGGGTCAGGCACTAAAGTGGCACCGTCACTGGGGTCCTTCCTTGTAGATTGGAATGTCTGGTTCTTCAAGGACCACCCTGAATGGGGAACTACTCCTTAGATGGTTATGTCAGGCACTCAAGCGGGCAATCTGGGTGAGGTCTTACTCTTGTAGATGGGCCATGTTAGGCTCTGAATGGGGCAACGTGGGTGGGGGCCTTCTTTGCAGATGGGCATGTCCGGATCTGAAAGGGGCACCCTGGGTGGGGTCCTTCTCTGTAGATGGGCATGTCAGGCTCTGAAAGGGTCACCCTACCTCTGGACCTACTCCTTAGATGGGCCTATCAGGCACTTCGAGGGGCACCCTGGGTGGGATCTGTGAGGCTGTCACGGCTAACTCCATGGCAGGCAGCCTAGATTAGGGAGTAGCCTGGTTTCCCAGGGTAACATAATAATCAGGCCTCCTAGAGCCAGCCAATCAACATATGCCTAGCCAGAGAAAAGGGAACCTATCAGGGGAAAGCTGAAAGGCCCACGTTGGGCCAACAAAAATTACCTTGCAACTGTGTAACCTATCAGCTTGCGCCAACTACCCACTGTGTAACCAATCCGATTGCGCCAACTACCTGCTGCTTATTTTGACCTAATAAATACCCGAGAGAACTGGGGCTCGGGGCCTTTCATCCTCACACACCTGGTGAGGGCGGGAGGCCCTGGCTCGAGTCAGTAATAAATTCCCCTATTGCGAGTTGCATTGTTTCGAGGAGTCTTCTTTCTTGACCGGGGACTTGGACTACGGGCAGAACATTTGGGGGCTCGTCCGGGATCCCTTGACCGGGGAAGAACGCTCTTTGGAACAAAGGGGAAAAAAAAGATAGGGAATAGCACCGGTGCTCAGGCAGGTTTAGAAAAAGACCAGAGTAAAGCCGAGGCCCCGCTGTGAAGCGGGAAGGTGTCTGGCGCAGAAAAAGACCAGAGTAAAGCCGAGGCCCTGCTGTGAAGCGGGAAGGTGTCTGGCGCAGAAAAAGACCAGAGTAAAGCCGAGGCCCTGCTGTGAAGCAGGAAGGTGTCTGGCGCAGAAAAAGACCAGAGTAAATCCGGGGCCCTGCTGTGAAGCGGGAAGGTGTCTGGCGTTAGGGAAAGCTTTCCATGAGGGAATGGACTGGCCGTTCCGGCTGGCGTGAGGCCGCGGCCAGCGAGCGTGCTGGGAGGCAGCCAGCTCTGTGGGAAGGAGACCTCCTCTCCTAAGCCCGAATCTGGGGAAAGTGGACGCCATACGGTAAGGTGACCCTTGTTCCAGAGGATCTGTGTCATCGGCTGATGTATGTCTGTCTGTGTGTTTTTCTGTGTAACTGCCGGCATTGTCTCCTGTCTCGTTGTTCTCTGGTGTGTCATTGTCTAGTTCCTATAAAGCCTTGGAGCCTCATTTCTGTTTCTGGGAGTTTCAGTGAACAGGCAGACAGTTGTCGGGGCAACTGACGAGTCCCGGCCAGGGCTACTCCCTGGCGGATTCTGAAGGCCTCCCAACAAGTCAGCCCCAGTAACGGGAGCCCTAGAGGGTAAAACTCCTTTCTTTTTTCTCGTATTCTAAACCGAGAATCTGGCCAAATAAAAACCCGTCTGTGTGGGCACGGGACAGGCACTTAAGAGCCGATAGGGCGCCTGCCACTGGAAGACTCCCGTGAAAGGATAAGGGGGTCACGGAACGGGCTAGAAACCCTTAGGGTGCCCGCCCCCAGCAAGAAAACTTCCATGCAACGACTAAGGCACTCAAATAGTTCCATGAAGCATACCACAAGCCCAACCTCCTGGCCGCCACCACTCCCGATAGGATTTATTGGTGGTAATTCTCGGTGACTTTCTTCTGACTCTTGCTATGGGGCAAGAAAATCTACCTCACTCTCTCTCATGACTGATCATTTCTCGGATGTCAGGGCTAGAGCATATGATCTGTCGCTACTGGTTACAAAGAGTAAATTAATAACCTTTTGCTCTGCAGAGTGGCCCGCCTTCCAGGTTGGATGGCCTTCAGAAGAAACTTTTCAACCTTCTATTATTCGGGCAGTGAAAAAGAAAAAGTTATGGCTCCTGATCCCTGGGGCCACCCGAGCCAAGTCCCATATGTTATGGTCTGGCAAGATCTAGTAAAAGATCCGCCCGAATGGTTAAAACCTTTTGTTCACAAACTCCCTGATTCTCCTAATGTACAGGCCCTGGTTATGAAAACTCCCACTGCCCCAGAGGAAGCCAAGAAGAATAAGGGCCCAAAACCAGTCTTGCAGGAATCCTCGGACCGGAACCTGATTGACTTGGAGACAGAAATTAGGCCCCCGCCATATGCCCCTCCTCCGTTGCAGGTTCCCCTGGGGGGAAGAGCCCCCCCAATGAATCAGAAGGGACAAGGGAATCCCGACCCCGGAGAAAGAATAGAGGAAATAGGGGTGAGCAGGATCATGGAGAACCTTCATCTACTGTACAGGCACTCCCCATCCGGGTGGGACCAGCTAACCCAGACGGAGAACGAACCTATCAATACTGGCCCTTTTCCCATTTTGTTTACTCATAACCCCACCTGGGATGATTGCCAGCAGCTGTTGCAGGTGCTCTTCGACACAGAAGAACGGGAGCGAATCCTGGCAGAGGCGCAGAAACGGGTCCCGGGGGTCGACGGGAGACCAACCGCCCAGCCTCATCTCGTGGACGAGGGGTTTCCTCTGTTGCGGCCTAACTGGGATTTTGAGCGAGTAGAAGGTAGGGAGCGTCTCCGAGTGTACTGCCAGACTCTAATGGCTGGCCTGCGGGCCGCAGCTAGGAAGCCGACAAATTTGGCAAAGGTAAATTTAGTAAGGCAAGAGCCCACTGAGAGCCCGTCAGCCTTCCTAGAGAGGCTAATGGAAGCCTTTAGGCAATATACACCCATGGACCCCCAGGCTGAGGAATCACGCGCTGCAGTTCTACTAGTGTTTGTGAATCAGGCAGCCCCAGATATTAAGAGGAAATTACAAAAGATAGAGGGGTTAGGAGAGCAGACAATACAAGACTTACTGAAAGCAGCTGAAAAGGTGTTTAATAATAGGGAGACCCCAGAAGAAAGAGAGGAACGACTTCGTCGGGAGAAAAGGGAACTAGCTGAGAAGATCAGGAAAGAAGATAGGGAACATAGGGCAAAAGAAAACCGGAAGAACAAGAGAGAGTTAACCAAGATTCTTTTTGCGGGGATGAAGGCCGGAACAGAATTGAGGGAGCCTCGAGACCCCCAGACGGGAGAAACAGAGAGACCAAAAAGGCAGGCCCTAAAGAAAGATCAGTGCGCTTACTGCAAAGAAGGGGGCACTGGAAAAATGAGTGCCCTAAGAGGGACCCGAAGAAAAGAACAACCCAGAGAGAGAATTTCCCCTGGAACTCGAGTTCTATATGCGGGGGAAGACAGTGACTAGGGGAGTCAAGACTCGACACCCCTCCCCGAGTCCTGGGTAACCATACATGTAGAGGGGAAACCCGTTGGCTTCATGGTGGACACTGGCGCCCAACACTCTGTTTTAAAAAAAAAAACTGGGACCAATGTCTAAGAAAACCAGCTTGGTGCAGGGAGCCACGGGGACAAAAAATATTGTTGGATCACAGAACAGAAAGTAAATTTGGGGACCCATCAGGTGTCCCATTCGTTTTTGGTGATACCAGAATGCCCAGCCCCTCTACTTGGACGGGACTTGTTGACTAAAGTTAATGCTCAGATCCATTTTGACCCTGGGGGAATGTCAGTCACGGAAGGACTTGGACAGCCGATACATGTCTTGTCTCTAGCTTTAAGAGATGAATACAGACTTTTTGTGCCTAAGCCCTCAGAGGTTATAGCACCAGATATACAACCATGGGTCCACAAATATCCGTTGGCATGGGCAGAAACAGCAGGAATGGGACTGGCTAAACAGAGACATCCGGTTGTCATCGAATTAAAAGCCGAGGCGACTCCTGTGAGGGTGAAGCAATATCCTATGAGCCAGGAGGCTCGGCGGGGGATCACTCCCCACATTCGATGGCTCATGGATGCCGGAATTCTCAAGCTGTGCCAATCCCCTTGGAACACCCCTTACTACTGGTGAAGAAGCTGGGGAGTACGGATTACAGACCTGTCCAGGACCTACGAGAAGTCAACAAGCGGGTGAGTGACATACACCCTACTGTCCCCAACCCATATACCCTCCTGAGCAGTCTGCTGCCTGAGTACACTTGATACACTGTGTTGGACTTGAAAGATGCTTTTTTCAGCCTACCCCTGGCGGCCCAGAGCCAGGAGATATTTGCCTTTGAGTGGACTGAGGGGGAAGGCCAACCTGTAGTGCAGCTAACTTGGACCCGCCTCCCACAAGGGCTCAAAAACTCCCCTACCTTGTTTAATGAGGCTTTGAGTGAGGACCTCTATGAATATCGGACTCGCCACCCAGAGGTCATCCTGCTGCAATATGTGGATGACCTTATGTTGGCTGGAACCACAGAGGAGGCAGGCAGCCATGCCACCGGTGACCTCTTACAGACTCTAGGCACCTTGGGATATCGTGCTAGCACAAAAAAGGCGCAAATATCCCGGCAAGAGGTCACCTATTTGGGGTATAAGATCAGGCAGGGGCAAAGGTGGCTAACTCAGGCCATGAAAGAAACAATATTGCAGGTACCAGAGCCCAAGACCCCCCGCCAAGTGAGAGAGTTTTTAGAGACTGTTAGATATTGTAGACTATGGATCATGGGGTTTGCTGAGAAGGCCCGGCCCTTATATGAGGAAAGTAAAGAGACCCCAAACTGGACTTGGACTGAGCCAATGAAACAGGCTTTCCAGACACTCAGACGGGCCCTACTAAAAGCAGCCAGCCGGGACTACGCCGCCCCCATATTAGCCATGAGACTTCCACCTCCTGGTATGGGGACTCTGCCTCCAGTCCCCGACTATTCCCTCCCTGACCTCATTTGGATCAATGAGGATACCACCCTCCAGAAGGATGACAAAGATGGATGGTACCGAGATCAAAACAACAACCTGATATTGCCTGCCATCCTGGGTCGTCACCTATGTGAACACCTGCACACAACTACACACTTGGGAGAAAAAAAGACCTTGACTCTTCTCCAGACAGCCTGCCTGAGGTTCCCTCGACAAAATGCAACTGTACGAGAAATAATCCAGGCTTACAAAGCGTGCCAGCTGATGAAGACAGAGAAAAGGCAGCACACTGGAACAAGGTACTGAGGGGAAGAGCCAGGGCAACACTGGGAGATAGATTTCACTGAGGTAAGACCAGGCAAGTACGGGTATCGCTATCTGTTGGTTCTGGTAGATACCTTCTCGGGGTGGGTAAAAGCCTTCCCCGCTAAGGGAGAGACAGCAACAGTGGTTGCTAAAAAGATCTTAGAGGAGATAGTGCCTAGGTATGGGCTGCCAGTGACTATGGGTTCAGATAACAGACCTGCCTTTGTGAGCCAGATTGTACAAGGGCTGGCCCAAGCTCTGGGGACAAAATGGAAGTTACATTGTGAATATAATCCCCAGAGCTCAGGACAGGTTGAAAAAATAAATCGGACCCTAAAAAAAACTCTGACAAAGGTTGGCAATAGAGACTGGCGGGGACTGGGTGACCCTCCTTCCCTTCGCGCTCTTTCGAGCGCGTAACACCCCTTATAAGCTGAATCTTACCCCTTTTGAGATTCTGTATGGAAGACCCCCTCCTGTGTGTCCTATATTCGAGGGAAAATGCCTACCACCCCCTACCTTGGGACAATTCCAGCAATCACTGATGGCATTAAGCAAGGTGCATAGCCACGTTTGGAAATTAATTCGAGAGATACACGAGAGAACAAGCAAGGGGAAACACTGGGAATGCAGGTTCAATCCCTAGTCAGGGAACCAGGAGCCCACATACTGCAAGGCAACTAAGCCCACATGCCACAACTAAAACCCAATACAGTCAGCCCTCTTAGCGCAGTGGGCAGTGCGTCAGTCTCATAAGACCCAATACAGCCAAATAAATAAATACCTTTTTTAAAAGATGTTCAATTGCTGCAGTCCATGGGGTAGGAAAGAGTCGGACACAACTTAGCAAACGAACGACAAATAAAAATTTCACTTATATGTTTTGCAGGTAAACATGTACATAGACTTCAGTATTCAGGCAATTCAATCCCTTCTCAGAAGCACTTTGCAAGAAGACAGACTTCTTAGCCCAGATCCCCAAAAGATGCTTTTGTTTATATTCCTGAAGGTGAAATCTCAAAACCTCTGCAACAAGTGGAGAGATAATTAGCAGGAAACTTCTCCAGAATCTGGTGCTTCATCACACAGGTACAGCACGAATTATGCTTTAGAGGAGTGTGCATGGATCATGGTGAGAAGAGCCTGCAGTCCAGTGGGATGGCCCCACCTGCCACGCATGGCCAGCATGGCCTTCCGGACCCTTCCTCCTCTTCACATTCTGAAGTGGGCATCATTCCTGGAGGGTCAGGCTCTGGAAGGGCATCTGTCACTTTACTGGATTCTTGGCCTGTGCGGTTACAAGGAATATTTCGTAAAATGTTTTTTAATGACTAAAACAAACAAACAAATAAATAAAGATGTTCAATTTAGCATAGAACAACTATGGTTTGTACAAAACAAATCACACTCAACTTTCCCCCAAAAGAGAATGCCCAAACTCTCACAAGTTATCACACCCAGCTCTAAATTTAGGATTATTGACCCATGTTGATTCCTAAGTTCAACATAATCACATACTGATATTCTGTAATTTGTGGACTAAATTGTGAAGTTCAGTCACAACATCCCTTAGATAAGGGGACAAGGTGAAGAGGGTACATTAACACATCTAGAACACACACACATATTTCAAAATGGGGAAAATAGAAAATATAAACAACTATTTCTATGTTGTTTCTGTAACTAGCCACAAAGTTATAGTTGGTATTTATTAATATGACTTCTTTCTTCCATAACTTATTCCATTTTCTCTTGCCCTCAGTCAGTTTCTCAGCTATTGAGTTCTCTTTGCCCAGTGGGCAGAGGTAAAGCTTCATTACTCAGAGGTTTGAGCTTTCAGTGGTCTTGCCTATGTGATGTGGCTGTAATCTTTCATTAACTTTGACCACTGAATATTCCAGTTTCAAGAGGAGCCACAGAGTTTCAGACTTAATTCTCCCTGCATGCATTGTGTAGGAGAATGCATCCCCTTGATGATCAGGATCAATCACACCAATCAAACCCATATTTTGCCTGCTGGCCCAGTGATGCATGAAGCTCAGATGGCTAGGTTGCAGTCTCAACAATCTATTCAACAGAATCACTGTTATTTCTACTGGTAGACTAATAATCAGAGTTTTAAATCAGCAGAGGCCAAAATCAAGAGGATGTGAAGGAAATACTTGCAAATGGAGGTTGAATAGGCAATTCACCATTTTAGATGATGGAGGATAAGGTATGACCAGGGTGAATTCTGTTTAACTCTTTTTTGCCTTTTTCTGTAAAAGGAGTTCCTTAGTCAGAAGCAGTGTCGTGCGGGATATCATAATTGTATGTCGGCAAGAGTGGTGCTGGCTGCAGTGTTGCAGTTAGGGAAGGCAAGTCCATATTCCTGCCCCTTCTCTCATGGAAGGGGTCCAATGTAATTAACCTGCCACCAGATGGCTGGTTGGAACCGTCCTCCCAGAAGGAAATGGCACGTATCATGAGTTTGGTATTGGCCTCTGCTATTGGCAAGTTGGGGTTGGACACTCAACTGATCTGATAACTACATCAGCCTGGGTGAGGGGCCGCCCATGTAATTGAGCCTATGAAGAGCCTCTGTCCCTGCAACCATGGCCACTTTGTATGTGGGCCACTGAGCAAGACTCAGGGTGGGGCTGGCTGACATTCTTAGGTAAGTCGCCTTGTTTACATGATTCTTGAGAGCCTTCATCACAGCTAACATGCTCTGTTGGGCATTTATATGAAGCACAAATGTACTCACACTCTCTGGCCCTTCCTAGAGGTCCAGCTACATATTACTCCTCCCAAACCTTCTTGTCACCAGTACTATAAATTATTTTCTTTCCTAGTTCCTGAACATCAGACAGTGTAGAGCCATACCTGAGGCCATCTCTCCTTCTAAGCAAATTGAACAACCAGATATACCAATCTTCAGGGAAGATTTTACTTTGCACTGTCTTTCTCGGCCTGCTCCTATGTGGGGCTGGACTGCTGCAGCGATATGCTTCTGGCTGGTGCCCTAATGTCACACAAAGCTGTACTCCAGTAGATTCCTGACTGAGTAAGGACATCCATCCTCACCAGTTTGGTGGGAGGGCCTGAAAGGAACAAAAAGGCAAAGGGAGAATTCTCTCTCCTTTTGAGCCGGGACATCCATCTTTTCCTACCCTCAAACATTTGATTGTGGTGCTGGTTCCTGGGCCTTTGAACTCCAGGATTTATACCAGCACCCCTGGTTCTCAGACTTAGGACTTGGACTGAATTATACCACTGGCCTTCCCGGTTCTCTAGCTAGCTGACAGCAGACTGTGGAAGTTCTCAGTCTCCATAACTGTGTGAGACAATTTCTATCATAAATCTTTTCATATATATATATATATATATATATATATATATACACACACACACACACACACACACTATTGTTTCTCTGGAGAACCCTGACTAAATACAACTGGTCTATAAAGAAGTCCCTATGTTAGTTTGCCAGGATTGCCATGACAAAGAACCACAGAATGGGTGGCCCTAACAACAGAAATTTACTTCCTTAGAGCCCTGGAGGCTAGAAGTCAGAAATTAAGTTATCAGCAGTGTTAGTTTCTTCTGAAGCCCTCACCTCTGCCATCTTCTCCATATGTCTTCACATGGTCTTCTCTCTGGGCCTATTTGAGTCCTGATCTCTCCTTATAATCTCCCCTGATGGCTCAGTTGGTCAAGACGCTGCCTGCAATGCGGGAGACCCAGGTTTGATCCCTGGGACAGGAAGAGGAAATGGCAACCCACTCCAGTATTCTTGCCTGGAGAATCCCATGGACAGAGGACCCTGATGGGCTACAGTCCATGGGGTCACAAAGAGTCAGACATGACTCACTCAGTCACTCACTCACTCTTCTTATAAGAACAGCAGTCATGCTGGATTAAGGCTCACCTCAAGGACCTTATATAACCTCAGTTACATGTTTAACGACCTTGTCTTGGGACTTCCCTGGTGGTCCAGGTTGAGAGTCTGACTTCCAGGGCAGGGGACATGGGTTCAGTCCCTAGACTGGGAAGATCCCACATGCCTCCAAGCAATTAACTCTGTGTCCCACAACTACTGAGCCTGAGTGCTACAACTACTGAGCCTGCACTCCAGAGTCCACGAGCTGCAACTACAAAAGCCAGTGCTTCACAACAAGAGAAGCCACTGCAATAAGAAGCCTGAGCACCGCAACTAGGAGCAGCCCCTACTCGCCACAACTAGAGAAAGCCTGCACACGGCAACAAAGGCCCAGCACGGCCAAATAAAAAATATTCAGTTTAGCCCATAACAGTTCCCATGAAACCATAAGTGTGGGTTGACAAAAGGAAAGCCATGTGGCAGGTGGGGGCACAGTGGCAGTGTGAGTCACTGCTCACAAATGTTACTTGTGCCTTCAGAACCTCCTCAAAGCCACTCCATATATATCATTTCTATTTCAAGAGCCCTCTGTACTCTTCACTAGCCAAACAAGTATATCACATAAGAATGTTATGTAATAGGGATCACTACACTGGAATTTTAAAGTCTTGATGGCGACCCTCATTTCTGAGAGTCTCCTATGTCTGCAGTATTGGTTACAGTTTACTATTTAGACAGTACAATATAACGGTTAATAGCATGGACTCTGGAGCCAGCTTCTGGTTTAAGTTCTACCTTATCAATTATTAACTGGTGACCCTGGGTAAGTTACTTAAGCTTAACTTTTCTGTAAAATGTGTACAATAACAGTACCTACTGTGAAACTAATACAATATTGTAAGTCAACTAGACTTAGATTAAAAAATCATTTTAAAATACCTAAAAGCAAACAAAAATAGTACCTACTTTGTAGTGTTGTTTTGAGGAATATTTTTTTAATGCATGTAAAGTGCTTGGAAGAGTGTCTGGCATGTAACAAGAGTGATAATTGTGTTTGCTATTCCTGCTACAATTGGAAAGGAGAGTAAGTTCCAGGTTTCCACCTGTCCCTTCCTCAACAGAAAAATTCTTTTTCCACGGGGAGCCAGTTGGGGTATTTTGCCAGTTGCTGGTTTTACCTATTACAACTGTAAACCTAGGAACTGGAGAAATTACCGGAGAGTGGGTTTGTACACCCCTGGCCCCACTATGAGTTGGATTTATCCATTTATCATTTGACATTCATGAGCCCTCACTCTGACTGTGGGTAACTGTGATGCTCTCATTCCCCAGGATGACTGTTAGCTCAGAGCCATTGTCTACTAAGCCCTGGTGAGTATGTGGATTTTTATTTCTCCGCTACACAATTACTTTGGGAAATTACTGTGTGTCCTTTCAGGGGTAACTAGGAAGATTTACTGTGCATAATTACAGTGTTACCATAGCATCCTTCCTCGAGGCTCTCAGTCGCCCCTTCATTCTAGGGACCCTGGATATACAGCCTGAGGAGCTATGGCCCTCTCTCATGGTGACCCAACTCTCCTTTTGCCAGACTTCTTTTGGTTAAATGAGTCATATTTCTGTTTGAGTCCTAGGGCCCCATGATTCAAGTAATTTCCACCAAAGATCAAACCACTCAAAACCCAGAGCCTTAAAACAACCGCTATTTATTTAATGTACAGTTGTTGGGAGTTGGCAATTTGGGCTGGGCACATCTGGACTATTCTTTTGCTTGTGTCCGCTGGACTCTCACGTATCTGTGGTCAGCTGCTGCTAGCAGTCTTGGTGACACTACTTCTAGGAGTTGGTTGGCTATTATTTGGGCATACAGGGATAATTGGGGCATGAGTTTGATCATCCAGTCTGATGCCAGCAGGCTTACAAGACTAGCAATAGTGTGGGCCCCAATGCATAAGCACTTTTCTCGCTTTTGTCTGCACTGTTTTTGCCAATGTCCCATTGACCAAAGCAAGTTAAAAGATATCTTCAAGAGAAGAAACAAATAGGTCACCTCTTGACAGATTTGCAGCCTCAGTGCAAAGTTATGGATTCAGGGAGAGGGAGCATTTGTGGTGATTTTTATTCTGCCCCAGGCACCAATCCTCTTCCCCCTCCTATTCTGGAGCCCTAGCCTTTTGCAGGCATATCAATTTCTTTACAAAAAACACTGTTCATTTTCATCCAGGAGATACACTCCTTCACTGGTGATGAGGGAAAGGAAGATGGTGAAAGTAAAACCCAAATTATTCAGCCATTTTTCAAATACTTTTTAAAATAATCATTTCCTTTCCCTCATCCTCCCATGTCCGCTTTCCATACCTGGTCCTTCTTCCCTCAAAGTGGCTCTGTTTCTGCAGCATCCTTTGCCTGCCTGAGATTCGCTGGGCTGTGGTGCCCTCCTGTGTGATTTCAGTTTGAGCCAACCTGTGTTCATTCCAGGAATTTATCAAACATTTTGGGCCACTAGGGGCTTCCCTGATAGCTCAGTTGGTAAATCCAATTGCAATGCAAGAGACCTGGGTTCGATCCCTGGGTTGGGAAGATCCCCTGGAGAAGGGAAAGGCTACACACTCCAGTATTCTGGCCTAGAGAATTCCATGGACTGTATAGTTATGGGGTCTCAAAGAGTCAGACATGACTGAGCAACTTTCACAAGATTGTACAGTTTCCCAAAGACAATGCATTGCCTGAGGCTGTCTTGTCTACTCTGTTTCTCCTAAAGCTGGGGTTGAGATTGTATCATTTATAGATTGCTTGTGCTGTTCTGCTTGCCTTAGACAAAAATTTTAATATAAAAATGAGCAAAGGAACCAGAGCCTGGGCAACTTGAGGGGCAAAGAGAAAGGGGTGAGGAGAAGGGAAAGTTAACTGAAAAAAAGCCTAACTCTCCTCTCCCCCACTGATGCCACTGCCCCTGGGGTTTCCAGGACCCTTTTAGTCTGCCTTCCAGTCATCTAGTCCATGGGGCCCTCCTTCCTTTTGAGGCCACTATGAATGACCAATAAACATAATATTCAGCTTCAACTGTAATCAAATATAAGCAAATTAATCAGAATAATGCTTTGCTTTTAGATTAGCAATAATAAAATAATACCTAATAATAATATGAGTGAGGATGTGGGGAAATGGACAGCGTCATACATTACCTGAGGGAGTGGAAATTGGTACAACCTTTCTTACACGGAAATTGAATATACTGATTAAAATGAAGACTGCAAATCTTTTTCTTAGCTCATCCAAATGTTTATATATATACATATTTATTTAATATATATATTTAATTGAAGTATAATTTATTTACAGTATTGTGTTAGTTTCAGGTGTACAATAAAGTGATTCAGTTATATACGTGTGTGTGCACTCAGTCGTATTCAACTCTTTGTGATCCCATGACTGTAGCCCGCCGTCTCCTCTGTCCATGGAATTTTCCAGGCAAGAATACTGGAGTGGGTTTTCATTTACTACTCCAGGGGGTCTTTCTGATGCAGGGATCGAACTCGTGTTTCCTGCACTGGTTTACCATTGCACCGCCTAGGAAGCCCTCAGTTTTATGGAGGGCTTTTCTGTCTGACTGACTTACTGTCTGAGCCACTGGGGAAGCCTATATATCTATATCTAAATATACTTTTTCAGATTCTTTTCCACTGTAGGTTATTGCACGATATTGAATATAGTTCCCTATGCTATACAGGTCTTTGTTCTTTATCTCTTTTCTATATGAAAAAGTGAAAGTGTTGGTCACAGACATTCCCTTCTCCGGGGAATCGTCCCGACCCAGGGATCAAACCTGGGTCTACCACATAGCAGGCAGATTCTTCGCTGTCTTTTATGTGTTAATCCCAAACTCCTAATTTATCCCTCTCCCTCCAGTAACCATAAATTTGTTTTCTATAAGACTACAAATCTTTTGATAGAGTACTTCCTTTCATGCAAATGTGCAACAATATCTGTATGTATAAAAGATGTCTAACCTTGCCAGTAAACAAAATATGCAAATTAAAACAATGAGATGTCATTTTCACCTAGA
This sequence comes from Cervus canadensis, assembly GCF_019320065.1. Taxonomy (NCBI): domain Eukaryota; kingdom Metazoa; phylum Chordata; class Mammalia; order Artiodactyla; family Cervidae; genus Cervus; species Cervus canadensis. Next base: position 115,845,141 of record NC_057419.1, read on the forward strand.
ATGCCCAAGATTTAAAAGAATATCAATGCTATTATTAAGAAAGTAGAAGATGTTCATGGATACCTTAGAGCTGTGTGAAAGACAGTTTGACAATATGTATCAAAATCATTAAACAAATGAAAAACTTTTGATCCAAGAACTCCATTTCTAGGAATGTACCAGAGCGAGACATCAGAGAAGTATACAAAGATATGCCTGAGGATGCTAATCTCAACACTGTTTATGACTGTGGAAACTTTGAAACCATCCAAATATCCTTCAGTTAATGATTGGCCTGCCATAAGGAGTCATACACGGTACTATCAATCACAAAGAATCAATATGAAAGGATAAGCAAGATATATCATTATGTTTAAAACAACTATCAAGGCAGTATGTTACTATGATTTCACTTTTGTCTTACTATTGGTGTGTGAAATATATATGTGTGTGTGTATGTGTGTCTGTGTGTTTTGTTTAATAAAATTGACTAAAACAGATACCAAGCTGTTAATAGTCTTTTTTTTTCTGGTGGTTGTGATCCTAGAAACTTTGCTTTTCTCATAATATATACTTAAGTTTCAATGATCTACAAACAATTGGTAAAAATCATATATATTAAAACTTAAGAAATTTTGTAAAGTTGCTAAGCTTCTCTGATAGTTAAATAAATGCAAATTAGAAGAATAATAAGATACAACTGTTGTCTATCATGTTGAGGAAAAAAATTCCAAGACTGACAATATTGTATAGAGCTTCCTTCTCTAAACTTCTTTGATCAACCGCATGTATTAGGAAAACTTTTTGACCTCAAACACTAAATATCTATGCTATGCGATGGTTTTTTATAATAAAGAATGAATTATATTATTCATCCTCTTCTGCCACTTGCAAATTCATGTTTACAATGATGCTATTGCAATAAATTTTGGCATAAGAAAAACTGGAAACGTTCAGAACACCCATCAACAAGGGACTTGTTATAAGAATTATTGAACACTATGAGCTGATATATGCATTGGTTAATTATCCATCTTCAAGGAGAGTGAGGTAGTTGTGTGTTATTGACATGGTAAGGGCACCTTATCAACACATCACATCTGGAGGTATATACAGGAAACATGATCTCAGTTCATGGCTGCTGGGGCGGGGTGGGGAAAGGGAAACGAAGCAGGGAATTTGCTTTCCATTGTTCTCATTGTGCTGCTGACAAAGTCTAACAACTCGCTTTTAGACTTTGCCCATTAGCAGAATACTACAGATATAAAGCAAAAACAAATAAGACGCTTGAATGAATAACGCAGAATGCACACAACTTAAAGTTCAATTAGTTGGTTTGGTGTGTTTGTACTAGCTTACAACCGGGGACCGAAAAAATTCCTAAAGGGATTTGAGGCGACAGGAAATGCGTTCAAGCTTCGAAGTTGCTCAAGATCGTGCTTATGAAGCAAAATTTCTAACGATTCGAGCAAGTTTCACTTTGCTTCCGTTAAAATTTAAAAGTTAAAAGTTGAAAAAGGACCACTGGGGTCAGGAAGCTAGGTCTCCCGGACAAACTGCCCGCCCCTCCCCGCTCCTCCCGACTCCCCCTTAACATTGCCCCTTCCCCGTCCCAGGGCTCTGGATCCCTGGCGCTCTGCCTGATCCCGCCCCACGTGGCCCCGAGGCAGCCTAGGAGGGCGGCCCGGCGGGGCACCAGTGCCCGCTGTGGCCAGAGCACAGCCAGAGGAGGAGGGAGCACAGCCAGAGGAGGAGGGAGCACAGCCAGAGGGGGAGGGATCCCGCAGTGCAGCGCAATTAGCATCTGCTGCCGCGCGATCCACCTACCGCGCCGATTCCCCCGCGAGAGCGTCCTTCTGTCCCCTGAACCAGCGGGAATCACCTGGCTCTGGGCGCTGTATCCGGGGCCACAGCAAACCGATGGCAGCAGCAGCGGCCCTGTCGGGCGTAGCAGTGCGGCTGTCGCGCTCAGCCATGACCCGCGGCCCGTATGGCGCCTTCTGCAAGGGGCTCACGCGCACGCTGATCACCTTCTTCGACCTGGCCTGGCGTCTGCGCATGAATTTCCCCTACTTCTACATAACGGCTTCGGTGATTCTAAACGTCCGCCTGCAGGTACATATTTAGAGCAACTAACTTTGTGGCAGTGGGGAGGCCCAGCAGGATGGCTGACCTCCACCCACTGGCTCACCCGCCCTAGAGCACAGTGCCCAGCTCGCCTCACGCACACACACTTGCCGGCCTGTCCTGCTGTCGCCCCACCTTTTCATATAAACGCGCGGCTAGAAATCATTATTTGTGGAAAGCCTGCAATCTAACCAGGAAACTGTAAAATAAACGAGAAGTTGAATCTCAAGGAAGTAGCTAATTCAAGGAACAGAACTTAAAAATCTGAAAATCCTCAGAAATATTTAAGAAGTTCTTCTGTACATAAAGGGCTTCTTCCCTCGTGGCTCAGCTGGTAAAGAATCAAATGAGCACGCACATTGGGAAATTACAATGAGCACAGGATGCGCTAAAGGAGAAAAAAAAGGAAAAGTTACCAAGGACTTAAATAAAGTGCACAAGAATGGTCCAAATAGGAAGCAAATCTTCCAAATTTGAAAAAGAAGTGAAAGGACTTCCCACTGGATGGAATCAATTCTAGGCAATAGATGGATGGAAGCTGGAGGAAACTGATCACATGATCTGGAAGACATACTTGTCTTCATCCCCCAAAGGAAAAAACAGAACCTTCAGGGGAAAACAAACATTTCAAACTGTACAAGGAGAACATGCTTCCTATATGAAGCAACCTCAGTTTTCAACCATTGCGGGGAGTGTGAGAAAAGGAGTCGGAACACTGGCATACGTGGATCAAGACTCTGCAATCACAGAAAATCCAATCATAGCTTCAACATCCCTATTCAATGAACAGTGTTTAAATAACCATTACAGAGGAAATATTAGTTATGCTTTTTCGTTTTTAGAGTAAATCTCTAGACAAATCAGGGAAGACTAAATTATGGTCATAGAACAGAATGGGAATGGTAACCAACTTTGACAAGTACAGGCAACAAGTTGGCAACCAGAGGGGAGGAAAGGGAATACTGGTGTTATTCTCCTAAACTAGGAAGTCTCCAGGTGAAAGAATAAGGCAGATTCAGGGGTTACATTTTTAAACTGAAGGAGTTAACCAACAGGAAACTTAAAAATAGTGATACAATGGTAGGGAAGTGGGGCAGGAAAACCCAGGAGACAGCAGGAAGGCAGCAGAAAATGTCTCACTTCATCAAAGTTAACAAATAGTAAGAAAAGCATATTACTAGGAAAAATGGAGTTAACCTCTAAACAGACATGTAAAGTTTTTGCCTCTGGAATGGGGAAGCAAAAGCTAAGAAGGGTAGGTGGGGATTCACTGCTTTTCATTATATGCCCTTTTGTACTGGTTGATTTTTTTATAATCCTTTATATGCATGTATTATCTTGATTAAAAATTAAAACCTATTAAAAGTGAATTTACTGCAGTTGGAAGGAAATTTGGGGGAAGGGGGTTGGGGAGTGGCCCATGAGTCCAGGTAGGTTCTGCCTTCCTATCTTTCTGCAATAGTGGATGTGTATCCTAAACTGTTCCCGAATGATCACATGAAATATGATTTCCTTGCTTTCCAAGTACAGCATAAGATCATAAGGAAATGCCTGATGAAATGATCAGTAATCTTCAGATAGTCCAGAGCTTCCTTACTCTATGAAACTTCTCATGAACTAATCTCTGCCATGTCATGTTTAAGGTAAAAACAAAACAAAAAGTGTGATTTAATTTTTCAAAACTGAAAAATTGGGCAAGTAACCTATGATGTTTAGACAAGATTCTCACATTTTAGTATTGATCATAATAGCAAGAGGGGGGAAATAAGCTAAATGTGCAACAGAAGCTGGGCTAAACAGAAATAGTCCATCAATGGAATGGGGTAGTATGTGCATGCTCAGTTGCTCAGTCCTGTCTGATTCGTTGTGATCCCAGGGACTGTAGCCTAACAGACTCCTCTGTCCATGGCATTTTCCAGGCAAGAATACTGGAGTGGGTTGCCGTTACTGAGCCAGACAGAAATATATATTATATAACATTCACTCTTCTTAATTATAGAGAACTAATACTTGGAAACACTATTGCACTTTTCCTATAACCATGCAATATCCCAAGCACTTTGTATGCATCGTTTAATTTAATCCTCATGACAACTCAGAGATACGTGACTGTCATCACCCCTGGTTTGCAGGAGAGGAGACAAACACGGAGAAGGGTAGTGGCAGAGTGATGAAATATTGCCAACAATATTATTCTTCCTGCTAATGTGAGACATTCATAGCTATGATTTGTTTTTTTCTTTGCATTACTCTGCACTCCCAATGCAGAGGGCCCCAGGTTTGATCTCTGGTTAAGGAATTAGATCCATATGCCACAAATAAGACCCGGTGCGGCCAAATAAATAATAAAATAAATATTTTAAAAACTTTAGTGTAAAATTCACTATCTACGTGGATGGCATGGATGCTAGGATTTGGGGAACAGAGGGTTAGACACCCTATTCCTACACCCTTGGATTAGCACTCCCAAGTACATGTACCACTGCACATGAATGGAGAGTCAGGTGTAACTCAGAGTCACTCAGGATTTGAATTTTAACCAAAGAAATTAGTTTTTATGAGATATTAAATGCATTCTTGCAATAATACCCAGAAGCAAAATAGCTTTAATGTGGAAACTGTAACTGTAATTCAATGCAATTAATTAAGCTGTAGTTAAATGTCACTTTCTCCTCAGAAAACATAGTTTTTGCCCATTAACAGAGAAACATCAAATATACACAGTTCTAAACAGTTGCAGTTTAAAATTTTTAACTTGCATAAATTATGTACAGGTTTTTGTTTTGGGGGTTCACTTTTCAAATCATTTCCCTTAATTCACTGCAGGTATAATTTCTCTTCATCTGACAGACCAAAAAGAGAGAGAGAGAGAGAGAGACAGCCAGTGAAACCACAGCATCCTCAAATTCATTAACCTGCTCAATTCCATGACCATCTGATTTTCATGAGCCAAATATTCCTGGCAACGTTTGGAATAGACTTAATTGTCAAGTGAGATACAGTTCTCTTGAGCACTGCTAACACTATCCTAGAGCAACAGAAAATGTCCTTTAATTCAGGCTTTCCTAAACATGCAATTCTCTGAAAGCACCAGATGGGAGGGAGCTCCTCTCTCACATATCAGATGAAAAGAATTAATTTTCTTTCTTTTCTTTTAAATTGAAGTATAGTTGATTTGCAATGTTTCAGGTGTACATTCAAAGTGATTCAGTTATGCTTACAAATATATAGAGATTTCCCTGGTGGCCCAGTGATTAAGACCCAGTGTTTTCATGGCCATGGACCCAGATTCGATCCCTGGTCAGGGAACTAAGATCCCACAAGCTGCATGGTGTAGCCAAATATATATATATATATATGACATATGTCTGGAGAAAAGTCTTAATTCAAAAAGATACATGACCTCAATATTCACAGCAGAATTATTTACAACATATATATATACTTCCCCAGTGGCTCAGTGGCCAGTAAAGAATCTGCCTGCAATTCAGGAGATGGGAGTTCAATCCTTGAGTTGGGAAGATCCATGGCCCCTGGAGGAGGGCGTGGAAACCCACTCCAGTATTCTTGCCTGGAGAATCCCATGGACAGAGGAGCCTGCTGGGCTACAGTCCATAGGGTCACAAAGAGTCAGACATGACTGAAATGACTTAGCAGGTAGGCAGGCAGGCATTATATATATTTATATTTATTTAATATATATGTTTATTTATTTATTTATTTTCAAATTCTTTTCATTTTATGTTATTACAAGATACTGAGTACAGTTCCCTGTGCTATACAGTAGGACCTTGTTGTTTATCTGTTTCTTATATAGCAATCTCCTGTTAATCCCAAACTCCTAATTTCTCTTCCTCCCACCCCATGCATCCCCTTTGGTAACCATAAGTTTGTCTTCTATATCTGTGAGTCTATTTCTGTTTTGTAAATAAGTTGATTTGTATTTTTTTTATTTTAGATTCCACATATAAGTGATATCATATGATATCTGTCTTTCTCTGTCTGACTTATTTCACTTAGTACAGTATTCTTTAGGTCCATGTTGCTGCAAATAGCATTATTTCACTCATTTTATGAAGTAGTATCCCCTTGTCTATATACACCACATCTGTTTTATCCATTCATCTGCCAGTGGACACTTAGGTTGTTTCCATGTCTTGACTATTGTAAATAGTGCTGCTGTGCGCATTGGGGTGCATGTATATTTTCAGATTAAGAGTTTTTTGCATTCCTATACACTAACAAAGAAAAAACAGAAAGAGAAATTCAGGAAACAATCCCATTCACCATTGCAATGAAAAGAATAAAATACTTGGGAATAAATTTACCTAAAGAAACAAAAGACCTATATACAGAAATCTATAAAACACTGATGAAAGAAATCAAAGAGGACACAAATAGATGAAGAAATATACCATGTTCGTGGATTGGAAGAATCAATATAGTGAAAATGAGTATACTAGCCAAAGCAATCTATAGATTCAATGCAATCCCTATCAAGCTACCAATGGTATTTTTCACAGAACTAGAACAAATAATTTCACAATTTGCATGGAAACACAAAATACCTTGAATCTTGAAAAAGAAGCAATCTTGGAAAAGAAGAATGGACCTGGAGGAATCAACCTTCCTGACTTCAGACTATACTACAAAGTTACAGTCATCAAGACAGTATAGAACTGGCACAAAGACAGAAGTACAGATCAATGGAACAAAATAGAAAGCCCAGAGATAAATCCACGCACCTATGGACACCTTATCTTTGACAAAGGTGGCAAAAATATACAACGGAGGAAAGACAGTCTCTTTAACAAGTGATGGTGGGAAAACTGGTCAACCACGTGTAAAAGATAACACAAAAAAATAAACTCAAAATGGGTTAAAGATCTAAATGTAAGACTGGAAACTATAAAACTCTTAAAGGAAAACATAGGCGGAACACTCTGACATAAATCATAGTAAGATCCTCTATGACCCACCTCCTGGAGTAATGGAAATAAAAACAAAAATAAGCAAGTGGGAACTAATTAAACTTAAAAGCTTTTGCACAACGAAGGAAACTATAAGCAAGGTGAAAAGGCAGCCTTCAGAATGGGAGAAAATAATAGCAAATGAAACAACTGACAAAGAATTAATCTCCAAAATATACAAGCAGCTCATGCAGCTCAATACCAGAAAAACGAACAGCCCAATCAAAAAGGGAGCAAAAGAACTAAACAGACATTTCTCCAAAGAAGACATACAGATGGCTAATAAACACATGAGAAGATGCTCAACATCACTTTTTATCAGAGAAATGCAAATCAAAACCACAATGAGGTATCATCTCATGCCAGTCAGAATGGCCACCATCAAAAAGATTACACACAATAAATGCTGGGGACAGTGTGGAGGAAAAGGAACCCTCTTACACTGTTGGTGGGAATGTAAGCCAGTACAGCCATTGTGGAGAATAGTGTGGAGATTCCTTTAAAAACTGAAACTAGAACTGCCATATGACCCAGTAATCCCAGTGCTGGGCATACACACAGAGGAAACCAGAATTGAAAGAGACACATGTACCCCAATATTCATTGCAGCACTGTTTGCAATAGCTAGGACATGGAAGCAACCTCGATGTCCATTGGCAGACAAATGGATAAGGAAGATGTGGTACATATACCCAATGGAATATTACTCAGCTATAAAAAGGAATGCATTTGAGTCAGCTCTAATGAGGTGGATGAAACTGGAGCTTCTTATATAGAATGAAGTAAGTCAGAAAGAGAAACACCAAAAGAGAATATTCACGCATATATATGGAATTTAGAAAGACAGTAACGACTATCCTATATGCAAGGCAGCAAAAGAGACACAGGTGTAAAGAGCAGACTTTTGGACTGTGTAGGAGAAGGTGAGGGTGGGATGATTTGAGAGAATAGCATTGGAACATATATTACCATATGTAAGATAGACGACCAGTGCAAGTTCAATGCATGAAGCAGGGCACTCAAAGCCACTGCTCTGGGCCAACTCAGAGGGATGGGGTGTGGAGGGAGGTGGGACGGGGGTTCAGGATGGGGGACACATGTTCATCCATGGCTAATTCATGTCGATGTATGGAAAAAAACATCACAATATTGTAAAGTAATTATCCTCCAATTAAATACATAAATTCATTTTTTTTTAAAGACTTTTCTCAAGATGTATGCCCAAGAGTGGGATTCATGGATCATATGGTAGCTTTATTTTTAGTTTTATAAAGAACCTCCATACTGTTTTCCAAAGTACCTGTACCAGTTTGCATTCCCACCAACAGTGCAGGTTTCCCTTTTCTCCATACCCTCTCCAGCACTTGTTATTTGTAGACTTTTTGATGATGACTATTCTGACTGGTGAAAAAAATTCCTTTTCTACCTCAACTCTATCAATTCCCCCTGCCTTTCCCCAAGGTCCTCTCCAGGTAGGACCAAACTTCTGACTTCACAGGCACAGATGAAGGTTCCAGGCCCTAGACTTCCTCGAGCTGGACTACAGCCTGCACTTTCCATTGTGACCCTTGACCCCCTTTCTTGAACGCAGTCCCATGACTGCCTTCAGACTGGTTCTGGTCACCTGAATGATTACTGGTGATGACTCCCTTCTCCAGCAACTCAGAGAGACTATCTTTAGAATTCAGGGCCCCGGCATAGGTGTGGGAGTGGTCAGAGAGTGGGAAACAGTCTGTCTTTTAAGACATGTTACCCTAAGTCCAGACCTTGGGTAGTGTTACTGCAAATCTAAGAACTTTGCTTCAAATCCTTCCCGAAGGATGCTTGGGAAGCTAGAAGTCAAGTTCATAAGCTAAATTTTGTTGAACCAAAGAATCTGAGTAACTCTGGGTAAGGTAACCAAAGTCTTAAAAGGTGGAGGCCTTTAAAAGGACAAGCAGGGGTCTTTTGGAGGTCCAATTTGGGGGTCGTTTGCTGGGTAATGCTGTCCTTCCATCATTTGTATTTCTATACCAAGCACTCTTGTGGTCTGAAGAAGTAAATCCCTGTGATTTTCAGCAGTTCCCTAAAGGAGTGAATGTTAGGTAGACAGAAAAGTAATATGGGGACTTCCCTGGTGGTCCAGTGGCTAAGATTTTGTGCTCCCAATGTAGGGGACTCAGGTGTAATCCCTGGTTAGGGAACTAGATCCCACATGCCTCGACTAAGACCCATGCGGCCAAATAAATAAATATTTTTTAAAAGTAATATAGGTGGTAACTACCTTCTACTCCTAGCTTGTACAAACACCCTTCTTCCATTCATACTATTCCAAACATGACTCCCTCCTGGCATACTTTAATTACTCCACATACCACCAAGAACTACCCAGAGAGAAACAACACATACAAACATTTCCAGCTATCACAGTCAAAAGTGAGGTTATGGGGCATCTGTTTACAGTTCAGGTTTTCTCAATGATCTCTTCTTTCTCTAGAGCTGCATTATCCCAACTTATTTTTGTTCTTCTACAGTTCCATGACCTAAATGGTGAATTCACTCCCACTATATCCTATTTACAATACTAAAGAAGAGGTGAAAGAGTTTTTTAAAAAAAACACAATCAGCCGGGCAACACAGGTAAAGGGTAAGTCCTTGTGCCTGCACATAGCCACAAGGTGGTCCTGTAATTTATTTATAACTTGTTTGTCAATTTCACTGTCCTTTTGCCTTATCTACCAGGGGGTGGGGTGGGGCACAGTTTCATTCCTGAGGAGTCTGAGCTTTGGTGGGCTTCTTAGAAATGCAGTACTCTGGCTTCTAGCCCCTCAGCACAGTCATATAAGAAGAGACCTTAGGGGATCCGAGTCTCATTTGTATTCCTCCCTGTTCTCATTCTAAATAATGAACATCATAACCACCTGTTTTGAGTGGTTCCAGGAACTAAGAGTGAACTTCACATTTTGTGGAACCCTTGTTTTGTTGCGTACTAGATGTGCTACTTCTAGGGAACAAGAACTTCTAAACCAGCAGAGATCAGACTTGCAGGGACACAAACTACAACTGTTGCAGATGGGTCTGGTGTGTTTATGAGAGACACCACCTTTGTTTCTGCCCTGCTCTGTTCTGAAACTTGCAAATCTTGGCAATGGGAGAAACAGCGCCATAAATGGGTTCCAGGTTCATAGTGGATATTACCTCCTAGCAGCCTGAGCTGCGATTCTCCTTGCCACATGCTCCACACAGTAAACATACCGATTCACCCTAAACATTTTGGGCACCACAGGAGCCGCTACGTGATAAGAGCCAAGAGGCTAACCTGCTAGCATGGAGAGCCTGTTTTCTCTGTGGATCCACATTAGCCTGGGTGTGGTAGGAATAACAAGTGCTTTTGAAGTCTTGGATGGTGGCCAAAATCTGTGCAATTCCCATAAGGATAAGCTACCCCATTTTACTTCCTCTGTTGATAAGAAGGGTGATTTGCTCCTTCTGAACCCCATAGCTCTTTCTCCAGTGGCCAGGGAGCATGGGACAGTAGACAGGAGATGAGAGTCTGTCTCTGTGTGGAAATTCCTAAAGTCAGGAGGTTTCCTGGAGAAGTCTATTCCAGCAGGGTGAGCAGAGACCATTATGTGGTGGATTACGGAAGAAAAGGATGGGGGCAAATCCCACACCCAGTCTTAACTCTGCATCCCTCAGAAGGTGCAGAAGATGATTTCAGTGTTTTCAGAGATACAGCCAGTTGGAGCACAGAGGTTAGAGAAAGCAACAGAACATTAGGATAGCCCTGAAACTTACCAGCCACATAGAAATAGATGACCATTCATCACCACATTTATCCTCACAGCAATGGTTGTGAGGGAGACATATATAGCCTGGCCAATAAAAAGCCCTCAATAAATGGAAAAAAAATATGCTCACTCCTCTCAAGTCTTCCCCAGGTCCAAAATCCCTTGGTCTCCTATAAAACACAAAACGTGTCAATTGATTGATTATTTAATTAATACCTGCCAAACCTGTATTAGGAGTAAAGGTGAGAAGACCCACTCCCCCACATTCAAATCTCACCATGTTTCTCTCCAGGCTGCTGACCTGGGCTTGCATAGCTAACTCGGGTAGCTCACATCTTAATGGATAAGTTATTCTTTAACAGGAGTAGGTCATAATACTGAGATAAAGAGATAAATTCCAGCTCTGATGAGAGAACAGAGGACTTTCTTTGCTATCTGCATCCTGAGGAACCCCTCGGGCAGGAGGTGACACTTTGCAGCCTTGGGGAAACCTAGACCGGGATGGCAAGATGTGAGTTGCGGACACCCACAGCCTGTAAGATCTTTATGAATAATACGGGAGAGACTCGAGCCCACCCACCCAGCAGGCACATTTTCAATCAGGACGGACTGTGACAGTCTTGCTTTCTTTTCCCCAGGAGGACGATTTCAATGAGCACAAGGTTTTAATGACCGCCCTCCACCCTCCCTGCCTCGGCCGTCCGCGCGCCCAACGTGCCACCTTGCTCTACGGCCGCCGCGTGAGCCTTGCACGTGCACGAGCCCACAGTGTCTGGAGGCCACATGGAACACGGTGTGCCTGTGGATGTCAGCACGGAAGGCAAGGTCGATGACTTCCCCCGAGAAGCAGTACAGGCAGCCATCAACCCCATGTTGGACCAGGTCAACACCTGCCTAGACTACGGAGGAGAGGAATGACCGCCTCACTGGCCGCCTCCAGGAGGGCTTGAATCTAGCTGGCAGACACATCTTGAGTTCCAGCCGCCACTCAGGGAGGCCCCAAGCGATTGGCAGCCCCTAGTGGAGCCCTCCAAGGGCCCAGGGGCCAGGCCTCTACCCTGCCTGCCTGAGCCCTCACCACCTGGCTTAGGGTGACCTGCAGAGGTCCTGGGGGATCTGCCTGCCTGGGCCATCCTTGTGGTACTTCCCTTCATGGGCCTGGCATACCCCGACCTCCTGACATCCCCACCTAAGGTCAGGTGTGGGCCTGTGACCCAACCAATTTGCCTGCCTGCCCAAATCCTGGGTGCTGCTCACCCTGCCCAGGCCTTGAGTGTTCACATTGAAGTAGTCGCCAACAGTGCATGCACACACACACACACACACACACACACACTCTAAAGGTCCTTAATATTCTCAAGTTTATATAATATGTGCAAACCTCATACAAAAGAAGAGGTTAGGCTTGGTTTGGTGGATTCTAAATGGAGGCCAAAATGTCCCTTTTGAGAGGGTCCTTGGCTTTATCAGGGGAGTTCGGATGCCTTCAGGCTTGACATCAACCACAATTACAAAAAATACATACACTAAGCAGTGTGCAGATCTTACCTGATGCTAAATGTTCCTGGAAACTGGTAGAATAATCCCAGAAGAGGGGATCAGGGTCTCCCTGATCCTTCTGACTTTCAACCTCCGAGAAGAACCCTTTTTCCCTAACCCCCAAAAGCACTCCATCCATTCCCTGCTAGGTACTACTGCGGGGGTATCCTGGATCACTTGGCAGTAGTTTTATCTGAAAGGCAGTTTCCAGTTAGTCTCTGGAAGGTGTGTGGCTATCCTGCTTCCCTCTGTTAAGTTGCCAGGCTCAACTGGTACAGGTCCTTTGGGGCGAGGCCAAGAGGAAGTTTCCCAAGTGTTACAATGGATTCACCCGACCACCCTTCATTCTAAGGACTCTGGGTGTGAATAAATCATGCCTGGGAATTGAACTTGAGCTATTCCATTGTTAGGCTAGTGTGGTGACTAAAACTCCAGGCACTTCTGTTGGCCAGACATAAGAATCTTTTTGGTTATAGAAATCAAATAAGGCCTTGGTGGATTATCTGTAGATTTCATTCATGGGAACTCCAAGGTGAATTATCCAAGGCCAGAGATGTGTACATGTGTTTTAGTCCACTCGGGATGCTATAACAAAATGCCACAGACTGGGTGGCTTAAAGAGCTCGCACTTATTTTCTCCTAGTGCTGGAGCCTGAAAACCCAAGAATAACACTGCCAGCAGGATTGGTTTCTGGTGAGACCTGTCTTCCTGGCTTGCAGATGGTCCCCTTCTCTTTGTGCCTTCACATGGTCTCTCTTTTATGTGTTTGTAGAAAGAGAGATTTAGTGTCTTTTCCTCTTACAAGGACACTCTTTCTATCAGAATAGGGCCCCACCCTGATGACTTCATTGAACCTTAATTATATACTTAAAGGCCCCATCTCCAAATATGGTCACATTGGGAATTAGGGCTTCGACATATGAATTGGGGGCAGGGGGAACACAATTCAACCCATAACATGTCAGATGATCCCCAGATGTATGTTACAGTAATATCTTCTTTGCTACTGATGTTAACTGTCACCACCTAGACTCATCTATGCCTGGCCCCCTCCAATATGCTACAAATCAGAGAGCCCATTTCAATGGCATCTACTTCTCAATGGCATACTCAGTCTCAGCAGAAGTGCTTTTGCTAGCTTTTGATGCTTCCCTCACCCACTAATTTCTCAAGGTCAGGGTTACAGGAAAGATGCTTGAATTTCTTTGGAGGGCAAAGTTAGCAGTGAATGGGTAGACCCTCATAAGATTCAATACGGTACTCTCATGTTCAGAAATTTTGAATTTCCTCCCCTACATTATGCCAGTAGCCTTCTAACCACTCAATGCCACATGTCACAGGCTAGCATCTGGTCCAGTTTTGCATTAGACAACCCAGCAAACAGAATCACAGCCTGCTGCCTGAGCTCACCACTGCAAATAAAATTCATGAATGCCTACCACTCTTTCCATTTAACTCTATTCCTTAACTGACACTGTGTCGCACTTGCCATCCCGAGATAATATACCTTAAGTCAATCTAGAAGGATGACAACATCTTTGGATGGTAAATAATATTATCATCTCCATGAGGTGGCCCCTTTCCCTCTGCACATAAATACATAGGACCCATGAGATAGAATAAATGGACAGCAATTATTGACTCATATCATGAAAATGACCATTTCATCCTTCTCAGTAGGAATGACTTCATCTTTGCACCATAAGCATTTTATCTTTCCATCTTGGGGACAAAGGAGGGTTAATAAGCAGTTAATTTCAATACTCCTTTTCCCAGAAAAAGATTAGTGCAAGCTATTCAGGATTCTATCATTCCCTTTGGCAGTGAATGAAAAAGAAATGGAAATATGATTCTGTCGGGACCAGTGAGAGGTGAAAAGTGTCCTAGGGTGCTTCTAAGAAACGTTTCCTCTCTCCTAAGAACTAAATGCAGAGGGGTGGTCCTTTTGTTTTCCCTGTGGAAATTGTTCGATCTGGATGTGACTCCTGGGAAGTGCTATAGCCATCTTGCCAAGAGCCTGGCAATGAAGCCAAATCATGGAGGATGACAGATACAAGGGAATCACAAAGTGGACCTGGAGCTCTATGTATAGAGCCTGCTATACCTCTGGACTTCTCCCCTGATGACACTAAAAAAAAAAAGGAAGCTCTTAATAAGTATGCAACAGGTATTGGAAACCCACGTATGTGGTTTCCTCTGTGTGTGTATCTCTGTGTGTGTGTATCTTGCTCAATGTAAACTATTAGAGTCACTGCACTCCCTTGGTGGTACAGTGGATAAGAATCTGCCTACCAATGCAGGGGACACAGGTTTGATCCCTGGTCCAGGAAGATTCCACATGCTGTGGAACAACTAAACCCATGTGCCACAACTACCAAGCCCACATGAGGCAACTACTGAAGCCTGTGCGCCTAGAACCTGTGTTCCACAACAAGAAGCCACTGCAGTCAGAAGCCCAGGTACCACAACAAAGAGTAGCACTCACTCTCCGCAACTAGAGAAAGCCCACATGCAGCACAACCAAAAAATGAAGACCCAGCACAACCAAAAAACAACATCCTTTCAAAAACAAATTATTAGAGTCACTGAAGTCAAGTATTAGCCATTATCCAAATAGGCACTGATTTACAGAAGGAGTTTAATGCAAAATTACATTAGATGATAAATTAGATGATTAAATGGAGGCTGAAGAAGGGAAGGAGATTTGCCTAAGGTCACTCTGGAAGTTACTAGCAGATATAAGACTAGAACCCCAGTATTGGCCTGAGAGAGGCTGCAACTCTCCAAATATTTGAGGATGCTAATGAAGAGTAGCAGGGACAAGAAAATAGGATCTCAAAATGACAGACTTTCAAGAGGCATCTCTCTAAATAACCCGTCATCAGATCTATTTTTAAAATATGCATTCTTAAAGAATATATCAACAGAAGGATGGCTTGGGAAAACTAGCTGTCTCAGCCTGACATATATCTCTGCCCATCTCAAGATTTAGGACATAGCACTGTGGGCAGAGTAGGCTCTACAGGAAAGGTACCCTTCACCTCTCCTTTCCCAATCTAGACTTCTCTTTCCCTCAGTTCTCCTCTTCCCAGGCCGGAGACCTGGCCTGTGAGGAATACAATAAACACCCCAGCAGATGCTTCATCCGCGGCACTGATTCATGACATTCACTTGACAAAACTGTGGTATTTCAAGGCTCAAATGGATTCAGTAAATCATTCAACTTCTCCACCTGTGCAGGCATAGACTAAAACGAAGACACAGACTGCCACCTAGGGGTTATTTTTCATTTTAGATCAGTTCAGTTGCTCAGTCGTGTCTGACTCTACGCAACTCCATGGACTGCAGCACGCCAGGCCTCCCTGTCCTTAACCAACACCTGGAGCTTGCATAAACTCATGTCCATCGAGTCAGTAATGCCATCCAACCGTCTCATCCTCTGTTGTCTTCTTCTCTTCCTGCCTTCAATCTTTCCCAGCATTGGGGTCTTTTGCAATGACTCAGTTCTTTGCATCAGGTGGTCAAAGGATTGGAGTTTCAGCTTCAACATCAGTCCTTCAGTCATTTGCATATCTGAGGTTATTGATATTTCTCCCAGCAATCTTGTTTCCAGCTTGTGCTTCCTCCAGCCCAGCATTTCTCATGATGTACTCTACATATAAGTTAAACAAGCAGGGTGACAATATACAGGCTTGACATACTCCTTTTCTTATTTGGAACCAGTGTGTTGTTCCATGTCCAATTCTAACTGTTGCTTCCTGACCTGCATACAGGTTTCTCAAGAGGCAGGTCAGGTGGTCTGGTATTCCCATCTCCTTCAGAATTTTCCATGGTTTATTGTGATCCACACAGTCAAAGTCTTTGGCATAGTCAATAAAGCAGAAATAAATGTTTTCCTGAAACTCTCTTGCTTTTTCAATGATCCAGGAGATGTTGGCAATTTGATCTCTGGCTCCTCTGCCTTTTCTAAAACCAGCTTGAACATCTGGAAGTTCAGGGTTCACGTAGTGCTGAAGCCTGGCTTGGAGAATGTTGAGCATTACTCTACTAGTGTGTGAGATGAGTGCAATTGTGTGATCGTTTGAGCATTCCTTGGCATTGCCTTTCTTTGGGATTGGAATGAAAACTGACCTTTTCCAGTCCTGTGGCCACTGATGAGTTTTCCAAATTTCCTGACATATTGAGTGCAGCACTTTTACAGCATCATTTATTAGGATTTGATATAGCTCAACTGAAATTCCATCACCTCCACTAGCTTTGTTTGTAGCTTCCTAAGGCCCACTTGACTTCACATTCCAGGATGTCTGGCTCTAGGTGAGTGATCACACCCTTGTGATTATCTGGGTTGTGAAAATCTTTTTTGTACAGTTCTTCTGTGTATTCTTGCCACCTCTTCTTAGTATCTTCTGCTTCTGTTAGGTCCATATGATTTCTGCCCTTTATGAGCCCATCTTTGCATGAAATAGTCCCTTGGTATCTCTAATTTTCTTGAAGACATCTCTAGTCTTTGGCATTCTGTTGTTTTCCTCTATTTCTTTGCATTGATGGCTGAGGAAGGCTTTCTTATCTCTCCTTGTTCTTCTTTGGCACTCTGCATTCAAATGGGTATAGCTTCCCTTTTCTCCTTTGCTTTTCGCTTCTCTTCTTTTCACAGCTATTTGTGAGGCCGCCTCAGACAGCCATTTTGCTTTTTTGATTTTCTTTTCTTGGGGATGGTCTTGATTTCTGTCTTCTGTACAATGTCACGAACCTCCGTCCATAGTTCATCAGGTTCTCTGTCTATCAGATCTAGTCCCTTAAATCTATTTCTCACTTCCACTGTATAGTCATAAGGGGTTTGATTTAGGTCATACCTGAATGGTCTAGTGGTTTTCCCCACTTTCTTCAATTTCAGTCTGAATTTGGCAATAAGGAGTTCATGATCTGAGCCACAGTCAGCTCCTGGTCTTGTTTTTGCTGACTGTATAGAGCTTCTCCATCTCTGGCTGCAAAGAATATAATCAATCTGATTTCAGTGTTGACCATCTGGTGATGTCCATGTGTAGAGTCTCCTCTTGTGTTGTTGGCAGAGGGTGTTTGCTATGACCAGTGCGTTCTCTTGGCAGAACTCTATTAGCCTTCGCCCTGCTTCATTCCGTACTCCAAGGCCAAATTTGCCTGTTACTCCAGGTGTTTCTTGACTTCCTACTTTTGCATTCCAGTCTCCTATAATGAAAAGGACATCTTTTGGGGGTGTTCGTTCTAGAAGGTCTTGTAGATAACCTCACAGAGGCGTGTTTTCAGAGTGTTCATAGTGCCTCCAATGAAAGATATTGCCAAAGAACAAATTATCACCCTGATGACCAATCCTTTGGGTGGGGGAGGGGGGTCGTCCTTTCTATTCATACTGGAACCAAAACAAGAACCAATATTCGGAACCTACTCAGAACATTAGTCCATATCACATTACCACTTCTAACTCAGATGGTGCCAAGCCATGCCTTAATTATCATCGTGTCAAAACAAATAACCAATAACCGAACTGTAACAGGAATAGAAATAGAACAGAGTGTTCTTTGAGCAAAACTGAGCACTATAGCCTAGGGAACAACTTATCAGCAACTCTTAGAAGCTGTGCTGGAGAAGCATGGTTTTCATCACAGTTTTGTATCTTTTCAGAACAAAGAACCATCAGGCAGAAACATGCAGGGGTACATTCTTTCAAGATTTCAAAAGGGATTGATTAGCACGTACAGAGTGAATCAGCAGGACCTTGATATCTGGGAAGGAAAACTTATCTTTAAAGGAATAGTAGCATAGGCATCATAGAACAGGGTAGCATTATCCCTACCTTCAAAGTGGACATACTTTACTTCTGGATAATGAATTCTTTTCTGAATGGCTAAAGCAGATGTACACTGCATAATAAACAGGTCATAAGACAGGCTGTTCTAGTTAGCCTAAAGTTCAAGCTGAATCACATAAAAGCCAGAATGATTTCCCCATACCTTAATTTTGAAAATTTCTTCCCTCCATCACAAAGTTCTCTTGAGCCCAAACAGTGATCTAAAACTCTAATCCTGCATCTGAACTTTGTGCAACTTTGCACAGCAAGTATGTGGGCTATATGCTTCCTGTCTCCTCTACTCTCCTGGAGGTAGAAAGGAGATTCCTTTGATTTTCTACTCCTCTTAGATTTGGAGAGCACACTGAGCTGAAATTCTAACTCCTTGCAAATCCACAGATGTTTCCTTTACACCCATTGTTGATTCTGTGTTCACCCTAGTGGATTAGAAGGGATTCATACACCTTGAGTAAGCACATACCTTACATACTGACTTTGTTTCTATATCGTAGCTCATGTCTTTTTATGAGTCCATATTCTGCTTATGGGACTCTGCTTCCAGGTATTGGCTCATATTTCCACATACAGACGGTGGTGAATTGACTGAAAAAAAGGCCACAGCAATTCCTCCTGTCCTTGGATATGCAGCCTTTTGTTTATATGTTGAAGGCAGAGCTGAGGATTTGCTGATGGAGTTCGTGTGGGACATGAAAAAAACAGGAGTCAAGGAGGATGCCAAGGTGCTTGGCCTAAGCAATATGAAGAAAAGCACTTTCATTCATCAAGGGGCAGAAGACAGAGGAAGAACAGGTTTGCGAGGGGGAAAAAAGCAGTCAGTGAGTAAAACCTGCACCTGGGCTCCTCCCCTGGCCCCTGGCCCTTGGCCCCTGGCCGCTACCCTTCACCCACCGCCGCCTGGGGAAACCTTGGCCCCGCCCCTCGTTTCTGATCCCGCCTCCTTATGACTATTAGCTCCGCCCCTCCCCCAACCCGCTTCTCCCGCCCCTCCAGCCCAACTCCGCCTCCATATTGCGCCTGCGCACTAGCAACCATCTGCTCTTGAGGGCCGGGACTGCGCAGGCCCCGGTAGGGCTCACGGCCCCGCCCACCCCCGCCCTCGGGCCCGCCTCCAGGGAAAGCGCTTCCGCAAAGGCTTGGCGTGTCAATCAAGATCAGAATGGTAGTGGGATTTCCCGATGTTTGGCAGTCTAAATGCAAATGCCTCAGGTAAAATCACACCCACTGACCTGAAATAGGGCCAATGGGAGATGGCTTCCAGTCTTATGTGAGACCCATTCTGTAGCAGGAGAGCATAATCAAAGGGATATAAAGTTCCAGCTGCAATTAGAGAAAAAGAGAAGTGATCTGAGCTCTGCATCCTGATGAACCTCTAGGGCAGGAAATGAGACATTGAAGCTTGGGGCCCTCTAGACAGAATGGTAAGAACAGAATTGCTGCTACCTTCAGCCCAAGATATTCATGAAATGCCAGGAAGAGAAAGGCACCCAGCCACCCTGAAGATCTACAGGCAGAAGAGACTGCAAGTCTTACTCTCCTTTCCAGTGGGAGTGGGCGGGAGTTACTGACCACAGTAAGGCTATTTGCTGGGAAAATGGGGTTTTTTTTTCTATTTTTTTAATATTAATTAATTTGGCTGCACTGGATATTAGTTGTGGCATCTGGAATCTAGTTTCCCAAACAGGGATTGAACTTGGGCCCCCTGCATTGGAAGCATGGAGTCTCAGCCACTGGACCACCGGGGAAGTCCCTGCTGAATGGTAAGTCATACGTAAGACATGCAATTTTTGTTAATTGCATGTCTAATTCCAGTTAGAACTGTAAAGTGTATTGATATGTTTAAAGAGTAAACAATGCCAAAAATTCTACCCACTTAGCTAATCTGCTAATACAAAGTCTTTAGAAGACCTAGTGGTGTGGTGTAATAAAAGATGTCTCAGGCACAAGGGACCGAGATTGTAATGCAGGCTCAGCAGGAATTAACTGTGTGCTTGCTGCTTCTAGTTTGGTCCTACTGACTTCTGAACTAATCTTCTATAAAACCATGCCGGTCACCCTACTTCTCCTTGCCCTTGGGAATATCAGAAAATTTCTCCACGATCCCCAAATATGCATTCATGGCCTTCATGAAGTGGCTAAAAGGATCCCTTCTCATAGGGAAGTATTAGACTACCTGCTACCTTTAGGGGATCGGGGTCCCCAGGTGGCTCGGATGGTAAAGAATCTGCCTGTAATGTAGGAGGCCAGGGTTCGATCCCTGGGGTGGGAAGATCCCCTGGAGAAGGGAATGACAACCCACTCCAGTATTCTTGCCTGGAGAATCCCATACACAGAGGAGCCTGGCGGGCTACAGTTCATGGGGTGGCACAGAGTCGGACATGACTGAGTGACTAGCTTTAAGGGGAATACTTCCCTAGACAAAGGGGCGAGCTTAACAAAGAGGGGAACTTTTAGCATGGCCTGGAGACCCCATCCCCTTGCCACCAGCTCCTGTTCTTAATGCATCAGACACCAGAGCTTAGAGCTCCGCCCCAGTTCAGGTGACAATGCACGTGACAGAGCCGCAGCTTCCTTGGTCATGCTGGTGTTCATTGTGAATAATAAAAACATACAAGTGAGATCTTCTGGAGCAAATGAATCTTATTGGAAGAACACACGTATTCAACAAAATACAAGAAACTTAAGCAACGAATACATTTTAAAGACACAGAAATGAGGCTAGCTCAGGGAAACTCAGCAGTATGTCCTGCTTCTTTCTTTTCCTTTTTTTTTTTTTTTTTTTGGCCATGCCATGCAGCATGTGGGATCTTAGTTCCCCCACCAGAGACTGACCCCCTTCCCTATTGGAAGCATGGAGGCTTAACCACTGGACTGCTGGGCAAGTCCCAACAGTATGTCTTTTTATATTCTCTGCAGTGGAAGGTTACCAGGCTCTCACTCATTCTTGCGGGTCTAGTCCCAAACTATAACAAAAATATTACTGGCTCAACTAGCATAAGATGAAAAGTATACCAAACCAAGTAGCTATGGCCAGGAAACTCAGTGACACAGAAAATAGAAGGCTGTGGGAAGGTTTCAGAGAATAGAGGCCTGCTAGAGAAACCAGTGAGCCTGACACAGTGCCTTCCATCCTGTGGAATACAAATACAGTACACACACGCTTTGACATGCCCCCATGGGTACAATATTTTTAAAGATTTCTTGAGGAAGCACAAAAGCACATATTATACAAAATGAAAACAACCCAAAGTCCAAGCCATTCCCAAAGGCCCCAAAGTCAATTTCTGGTCAAATGACAACTCACTGATGTCACAAGGCCAATCCTCGAACAGAAGTCCTCCTCATGAAGTTGACGACTTCTGTAGAACTGCTGTGATTCTATGAAATTCAAAATCCTATGGACTAAAGGTTAACCTTATACACCACTAATGCAAATACTATGTATACATAGAGAAACCAAGGCAAAACCATAATACAGAAGCTGTAAATGGCATTACCCATTTCCCCAAGGAGAAACATTCTTCCCTGTCAGTTCTAAAATCTAAAAACACTTGGAGGGAGGTGACACTCATTTGTGATCATGGAAGGGTCTTTTTCTTTAAATTTTTTTAAACCCCTTTATTGAGGTATTAGCAATGCCTAACACACAAAAAGATGCACACAGGTAATGTATACAATCGAATGGGTCTGGAGATAAGTATACATCCATAAAGCATCTCCATAATCTATACCATAAACACACCCATCCACTCTGAAGTTTCATTCCACCTTCATAATTTATTATTATTAGTATTTGGTAATAGAAACATGACAGAACAAGATCTACCCTCTTAGCCTTTTCAGGACACATCAGTTCCAGGGCCTGGAGGAGATGCACAGGTGCTTGGTTCCTGGCTTTAACTACATCCTATATCCTGTAGCTCAGTACTCTGACAAACTACTAGAGGAAAATCTACAACAGGACTTTCAGCATTCTGGAAGGTGCTTTGTCTGACTGATGGGGAGAGGCTGGGTAAACCAGTGAATCTCCTTAGGATTCATTGAGGTGGGTCCACTGCTGCTCTTTTCCAAAGCTGATAAGAAGTAGTACAGTAGGCTTGCACATAAATAAGGAGAAGCGAAGGAAGCTCAGAAAGCCAACCCTAATAAAAACTGTGAGGTGGCCTGGCTGGCACCACTCAGTAACCCATTTTGTGTGAATCCTGGAGTCAGCATAGTGGACTGGGAGGGCAAATTCAAATCCAGAGGGATGAAGAGACCATTCACATTGTCCATGAATGCACAGATTTGGCTTATTCTGTCCACTCTTTTTGACAGAGCTGCACACTAAAATTCCATACCTAAAATTCTGCTGGATCTGAGTCCTTGTCTCCTTCCAAGTATTCTAGCAGGTCCTGTGCACCACAAGACACAGAAATCGGACCTCTGCCAATTGGAGATCAAATCTCTGCTCCTTCAGAGTACTTGAGAAAGGGAAGGTGAGAGATGAAGTTCAGCTCCGCTTGCCAACAGACTGCCAATGTCAGCAGAGCGACTTAAACCATCTCTAAACAAGGTTTGTAGCTTTAATCCTCATCCCCAGTGATCCTATTGATCACAGAGGATTCGCCCTGAGGACATATGTATGGGTAAAAAGCTCCTAGAGGATAAGCAGTCACTCATCCTTTTTACTTGTCCTTCAGGTGCTGTTTCCACAAGTTCCTCTTGAGGAAGTTCTCTGCCCAGGTCTGGCTTTGGCCAGGACTTTAGAATCAGCACTTGGAGGGATGGTGAAGATACCCAGGGGACCTGGTATCTCACGGGGAGCACATTGTAAGGGACACTCAAATAAGGAAAATTAAATTGCTCATGCTGAAAAGGAATGAGGACTTCTTTCTCACCTTTCCTCAAAAACTCTGGAGTATGGTCAGTTCTTTGTCTGACTCTGCTAAATCACTGCAGTCGCGTCTGAGTCTGTGCGACCCCACAGACAGCAGTCCACCAGGCTCCTCTGTCCCTGGGATTCTCCAGGTAATAAGCTGCCATTTCTGACTCTCTGCAATGTATGCAAATCTTTTCTGTAAGTTAAATAAGCCTCTTGGTAATTTGACAAACTAAGAGTGTTCCTTCAGGGATCTGGCAGCAAAAGCAGAGACCAAGAGCCCATAAAGCAACAGGAAAAGAGCAGAAAATATCTCCGGAAAAAAAAAGAAAAGTGTAAGCAACAGCAGTTCCTTCTCAGAACTCCCTTGGATTATATACTGTGCAACAGTTCAGCTGGACAAAGAGCTCCCTCTCCACAACAGCCATTTTTCACAGGTCTAGGCAACACAGAGCAAGGAAGAGACAGCAAAGCCTTCACCTGCAGACAAAATCACAATTCACTTGGGAAAATGGAAAATAATCCTGTTCCCATAATAAATGACCTAGTTTATACAAAAGCTGTATCTTCTTATAGTATATCCATCAGGGTCCATTGTTAATTTCTGTCCCTCAGCTATGCTAACCCAAAGGAAGGGCACAGGAATGGAGAAAGGAGACAGGAGAAAGAGCCCTGAACCCACAATGCCCATCACAGTCGTCACACCAAAGACCCTTGTCCTCCCCACTGACAGTCTTTCCTTATACTCTCAGAGCCTCCTCCTCATAGCCCTGCTGGGCCCAAATTTCCTGAATCAAGAGAAAGCAAAAGCCTGACATGCAGAAACCATCAGGCCTTTTCCCTCCCCCAATTGAGCTCCCCTCTCCTCTCCCCCACTCCAGTAGCACAACACGACGAACAATGCATAACTGTCCCTCCACTGTTGTACCAACACCAACTTCTTCCTTGAGTGCAGAGAAGGTCCCCCTGAGGCAATGTCACCCCCCACCAACAGGAAAACCCAAATGGAAGAGGAGCCACCACCAGCCATATTTCTGCTAGAAAGAGTTTCTAGCAGTTACACGGGTGGGACAGAGAGCTACAGCCTGGGGATGCAGCCCTCTCCAGCAAGAGGAATACAAGGGCTTCATCCTCCAGCTGGGGCACCTGACTCGGGAGGTTCCTGGACATCCAGGCTCATCGGCATATGCCCCGAAGCAAGCAAATGGCCCTGGATTCAGGGACAGTTCACTGACAAGACCCATCAGACCTCTGTCTTCCAGCCAATGCGCAGAGTGTGCTCAGTGGAAGAGTGCAGAAAGTGAATGTGGAAAGTTCCAACCACATTCTGACAGAGTTGGGACTCCTCAGGATTCCCAATGTGCCCTCGCTCGGCACAATGGCACAGAATTCTGACATCAGGCTACCGCCAATTCTGCCCCAGACTCAACACTTCCCATGCCCCACATGCTGCCATTGCCAATATGCACCTTCTTTAGGACTTTAGCAAGGCCCTTAGGTGTGTGTCAAAGGAAGAAGTGTCTGGTTGATATATCAGTAGAACACACCAGCAACAGCAGTTCACATTCATGTGCCTCTTTATGGCCACAGATAGTCTCAACAGAAGAGTTGAGCAGTCTACTCAACCAAGTGTAGTCAACATCAGCGGGCGCCTCCCAGGAGACCCTCTGAGACTACTGCTCTAGGGTACAGTATAGGAGGGGGAAAGGTCACATTTCCTGAGCCACTTTTCACAGCCTAAGGCAGTGCACAGACTGAAGCAGGAACACAAGAACATCCTTAACAGTGAAGTCCAAAATTCTGAGGAATGCTGTCACACAGGGTAAAGCCTTCATCATGAAAGTCTCACCTTTGCCAGAAAGAAATCCACTCTCATGTCACACTCAGCGATGTGCATTATGATTTTCATTCCAATTGCTACAACGTTCCCAGACAGTACCAGGGATTGAGAAATAGGTAGGAGACACTTTTGACCACAGAAAGTCCAATGCACCGTTCACATTGAGGGCCTATGTCCTCCTGTCCAGCTTTCTCCTTGTGCTCTGACAGCAGCTCTACAGAGGGTCACTCTTCCCAGCCCCTTCCCCACCTCTAGGCTTTAGGCAGCCCAACGAAGGTCCGTATGTAGTCAGTCATTCCATCTTTCCTGATCAGGGAACTCCTTCCCACTTTGAGCCTCTAATCTCTGCAGTACTTCTCCTGAAAAGAACCGACAATCAAAAGTGGCCTGAGAACCACTCATGAAACTCATTTAGTTCAAGATTCAATTGGTACAGCTACTATGGAAAACAGTATGAAAGCCCCTCAAAAAATGAAAATGAGAACTACCATCTAGTTCAGCAATCCCACTTGTGGTATGTATCAAAAGGAATACCTCACACCAAGAATTTATAGAACATTAATATTCCCACAAGTGAGTACACATTCACTGAGGTACTGTCTCATGAGGCTAAGTGACATAGCTGGCCTAGGAATGAATTCCTGGGAAAGAACCAGCAAGCCAGATTCCATCTCAAATTCAGAAGACGATTACCTTCTCTTTCCACGAGAGCCCTGATTTGTGAGACTGTCACCAACTGGAGAGTCACCTTCTTGAAATCCTCAACCTTGTGACTTATTTTGAAGTGCCAATACACCACAGATTGACCTCTTAAACCATCCATTTAGGTTTTCTTGACCCCTGCCTCCAATGAAGTCAGCCAAGATGACTTTGATGGGCAGTGGGAACAAGTGTGTGTGGAAGGGGAAGCAGGCCTCATGGTTATTCTTAAGTTTCACAATTGTCTTGACTAGGAAATAAGCCAGTTTTGATCATCGTCATGTCACCTGGGGAAGGAACATGGGCTTAGGACAGGTTTTTCTAAGTGTCTCAGGCTTCAGGTTTTCACTGAGTAGGAAGCTATCATGACCCCCATCTTTCACAGCTTTAAAGTAATTTCACCGATTAGAGGGATGAACAAAACATCTTTAAACATGCCCTCTAAAGACTACACACTTTAGTTTCCAGTCGCAAAGAAATGTGGATTTTCTTTTAACCTTTGGTGAATGAAATTCAGGTTCTGTGATGCCACCTTCTGGATAAAACCCGTGCTAATAAAGCAACAGAGGAGCCCGAGGTTTCCATGAAACTAGAGCTTAGAAGTGTCTTGGAATGCACCTTAGAAGAGTTCATATTTCTATTTAGGGTTTCCCCCCACCCCAACTGTGAAAACTCTTCTGCAGATTTTCAACAAATTAACCACTGCCCCGAAAAGAAGTAACTTTACACAGACAGTGAAAGAGAGGAGACCTTTTCAGCACTGCCAGGTAACAAGCACCCTCTTGGTGCCGGAACTTGGTGCTGAGCCACATCAGCTTTGGAATAAGGCGTCAGAGATGGCCACACAAGAAAGTGGCTCAGAGCAAGGCAAGGTGTGAGTTGCTGGGCTACCTCTTGGCATCATAGCAGGATTAAAGAGGCTGGTTTCCAAACAGAAGCCCCGTAATATCTGAGGAAATTTGCTGGCCCTGTGAAAGGAAACAAACGTTTGGTTGAAATGGGGGCCTGGACAGGTAGGGAGATGAGCTAAATGAAGCCACAGTGATCTGTTCTCACATTCTGGAAATGGTGTGCTAATTCCTTCAGTACCTCCTGTGTGCTGAGCACTTTACAAAAACCATAGAAGAGATATTCCTGAGAGCAAGGTGTGATTCCCATTTGGCAAATGTGGAAATTGAAGCTCAAAGATGACAGTAAGAAAGAGTCAGACTCAGACACTAAAATGTGTTTTTAATGAAACAGGAGGCATTGTCTCAGCAACATCTGCAAGGCAAAAAATAAAAATACCGCGCCCTCCACCTCCCCCTCCCCGACAAACGGCGGATGAGTAAACATTTAATGAAGTCTTGACCTGCATATTACTTGAATTGGTAGCCTACATCTCCAGGACCCTGCAAAGTAAATGCCCACCCACTTATAGAGGGGATAGACTGGCAGACTATCATGCTCTGCCACTCACTTGGTGTACAGGCCTCATCTTTCTCCCCTTTCCTAAATAGAGCTGGCTTGAAATTACATTCAAATCCATGTTCCCTTACCTGAAAAAAGCAGCACTCTCACAGTCTCTGGATTCCTGAAATTTGTTTTTCACAATCCCGTCCAGTCCAATCTGCTTCTGCCTGGTATTACAAGTGTTTTCCAAAAGGATATAAAGATCAGAACTCTGATGTGAAAATGGCAAGATCAGGCTTTTTGGAAAGGTGACATTCTAATAAATTCAGTATGTCTGTAATAATGGCACTCACGCTGAACTGGAACAAGATGCCACTGACTAGTCAAAGACATCGATTATAAACATAGTGTCTGAGCAGTGCTCAGGGCAGTGATCCTGACAGTGTTGCAAGTTCCTATCTTAGAGACCCAGGGAAGACATTTCAACACCATGTTAAAAAATGTTGCAGCTGATGCGATGGATGCTACCCTCCTCCCAGCATTTGTGGCCCCACAGAACATAAGGTTGCACTTACTCATCTGCCAGGTCTGGACAGCTAATCCAGGGTCCACTCTCTTCTCATTACAGGCCCATCGGCTGGCCAGTACTCGATTTTTCCATCACAGGTCCTGAAGGAAACAGTGATTATACAGGTCTACAAGGAGACTTGCTTACAGATGGACAGCCTAACACAGTTGCAGGAAAATTAGGTAACTTGGAAGCTCGTAACACGAGTGGCTGGGGCAAACTTCCCCTTCCCCTGATCCACAAAACACCAAGGCAGCCAAGGGCCGTCAGCTGTCCTAACACCGCACGGGATCCCTCAGAGCCTTACTGTCTCGGTTCACGTGGTAAAGAACAGAAAGACCCTCAATGGTTAAAGGTCACCAAAATGGCCAAGATCAACATTTGAAGCAAGCCCTGGCAACGATATATCCACCCCAAACACCCTACAATATAAAGCAGAATCAGCTCCATGGCAGCCGCCACTCACCTGTCAGACTGTCAGGCACCCCCACCCACCCCGCCAAATGCTCCGCCCTTCCCTCACTTTAAGCCGCAAACACGACAAAGCAGTGAGACCACAATTGGGAAGGAGGCTCCAAGACCCACATTTAAACAAAGAACGTCTTCTTCAAGTTTCATCATGCCCGTACAATAATGCCCAACACCAAACCCGGAAGTGCCTGAGAGATCTTCTCCGCCATCTACCTAGGAGCCCGCAGACACGTCTGTCAAAGTGTCCATGAGGACACACTATCTACCCGACTCTCCCACTCACACTGCAGACGGCCAGATACGAATAAAGTTAGTAAAACTTACACTTCCGGGATCTCCAGAAAGGGAGCTGCCATGTTAAATCCTAACCGAGGGAAACGGTCTACGGAAGCCCCCACAGCACAATCCAGACAGTCAAGCGCTTAGGCACGCGCTAGGGCTTCTTCCACAACGTTTCACGCCCCCACCTGCCAACATCGTCATTGGTGGGCCTACGATGATTGACAGGGAGATTGGCCATTCCTCTCAGGGAGGTCCACTGGTGGGAAACTGTCCATTTGTCAAGGCCCAGCTGACGTCATGAAATCTCTGCTCGTATTCCTTTGTCTTTCTGTATCCGTGTCCATCCCTCAATGCCTAGCTCTACTTCTTAGGCCCTTGCACATACCTTGTGCTTTGTTTCTTGTCATCTTAGACTTTGGAAAGCATGCATGTTCAATTCACCCAGGCCTAGATCAATTCCATTCCCCTCCAGGAAGTCTTCCAAGTTTTACTACTCCACCCCAATGGTATATCGGGGCATTATTGCTGGGTTTAGCTGGACCGATCTTCTGATGTTAATTACTGCGCTGTATGAAGCCTTCTTAAGTAACATTTTCTTGCTTAGAAAATCGGTGGTTACTGTCACCTCCATCTCCTCTTCATTTCCAGTCAGTATGGCTATCTGGGGTGGCACGGTGTGTCTTTAACTATTTTGGAAATGATTGATACGGAAAGTCCTCCCAGAATTTGGGAGAATACATATTGAACTAAATGGATTTCACAGCTGATTGGCCAGCCAGTTTGATTGTTTGTTCTTTCACAGAGAGGCTTATAGAGGTTACAGGATCACCCCAAGGCAGGAGCCTCTCTGATCAGGAAAGATGATATGGCATATAGACCATGGTCCCTCCTTCAGAGGCCCGCTGGTTGCAGGTGAACAGAGGGTGGGAAAGAGCGGCACTGGATGCATCTGCTCATAATGATTAAGGACAAGGGACTGTGGTGTGAAAGATATGAGAATTCTTGTATTCAAAGAAGTGTTTTCTTCCCCTTCCACATCCCTGTCCCTGCCTGGGATCAGCAGAGCATGGGGACTGATGATGGCAATGCACATGATTGGGTGAGACATGAGAATAGATTGCCTTCTGGCACAGGTGAGACTTTTATAATGGGGGCTTTATCCTACTTCACATCATTCCTCAGACTTTTAGATGTCACTGTTAGAGAAGTTCTTATGTTCCTGCTTCAGTCTGTCCACTGCCTTAGGCTGTGAAAAACAGTTCAGGAAATGTGGCCATTGCCCCTCCTATACTGTGGCCTAGAAGGGTAATCTGAGGGAGTCTCCTGGGAGGTGTCCACTGATGTTGACTACACTTGGTTGAGTAGACACTCAGCTCTCGTGTTGAGATTTCCCTGTGCACTGTAAAGAGACAACTGAAAGTGAGCAACCAATTCTTGTTATGTTCTACTAATATACCAGTCAGACAGTAGTTCCTTCAAAGCACATCACAGGTGCCTTGGGAATGTCTTTAAAAAGGCCCATAGTGGCAGTGGCAGCATGTGGGCATGGTGAATGTTGGCTCCAGCCCTAAATTATCTGTGGCCTCTTGTCAGAATTCTGTGTCCCATGGGGCATGGGGAAAGTTGGGTCTGGGTATTAGGTTGGCACTCACCTGAGTCAGACGTCGGTGTCCTAAAGGGGCAGGGGAAATATTGGGTCTGGGGTGTAAGTTGGCTCTAGCCTGAGGCAGACCTTGGTGTTATAAAGGGGCCTGGGAAATGTTGGGTCCTGAGCATAAAATGGCTCTGATCTGAGTCAGACTTCTCTGCCCCAACAGACATGGGAAATGTTGGGTCTGGGTGGTAAGTTAGCTCTGGCCTGAATAAGACTTCAGTGCCTCAAAGGGCATAGAAAATGTGGGGTTCCAGGCATAAGGTGGCTCTGGCCCAAGCCAGACTTCTGTGGCAAAGGACATTGGAAATGTGGGGTTCGGGACTTTAGTTGGCTCTGGCCTAAGTCAGACTTCTCCATAGCAAGGATCATGGGAAATGTTGGGACTGGGTGGTAAGTTAGATGAGGCCTGAGTCAGACTTCTGTTGTGCAAAGGGCATAGGAAGTGTGGGGTTTCAGGCCTAAGGTGGCTCTGGCCTGAATCAGACTTCTGTGCCACCAAGGGCATAGGTAATGTAGGGTCTGGGGCAGAAATTGACAGTAGCCTGCTGTAAGAATTCTGTGTCATTGTTCACAGCAAGGGTATATTGTGAATCCTGAGGTGTCTCAGCTCTGTGTGTGGGAATGTGCTTGGAACTTTCCACGTTCGCTTTCTGCACTCTTCCGCTGAGCACACTCTGCACATTGGTTGGAAGAAAGAGGTCCCATGGGTCTTGTCAATGAACTGTGCTTGAATCCGGGGCCATTTGTTTCCTTTGGGGCATGCGCCAGTGAGCCTGGATGTCCCTGAACCTCCCGAGTCAGGCATCCTGGCTGGAGAATGAAGACCTTGTTTTTCTGTTGCTGGAGAGGGCTACACCCCCAGGCTGTAACTGTCTCTCCCCTTGTGTATCTGCTAGAAAGCCTTTCTGCTTGGCTCCTTTTCCTTTTTCATTTGGGTCTTCCTGTTGGTGGGGGTGACATTGCCTCGAGGGGATCTTCTCTGGACTCTCAAGGAAGAAGGTGTTGTTGGTACAACAGTGGAGGGCTGGTTATGCATTGTTTCTGGTGTTGTGCTACTGGAGTTGGGGGGAGGAAAGGGGAGCTCAGATTAGGGAGGGAAAGGGTTCAATGGTTTCCCCATTTCAGGCTTTTGCTTTCTCTCGATTAGGGAAATTTGGGCCTAGCAGGGCTATGAGCAGGAGGCTCTGAGAGTATAAGGAAAGACTGACAGTGGGGAGGACAAGTGTTGTGGTGTGAAAATTGTGGTGGACATTGTGGGTGCGGGGCTCCTTCTCCTGTCTCCTGGCCCTGTTCCCTCACACTACCATTCGGTGGCCATAGCTGTGGTATAGAAGATAGTAAAGCACATGGATACTTGTGAAGTGAGTGAATGTGGGCCTCTATTCAAGGTGAGGCATTAATATTGGGATCAGGTCTTCACATTTCGTTTTCCCAGTGAATTGTGGGCTTCTCTGCCAGGAGATGATTTTGCTACCTCTGCTCTTTCTGTGAACCATTTAATGTTGTTTATAATGTTTTATACTCTTGCACAATAACAGAAGCTGAGGGAGTTCTGAGAAGGAACACCTCTTGCTTCTGAGGATGCTGTAATCCTCCTGAGATGCTGAGTGCCCTCACCTTTTTGTGATCTTCTCCTGCAGCTTTATTGACTCTGGTGCAATGCTTTGATGGTCATTTCTTTCTCTGATTGTCCAGAAGGTCTAGCAGTTTCTGGTTTCAGGGCCAGGCTGTATGTGTCTCCCTCAGAACTGTTGCTGTGGGGATAAACGTGGTGCTGAAAGGGGATCTCTGTGAAGCACTGGCTATCCCGGCACTCAGCAGCAGGGTCTCACTGCACAGGCACATGCATGTAGCCTCCCCATGACTCCTGCACCATGTGTGCACTGTTAGAACTCTGTTATTTTGGTGGAGATCAAGGGTCTCTTAAATCTGTAAGACTCAGTGTTCCTCTCCCAACCCCACCACCACACACACACACACACACTCAGAGCAGGGGGGTCCCTGCCTCCTTCTACCCTCCTTTTTCCTTAAATGTGGTGTCAACTTGCAGATGAATGACTGGGTGACAGGAAGCCTACAGGAAAAAGGGATGAGTAGGGGTCTGCCCATTCTGGGCTCCTTTTCTGCTTTTTGTTCTGGTTCTTTTCCCCACCCCAGGTATGCCAAGACTAGAAAGGCATGAAGCACCTTTCTGCCAAGAGTTTGAGAGTGACTGGTGGTCATCTCCTGACATTCGGAATGGTTCTTCAGGTAATGAGGGATTCTGGTGAATCCTGCAGCAAGGGTGGATAAGACTGGAGAGGCTGTGAGGATCCTGGAAGACTCTAGGGAACAAGTCTCCTCCAGACACAAGCAAATGCAGGCTAGTCTGTGCCTTGCTTCCTGTGCTGGTGTCCTATCAGCCTTCCTCCTCCCTCCCCGTTCTTTTTTTTTTTTTTTCCCTGTCTCTATATCCCTCCAGCGATCATCTATCCGTCTATCTGTATCCCAGGGACACAGGCTAGGGACACAGGCTACAATTGCATCCTGGTCTCCAGCCACGGTGGCACAGACATGAAGGTCGGGTTCCTGCTATGTGTGGTCTTGAGTTTGTCTGCTGATTCGGACAAGTGATCTGGGTCAAATTTGGGCAGCCAATACTCTTCCAGATGTAGATCTACTCTCGCTGAATGACCCAAGTCCCAGAAGATGACCCACCACAGTTTCTATACCCTGGCCCAGCCCTATGTTTGTGGCAACATGGAGCCCATCCAATGAGGGGAAGAAGGAGGGTGGCAACTGTGACACTGACCATCCACATATAGGCTGAACTTCACAGGTTAAGAGCACAGTCTGCAGCCAGAATGCCATCAGTTCAGAAACTAGGCACGTGTCTGGGTTTACTAGGGACACTCTCACACTGACCAACCGATAGATGGGCCAAGGTCTTGATCAGGCAATATACAGAGGTAAGTTATAGAAGTGCAGTGAACATTCGATATCATTTTCATTCAAATGTTATTCAGTCTGCCCTCAAATATTATTCAAACACATTCAAACAAAGAAATTAAGACACGACTTTTCCCTATAAGATGTACTATGATGGTTGGAAAATCTAAAATTCAGAATGCAGGAAAACAGGCGGTTTCATTCCATTCGTGGGTGGATTAAGTTTTGGAGACAGCTTTTGTAGGAGGTGTGCATATATTATATAAAGTTGAGAACGTGAATGACTTTATCTGCACACAGGCGCACGTGCATGCTGATGGACTTTAGTTCAATGGGGACACTCATGGCCTGGGCAGAGTGAGGAGCATCCAGGATTTGGAGAGATAGGCAAGTAGGGTGGGTCACAGGCCCACTCCTGATCCCAGGAGGGGATGCCTGGTGGTGGGGGCTTTCCAAGCATGCAAAAGGGAAGTACCAGAAGGAAGGCCCAGGCAGGCAGATCCCCGAGGATATCTGCAGGCCGCCCTCAGCCAGGTGGTGAGGGCTCAGGCTAGAGCCCGGCTCAGGCAGGCAGGGTAGAGGTCTGGCCCCGGGGCCCTTGGAGGGCTCCACTAGGGGCTGCCAATCGCTTGGGGCCTCCCTGAGCAGGTGCTGGATCTCAAGATGCGTCTGCCAGTTGGATTCAAGCACTCTTGGAGGCGGCCAGAGAGGTGGTCATTCCACTCCTCCAGGTGGCCCAGAAAGGCATTTACCTGGTCCAACATGTGGTTGATGGCAGCGTACACTGCTTGTTCGGCTCTGCCGTCGTCCTGGCCTTTAGCACCCACATCCACAGCCCTGTTCCACGCAGCAGCAGACAAGGCAGGTTCATGCACCTGCAAGACTCTCGTGATATTGGAGTGAGGCAGAGATGGGTGATGAGTCTCCCTTTTTCTGCTGACCCTCTGTTTTGATCTGTTCTGCACACTGACACCCAAATGCTAGATTTGAAAAGCAAATTGGATCTTAATGGAGTTTACCACATCCAACCCACGTGTCCTTGCTATGGGCCTCTTATCTTTTCCCCTTTATCTTTTGCACTCTTCTCCCATGAGGCCAGAAGATGCATTCTTCCCTGAGAAGGCCATATTCTTTCACATTCCTGCTCCTGTGCACTTGCTCCTCCTTAATCCTTTCAACTGCCTCCTCTCTTGCCCATGTTCCACGTCAACTCTCCTGCAACACACATTTCAGCCTGCTGCATCTTTTCTTCACAGACGGGCCTGATACACTCAACCAAAACTTCAGTACATTTTTACCAATTTCTCTAATCAGGGCACGACCCGCGTTGTGCCTTCTGGTAAAACCAATGAGAGGACAACGAAGTTTATGTCATTCTCATGGGGAATATCGAATATCATGGGGGCTCTGCTAATGAAAGGTACTATTTCAGTGTCCCTTTATGTGCTATTGAATCTTCATATGTATTGCGCTGTATATTGAGCTATATTATACCAGGAGAAAATGAGCAACTAAGCTGATGAATTGGAAACTGGTGCTACAAGTTTTAAGAACAATACATACAGATTTAAACATGCAAAAGTTAATAAGTCAACAAAGACATCAGCATAGATGTAAGTAATAATTGTGGAACAAAACAACTGGCAAACTGGCCAACACGGTGTAAGATGTGGATTATGTTACATTAATGGTAAGTAGAAAAGGAATCAGAGAAAGTAGATGAGTGTTGGCAGAGCTAGCATGGGAAAGTCTCCAGAAAGGAGGTTGTATTTGACCAGAGACCTGCCTGGTGATAAGGTAACAGTCCTAGTTAGTGTGTGTTAGTCACTGGTCTAAATGCTTGTCATGAACTCACCAAGGGTCATGGCAGCCTGATGACAGAGTTCTTATTAGGATCCTCACTCGACTGATTAGGAAACTGAGGCACAAAACAATGAAGGATATTCAGCTGGTAGGAGGAACAATCGTGGTATGAATCCCAAGAGCATACCACAAGCCCATGTACTATACACAGTAGGTAAGAAGATATGCTTTTCTTCAGACAGACCATGAATGTGGAATGAGGTATCAATGAGACAAGAATGAAAGGCAGGCCTTTCCTGGTGGTCCAGTGGTTAAAACTCAGTGCTTTCACTGCTGTGGGCCCAGGATCGGTCCCCTGGTCAGAAAACTAAGAACCCATAAGTTGCACAGTTAGACAAGAGAAAAATGAAAAAGAATGAATGGTGGCCACAGATCAAAGAGACACTGGTGATCTGAAAGATAGGACCTGTGTGGTGTGGTCATTGTATGCCAGGGATTGAGAGGGTCCAGCATGTATCCATCTGCTGACGCCAGTCAGAGGGACAAGCCTAGGAACACATGGGAAAGACTTGGCAGATCCTGGGGCAGGATTCACATCAATGGCCCCACCCTTAGTTTTCTTCCCTCCCCATGTGGATTCATCATCCATTACTGATTACTGGACAAGGCCTGCAACAGCTCTCCTGCCCTCTGGATCTTTATCAGAGTCTCACCTAACAACCCCAGTTCCAGAAGAGCTCACCTGTAAGCTTTCTCTGGGCTTGCAAAGGAGCAGCTAATCTAGTGGAAAAGAAACCCCTCTGTGCCAAAATCTGGCTGTTTGTTTCTGGTATCTTAGTTTCCTCACTCATAGTTTGGAACTAATTTTCATGTATTTGATTTTGCTGTTTCTTCCGAGTTCTATTTGAGGACTATGAAGCCAAGTCTAACAGCTGCAGCTGGATGCAATGTTCCAGGTGTATCAGTCAGAAATATTCAAGGGAACAGACCCAATAAGAGACATTTTATATCTATATCTATCTATCTATTTATATCTATCTATCTATATCTATCTATACCTATATATCTATCTATATATTGTCTGTTGGTTTAGTCACTAAGTCATGTCTGACTCTTGTGACCCCATGGACTATAGACCGCTAGGCTCCTCTGCCCATGGGATTCTCCAGGCAGGAATACTGCAGTGCATTGCCATTTCCTTCTCCAGGGCATCTTCCTGACCCAGGAATCAGACCTGGGTCTCCTGCATTGCAGGCAGATTCTATACCAACTGAGCTATGAAGCTATATATATATATATATATATATATGAAGTTATATACATATGGGCTACCTTCATAGCTCAGTTGGTATATATATATATATATATCTTGAGGTTTATCTTGAGTTTAGATCCCTATTTCTGGAGGCTGAGAAATTCCACAATCTCCTGCCTACAACGTATAAAACCAGGAGAGGCAGTGGTATAATTCAGTCCCAGCCTGAAGGCATGTGAACCAGGCGGGGCTGGTGGTGTGAATCTGAGTTGAAGAGAAGGAGAAAACGAGGAGAATGGTTCTATCTCAAGCAGCAAGATAGGGAAAAAAGGAAAGAATTCTTCCTTTCTCTGAGTTTTGTTCCATTTGGACCCTCAACGGATTGGGTGATGCCTACCCACATTGGGGAAGGCCTTCTATTTCACTAAGTCACCCATTCAAATGCTCATCACATCCAGAAACACCTGCACAGATACAACCGGAAATAATGTTTAATTTGGATGCTCCATGACCAGTCAAGGTGGCATGTAAAATTAGCCATCACAGTGGGTAGGGCCACGTCATGGACTGCTGCATAACACTGTGCACACCACACAGCCTCAGATACCGTCCTAAAGGATCTCTCCCACGGGAAGGACAGTGCTGGCATCAGATCACCTTTCCTCGGAGCACTGTGCACTGTGACCAGGCAGTCCAGCTAAGGAACCCAGTGGCTATGTGGTCCACACACCATGTAGAGTGTAGATGAGTTAAACACTCAAGGTAGTCAAGCCTAGGGGAACTGTGCCCTCTTGTCTGTACAACTCACAAATTGAGAGCAGGTGCAGAAATCTCTCAGCAAGAGGCTTCCTGGAAAGAAGTGGGCTTCCAGTCTCATCTTGCATAACTGTGAAGCTTAGTGACATTTGCAGCAGAGATATGAAATCCTCATTACTTTCTTCCTATAGCAATAGGAGAAATAACTCTTGTGGTTGGGGTGGGAACATGAATTCAGGAAAAGAGCTAGGGAAGTGATTTATGCCTGGGCCTTGTAGGAAGGACAAGATTTTCACAGATAGAAAAGCAGGAAAGGATATGAAATTCCTGAAAAGGGTGGTACCAATCCTAGCAAGTTTCTAAGAGTTAGACTGTTGTCAGAGTTCCCTGGTCTTCCCCAAATGTCTGCAACCTGAACTTACTTGCAAAAAATCCAAGTGCAAACCTCCCTCAAACCATGCACAGCCCAGTACGATCTGAACCCAGGGCTCAGAAACAAGTCCTCTGCATCTCTGCTGTGATACATCTCCATGTCCGTATCTCATGTGAAGAACTCACATTTTGCCTGGAAGGAGTAAAACTTGGAAGGCTTCCTGGAGGGGGGATGGAATTGATCTAGGCCTGGGTGAATTGAACATGCATGCTTTCCAAAGTCTAAGATGACAAGAAACAAAGCACAAGGTATGTGCAAGGGCCTAAGAAGTAGAGCTAGGCATTGAGGGATGGACACGGATACAGAAAGACAAAGGAATACGAGCAGAGATTTCATGACGTCAGCTGGGCCTTGACAAATGGACAGTTTCCCACCAGTGGACCTCCCTGAGAGGAATGGCCAATCTCCCTGTCAATCATCGTAGGCCCACCAATGACGATGTTGGCAGGTGGGGGCGTGAAACGTTGTGGAAGAAGCCCTAGCGCGTGCCTAAGCGCTTGACTGTCTGGATTGTGCTGTGGGGGCTTCCGTAGACCGTTTCCCTCGGTTAGGATTTAACATGGCAGCTCCCTTTCTGGAGATCCCGGAAGTGTAAGTTTTACTAACTTTATTTGTATCTGGCCGTCTGCAGTGTGAGTGGGAGAGTCGGGTAGATAGTGTGTCCTCATGGACACTTTGACAGACGTGTCCGCGGGCTCCTAGGTAGATGGCGGAGAAGATCTCTCAGGCACTTCCGGGTTTGGTGTTGGGCATTATTGTACGGGCATGATGAAACTTGAAGAAGACGTTCTTTGTTTAAATGTGGGTCTTGGAGCCTCCTTCCCAATTGTGGTCTCACTGCTTTGTCGTGTTTGCGGCTTAAAGTGAGGGAAGGGCGGAGCATTTGGCGGGGTGGGTGGGGGTGCCTGACAGTCTGACAGGTGAGTGGCGGCTGCCATGGAGCTGATTCTGCTTTATATTGTAGGGTGTTTGGGGTGGATATATCGTTGCCAGGGCTTGCTTCAAATGTTGATCTTGGCCATTTTGGTGACCTTTAACCATTGAGGGTCTTTCTGTTCTTTACCACGTGAACCGAGACAGTAAGGCTCTGAGGGATCCCGTGCGGTGTTAGGACAGCTGACGGCCCTTGGCTGCCTTGGTGTTTTGTGGATCAGGGGAAGGGGAAGTTTGCCCCAGCCACTCGTGTTACGAGCTTCCAAGTTACCTAATTTTCCTGCAACTGTGTTAGGCTGTCCATCTGTAAGCAAGTCTCCTTGTAGACCTGTATAATCACTGTTTCCTTCAGGACCTGTGATGGAAAAATCGAGTACTGGCCAGCCGATGGGCCTGTAATGAGAAGAGAGTGGACCCTGGATTAGCTGTCCAGACCTGGCAGATGAGTAAGTGCAACCTTATGTTCTGTGGGGCCACAAATGCTGGGAGGAGGGTAGCATCCATCGCATCAGCTGCAACATTTTTTAACATGGTGTTGAAATGTCTTCCCTGGGTCTCTAAGATAGGAACTTGCAACACTGTCAGGATCACTGCCCTGAGCGCTGCTTAGACACTGTGTTTATAATCGATGTCTTTGACTAGTCAGTGGCATCTTGTTCCAGTTCAGCGTGAGTGCCATTATTACAGACATACTGAATTTATTAGAATGTAACCTTTCCAAAAAGCCTGATCTTCCCATGTTCATATCAGAGTTCGGATCTGTCTTTTTATCCTTTTGGAAAACACTTGTAATACCAGGCAGAATCAGGCTGGACTGGATGGGATAGTGAAAAACAAATTTCAGGAATCCAGAGACTATGGGAATGCTGTTTTTTTCAGGTATGGGAACATGGATTTGAATGTAATTTCAAGCCAGCTCTATTTAGGAAAGGGGAGAAAGATGAGGCCTGTACACCAAGTGAGTGGCAGAGAATGATAGTCTGCCAGTCTATCCCCTCTATAAGTGGGTGGGCATTTACTTTGCAGGGTCCTGGAGATGTAGGCTACCAATTCAAGTAATATGCAGGTCAAGACTTCATTAAATGTTTACTCATCCGCCGTTTGTCGGGGAGGGGGAGGTGGAGGGCGCGGTATTTTTATTTTTTGCCTTGCAGATGTTGCTGAGACAATGCCTCCTGTTTCATTAAAAACACATTTTAGTGTCTGAGTCTGACTCTTTCTTACTGTCATCTTTGAGCTTCAATTTCCACATTTGCCAAATGGGAATCACACCTTGCTCTCAGGAATATCTCTTCTATGGTTTTTGTAAAGTGCTCAGCACACAGGAGGTACTGAAGGAATTAGCACACCATTTCCAGAATGTGAGAACAGATCACTGTGGCTTCATTTAGCTCATCTCCCTACCTGTCCAGGCCCCCATTTCAACCAAACGTTTGTTTCCTTTCACAGGGCCAGCAAATTTCCTCAGATATTACGGGGCTTCTGTTTGGAAACCAGCCTCTTTAATCCTGCTATGATGCCAAGAGGTAGCCCAGCAACTCACACCTTGCCTTGCTCTGAGCCACTTTCTTGTGTGGCCATCTCTGACGCCTTATTCCAAAGCTGATGTGGCTCAGCACCAAGTTCCGGCACCAAGAGGGTGCTTGTTACCTGGCAGTGCTGAAAAGGTCTCCTCTCTTTCACTGTCTGTGTAAAGTTACTTCTTTTCGGGGCAGTGGTTAATTTGTTGAAAATCTGCAGAAGAGTTTTCACAGTTGGGGTGGGGGGAAACCCTAAATAGAAATATGAACTCTTCTAAGGTGCATTCCAAGACACTTCTAAGCTCTAGTTTCATGG
This sequence comes from Cervus canadensis, assembly GCF_019320065.1. Classification (NCBI taxonomy): domain Eukaryota; kingdom Metazoa; phylum Chordata; class Mammalia; order Artiodactyla; family Cervidae; genus Cervus; species Cervus canadensis. The sequence continues at coordinate 115,885,080 of NC_057419.1, forward strand.
AAACCTCGGGCTCCTCTGTTGCTTTATTAGCACGGGTTTTATCCAGAAGGTGGCATCACAGAACCTGAATTTCATTCACCAAAGGTTAAAAGAAAATCCACATTTCTTTGCGATTGGAAACTAAAGTGTGTAGTCTTTAGAGGGCATGTTTAAAGATGTTTTGTTCATCCCTCTAATCGGTGAAATTACTTTAAAGCTGTGAAAGATGGGGGTCATGATAGCTTCCTACTCAGTGAAAACCTGAAGCCTGAGACACTTAGAAAAACCTGTCCTAAGCCCATGTTCCTTCGCCAGGTGACATGACGATGATCAAAACTGGCTTATTTCCTAGTCAAGACAATTGTGAAACTTAAGAATAACCATGAGGCCTGCTTCCCCTTCCACACACACTTGTTCCCACTGCCCATCAAAGTCATCTTGGCTGACTTCATTGGAGGTAGGGGTCAAGAAAACCTAAATGGATGGTTTAAGAGGTCAATCTGTGGTGTATTGGCACTTCAATTAAGTCACAAGGTTGAGGATTCCAAGAAGGTGACTCTCCAGTTGGTGACAGTCTCACAAATCAGGGCTCTCGTGGAAAGAGAAGGTAATCGTCTTCTGAATTTGAGATGGAATCTGGTTTGCTGGTTCTTTCCCAGGAATTCATTCCTAGGCCAGCTATGTCACTTAGCCTCATGAGACAGTACCTCAGTGAATGTGTACTCACTTGTGGGAATATTAATGTTCTATAAATTCTTGGTGTGAGGTATTCCTTTTGATACATACCACAAGTGGGATTGCTGAACTAGATGGTAGTTCTCGTTTTCATTTTTTGAGGGGCTTTCATACTGTTTTCCATAGTAGCTGTACCAATTGAATCTTGAACTAAATGAGTTTCATGAGTGGTTCTCAGGCCACTTTTGATTGTCGGTTCTTTTCAGGAGAAGTACTGCAGAGATTAGAGGCTCAAAGTGGGAAGGAGTTCCCTGATCAGGAAAGATGGAATGACTGACTACATATGGACCTTCGTTGGGCTGCCTAAAGCCTAGAGGTGGGGAAGGGGCTGGGAAGAGTGACCCTCTGTAGAGCTGCTGTCAGAGCACAAGGAGAAAGCTGGACAGGAGGACATAGGCCCTCAATGTGAACAGTGCATTGGACTTTCTATGGTCAAAAGTGTCTCCTACCTATTTCTCAATCCCTGGTACTGTCTGGGATCATGGTAGCAAGGGGACTGAACATAATAGTGCACATCGCTGAGTGTGACATGAGAGTGGATTTCTTTCTGGCATGGTGAGACTTTCATGATGAAGGCTTTACCCTATGTGACAGCATTCCTCAGAATTTTTGGACTTCACTGTTAAGGATGTTCTTGTGCTCCTGCTTCAGTCTGTGCACTGCCTTAGGCTGTGAAAAGTGGCTCAGGAAATGTGACCTTTCCCCCTCCTATACTGTGGTCTAGAGCTGTAGTCTCAGAGGGTCTCCTGGGAGGCGCCCGCTGATGTTGACGGCACTTGGTTGAGTAGACCGCTCACTCTTCTGTTGAGACTACCTGTGGCCATAAAGAGGCACATGAAAGTGAATTGCTGTTGCTGGTGTGTTCTAGTGATATGCCAACCAGACACTTCTTCCTTTTACACTCACACACCTCAGGTGCCTTGCTAAAGTCCTAAAGAAGGCGCATATTGGCAATGGCAGCATATGGGGCATGGGAAATGTTGAGTCCGGGGCAGAAGTTGGCGGTAGCCTGATGCCAGAATTCTGTGCCATTGTGCCGAGCGAGGGCACATTGGGAATCCTGAGGAGTCTCGACTCTGTTTGTCAGAATGTGGTTGGAACTTTCCACATTCACTTTCTGCACTCTTCCACTGAGCACACTCTGCACATTGGCTGGAAGACAGAGGTCCGATGGGTCTTGTCAGTGAACTGTCCATGAATCCGGGGCCATTTGCTTCCTTCGGGGCATATGCCGACCAGCCTGGATGTCCAGGAACCTCCCAAATCAGGTGCCCCAGCTGGAGGATGAAGCCCTTGTATTCCTCTTGCTGGAGAGGGCTGCACCCCCAGGTTGTACCTGTCTCTCCCACCCATGGATCTGCTAGAAAGCCTTTCTAGCAGAAAGGCTGGCTGGTGGTGGCTCTTCTTCCATTTAGGTTTGTCTGTTGGTGGGGGTGGCATTGCCTCAGGGGGACCTTCTCTGCCCTCTCAAGGAAGAAGTTTGTGTTGGTACAACAGTGGAGGGACAGTTATGCATTGTTTGTGGTGCTCTGCTACTGGAGTGGGGAGAGGAAAGGGGAGCTCAATTGGGGGAGGGAAAAGGCCCGATGGTTTCTCCATGTCAGGCTTTTGCTTTCTCTTAATTCAGGAAATTTGGGCCCAGCAGGGCTATGAGGAGGAGGCTCTGAGAGTATAAGGAAAGACTGTCAGTGGGGAGGACAAGGGTCTTTGGTGTGACGACTGTGGTGGGCATTGTGGGTTCAGGGCTCTTTCTCCTGTCTCCTTTCTCCATTCCTGTGCCCTTCCTTTGGGTTAGCATAGCTGAGGGACAGAAATTAACAATGGGCCCTGATGGATATACTATAAGAAGATACGGCTTTCGTATAAACTAGGACATTTATTGTGAGAACAGGATTATTTTCCATTTTCCCAAGTGAATTGTGATTTTGTCTGCAGGTGAAGGCTTTGCTGTCTCTTCCTTGCTCTGTGTTGCCTAGACCTGTGAAAAATGGCTGTTGTGGAAGGGGAGCTCTTTGTCCAGCTGTACTGTTGCACAGTATATAATCTAAGGGAATTCTGAGAAGGAACTGCTGTTGCTTACACTTTTTTTTTTTCCCGGAGATATTTTCTGCCCTTTTCCTGTTGCTTTATGGGCTCTTGGTCACTGCTTTTGCTGCCAGATCCCTCAAGTAACACTCTTGGTTTGTCAAATTTCCAAGAGGCTTATTTAACTACAGAAAAGATTTGCATACATTGCAGAGAGTCAGAAATGGCAGCCTATTGCCTGGAGAATCCCAGGGACAGGGGAGCCTGGTGGGCTGCTGTCTGTGGGGTCACACAGAGTCAGACACGACTGAAGTGATTTAGCAGTCAAAGAACTGACCATACTCCAGAGTTTTTGAGGAAAGGTGAGAAAAAAATTCTCGTCCCTTTTCAGCATGAGCAATTTAATTTTCCTTATTTGAGTGTCCTTTACAATGTGCTCCCTTTGAGATACCAGGTCCCCTGGGTATCTTCACCATCCCTCCAAGTGCTGATTCTAAAGTCCTGGCCAAAGCCAGACCTGGGCAGAGAACTTCCTCAAGAGGAACTTGTGGAAACAGCACCTGAAGGACAAGTAAAAAGGATGAGTGACTGCTTATCCTCTAGGAGCTTTTTACCCATACATATGCCCTGAGGGCGAATCCTCTGTGATCAATAGGATCACTGGGGATGAGGATTAAAGCTACAAACCTTGTTTAGAGATGGTTTAAGTCACTCTGCTGATGTCAGCAGTCTGTTGGCAAGCGGAGCTGAACTTCATCTCTCACCTTCCCTTTCTCAAGTACTCTGAAGGAGCAGAGATTTGATCTCCAATTGGCAGAGGTCCGATTTTTGTGTCTTGTGGTGCACAGGACCTGCTAGAATACTTGGAAGGAGGCAAGGACTCAGATCCAGCAGAATTTTAGGTATGGAATTTTAGTGTGCAGCTCTGTCAAAAAGAGTGGACAGAATAAGCCAAATCTGTGCATTCATGGACAATGTGAATGGTCTCTTCATCCCTCTGGATTTGAATTTGCCCTCCCAGTCCACTATGCTGACTCCAGGATTCACACAAAATGGGTTACTGAGTGGTGCCAGCCAGGCCACCTCACAGTTTTTATTAGGGTTGGCTTTCTGAGCTTCCTTCGCTTCTCCTTATTCATGTGCAAGCCTACTGTACTACTTCTTATCAGCTTTGGAAAAGAGCAGCAGTGGACCCACCTCAATGAATCCTAAGGAGATTCACTTGTGTACCAGCCTCCCCCATCAGTCAGAAAAACCACTTTCCAGAATGCTGAAAGGCCTGTTGTAGATTTTCCTCTAGTAGGCTGTCAGAGTACTGAGCTACAGGATATATGTGAAATTGAAATTGCTCAGTCATGTCCGACTCTTTGCAATCCCATGGATTGTAGCCCACCAGGCTCCTTAGTCCATGGAATTTTCCAGGCAAGAATTCTGGAGTGGATTGCCATTTCCCTTCTACAGAGGATCTTCCTGACCCAGGGATTGAACCCGGGTAGCCTGCATTGTAGGCAGATGCTTTACTGTCAGAGCCACAGGAACCAAGCACCTGTGCATCTCCTCCAGACCCCGGAACTGATGTGTACTGAAAAGGCTAAGAGGGTAAATCTTGTTCTGTCATGTTTCTATTACCAAATACTAATAATAATAATAAAGAGGGTGGAATGAAACGTCAGAGTGGATGGGTGTGTTTATGGTATAGATTATGGAGATGCTTTACGGATGTATACTTATCTCCAGACTCATTCGATTGTATACATTACATGTATACATCTTTTTGTATATCAGTCATTGCTTATACCTCAATGAAGGGGTTTAAAAAAATAAACAAAAGACCCTTCCATGATCACAAATGAGTGTCACCTCCCTCCAAGTGTTTTTAGATTTTAGAAATGAGAGGGAAGAATATTTTTCCTAGGGGAAATGGGTAATGCCATTTACATCATCTGTATTATGGTTTTGCCTTGGTTTCTCTATGTATACATAGTATTTGCATTAGTGGTGTATAAGGTTAACCTTTAGTCTGTAGGGCTTTGAATTTCATAAAATCTCAGCAGTTCTACAGAAGTCGTCAACTTCATGCGGAGGACTTCGGCTCAAGGAGTGCCCCTGTGACATCAGCAAGTTATCATTTGACCAGAAATTGACTTTGGGGTATTGTGCCTTTGGGAATGGCTTGGACTTTGGGTTGTTTTCATTTTGTATAATATGTGCTTTTGTGCTTCCTCAAGAAATCTTTAAAAATATTGTACCCATGGGGGCATGTCAAAGTGTGTGTGTGCTCTATTTGTATTCCACAGGATGGAAGGCACTGTCTAAGGCTCACTGGTCTCTCTAGCAGGCCTCTTTTCTCTGACACCTTCCCACAGCCTTCTATTTTCTATGTCACAGAGTTTCCTGGCCTTAACTACTTGGTTTGGTACACTTTTCATCTTATCCTTGTTGAGCCAGTAATACTTTTGTTATTGTTTGGGACTAGACCAGCAAGAATAAGTGAGAGACTGCAAAGGTTCACTGGTAACCTTTACTGCAGAGAAGATAAAAAGACATACTGTTGGGACTTGCCCAGCAGTCCAGTGGTTAAGACTGCATGCTTCCAATATAGGGGGGAGGGGGTTCAGTCCCTGGTGGGGGAAATAGATCCCACATGCTGCATGGCGTGGCCAAAACAAAAAAAAAAAGAAAGACATACTGCTGAGTTTCCCTGAGCTAACCTCATTTCTGTGTCTTTAAAATGTATTCATTGCTTAAGATTCTCATATTTTGTTAAATACCTGTGTTCTTCCAATAAAATTCATTTGCTCCAGAAGATCTCACTTGTATGTTTTTATTATTCACAATGAACACCAGCATGATCAAGGAAGCTGCGGCTCTGTCATGTACATTGTCACCTGAACTGGGGCGGAGCTCTAAGCTCTGGTGTCTGATGCATTAAGAACAGGAGCTGGTGGCAAGGGGATGGGGTCTCCAGGCCATGCTAAAAGTTCCCCTCTTTGTTAAGCTCGCCCCTTTGTCTAGGGAAGTATTCCCCTTAAAGCTAGTCACTCAGTCATGTCCGACTCTGTGCCACCCCATGAACTGTAGCCCGCCAGGCTCCTTTGTGCATGGGATTCTCCAGGCAAGAATACTGGAGTGGGTTGTCATTCCCTTCTCCAGGGGATCTTCCCACCCCAGGGATCGATCCCTGGCCTCCTGCATGACAGGCAGATTCTTTACCATCCGAGCCACCTGGGGACCCCGATCCCCTAAAGGTAGCAGGTAATCTAATACCTCCCTATGAGAAGGGATCCTTTTAGCCACTTCATGAAGGCCATGAATGCATATTTGGGGATCGTGGAGATATCTTCTGATACTCCCAAGGGCAAGGAGAGGTAGGGTGACCGGCATGGTTTTATAGAAGATTAGTTCAGAAGTCAGTAGGACCAAACTAGAAGCAGCAAGCACACAGTTAATTCCTGCTGAGCCTGCATTACAATCTCAGTCCCTTGTGCCTGAGACATCTTTTATTACACCACACCACTAGATCTTATAAAGACTTTGTAATAGCAGAATTACATTAGCTAAGTGGGTAGAATTATTTGGCATTTTATATTCTTTAAACATATCAATACACCTTACAGTTCTAACTGGAATTAGACATGCAATTAACTAAAATTGCATGTCTTACGTATAACTTACCATGGTTTAAACATTTCAGCAGGGACTTCCCCGGTGGTCCAGTGGCTGAGACTCCATGCTTCCAATGCAGGGGGCCCAAGCTCAATACCTGGTTTGGAAACTAGATTCCACATGCCACAACTAAGAACCAGTGCAGGCAAATTTATTAATATTGAAAAAATAGGAAAAAAAAAAAAACATTTCCCAGCAAATAGCCTTACTGTGGTCAGTAACCACCTGCCCACCCCACAGGAAAGGAGAGTAAGACTGGTAGTCCAATATGCCTGTAGATCGTCAGGGTGGCTGGGTGCCTTGCTCTTCCTGGCATTTCATAAAGATCTTGGGCTGAAGGTGGCAGCAATTTTGTTCTTACCGTTCAGTCTAAGGGACCCCAAGCTTCGATGTCTCATTTCCTGCCCGAGAGGTTCATCAGGATGCAGAGCTCAGATTACATCTCTTTTTCTCTAATTGCAGCTTGAACTTTATATCCCTTTGGTTATCCTCTCCTGCTACAGAATGAGTCTCACATAAGACTGGAAGCCATCTCCCATTGGCCCTATTTCAGGTCAGTGGGTGTGATTTTACCTGAGGCATTTGCATTTAGACTGCCAAACACCGTGAAATCCCACTACCATTCTGATCTTCATTGACATGCCAAGCCTTTGCGGAAAAGCTTTCCATGGAGGCAGGCCTAGGGTAGGGGTGGGCGGGGCCGGGATCCCTACTGTCCCCTGCGCAGTCCGCGCCCTCAAGAGCAGATGGTTGCTAGTGTGCAGGCACAATATGGAGGCAGAGCGAGGGCTGTAGGGGCCAGAGAAGAGGGTTAGGGGAGGGTCGGGGCTAATGGCGAAAAGGAGGCGGAATCAGAAACGAGAGGCGGGGCCAAGGTTTCCCCAGGCAGGCGGTGGGTGAAGAGCAGGGACCAGGGGCCAGGGCAGGAGCCCAGGACTCTGCGTCTTGCAGGATGAGGGTGAGGCCCGCTGCACTTGGAGCAGAGGAGTCAGCCAGGTGCCCACCCTCCCTGCCGAGCCTGCCACTCACTTGTCCTTCTGAGTTCCTTGGCTTGCATGAGGTTCTGTGAACACATTTTCCTGCTTCTTCATGCATCTCTCAGACAGATTATTGGCACCTACGCTGCAGATGTTGCCTGCAACATGAATGGGAAAGCCCCAAACACTAGCCAGCATAATCCCAAGCAGCGTGATCAAAGAGTGCACTGTGACCAGAAAATGTAAGAAAGGTTGAATGCTAAGAAAGCTCTTAATTTTCTATACCAAAAGACTAAAAGAAAATAATCATCTGGTCATCTGCATCAGTTTTGAAAAGATAAAAATGAAGGGTTATCTGATGTTACCAGAGGCATTTGCCTTTAGTCTATTACCAATACCAGAAAATCAAATTACAACTCAGATCATTAAATTACTTTCTCTGACATCATCATCACATATATGACATAATTCACTGTTTACTTAGGGCAATGACACTCCAATTTCTTTCACAAATCATGTGTTTTTATGAGACAGTGCTACAGGTCAACCTCTCTGGATACCCACAACAGATCAACCTGAAGAGGAGGTGACTCTTGATCCAAATGAAAATATGTCATTTACTAATCTGTTTGGAGTTGGGATTTTAGTTGAACTCTTACTTAATATATTGCATATATATTGGAACATTTAAGGGAATCTTAGATTTATGGATTTTATAAGTTAACTTTTTAGAAAAATCAGCAGATTTAGTATTCATGAAGGTTTTACTCACTGACTGCTTTTTCCCCCTGGCAAATCTGTTTTTCCTCTGTCTTTTGCCTCTTGATAAATAAAAGTGCTTTTCTTCATATTGCTTAGTCCAAGCACCTTGGTATCGTCCTTGACTCCTCTGTTTCTTCCCTGGCCACAGCAATCAGAGCAGTAGAAGAAATAAAAGGAATCCAGATAGGAAAAGAAGAAGTCAAACTCTCACTGTTTGCAGATGACATGATTCTCTACATAGAAAATCCTAAAGATTCCACCAGAAAATTACTAGAGCTAATCAATGAATATAGTAAAGTTGCAGGATATAAAATTAACACACAGAAATCCCTTGCATTCCTATATACTAACAATGAGAAAACAGAAAAGGAATTTAAGGAGACAATACCATTCACCATTGAAACAAAAAGAATAAAATACTTAGGAATATATCTACCTAAAGAAACAAAAGACCTATATATAGAATACTATAAAACACTGATAATAGAAATCAAAGAGGACAGAAATAGATGGAGAAATATACCGTGTTCATGGATTGGATGAATCAATGAAAATGAGTATATTACCCAAAGCAATCTATAGATTCAATGCAATCCTTATCAAGCTACCAACGGTATTTTTCACAGAACTAGAACAAATCATTTCTCGATTTGTATGGAAATACAAAAAACCTCAAATAGTCAAAGCAATCTTGTGAAAAGAGAATGGAACTGGAGAAATCAACCTGCCTGACTTCAGGCTCTACTACAAAGCCACAGTCATCAAGACAGTATGGGACTGGCACAAAGACAGAAATATAGATCAACGGAACAAAATAGAAAGCCCAGAGATAAATCCACATACCTATGGACAGCTTATCTTCGACAAAGGAGGCAAGAATATACAATGGAGAAAAGACAACCTCTTTAACAAGTGGTCCTGGGAAAACTGGTCAACCACTTGTAAAAAAAATGAAACCAGAACACTTTCTAACACCATATACAAAAGTAAACTCAAAATGGATGAAAGATCTAAATGTAAGACCAGAAACTATAAAATTCCTAGAGGAGAACATAGGCAAAACACTCTCCAACATAAATCACAGCAAGATCCTCTATGACCCACCTCCCAGAATATTGGAAATGAAAGCAAAAATAAACAAATGGGACCTGATGAAACTTAAAAGCTTTTGCACAACAAAGGAAACTATAAGCAAGGTGAAAAGACAGCCTTCAGAATGGGAGAAAATAATAGCAAATAAAGCAACATCTCAAAAATATACAAGCAGCTCCTGCAGCTCAATTCCAGAAAAACAAACGACCCAATCAAAAAATGGGCCAGAGAACTAAACAGACATTTCTCCAAAGAAGACATACAGATGGCTAACAAACACATGAAAAGATGCTCAACATCACCCATTATTAGAGAAATGCAAATCAAAACCACAATGAGGTTCCATTTCACGCCAGTCAGGATGGCTGCTATCCAAAAGTCTACAAGCAATAAATGCTGGAGAGGGTGTGGAGAAAAGGGAACCTTCTTACACTGTTGGTGGGAATGCAAACTAGTACAGCCACTATGGAGAACAGTGTGAAGATTCCTTAGAAACCTGGAAATAGAACTGCCATATGACCCAGCAATCCCACTCCTGGGCATACACACTGAGGAAACTGGAAGTGAAAGAGATACGTGGACCCCAATGTTCATCGCAGCACTGTTTATAATAGCCAGGACATGGAAGCAACCTAGATGCCCATCAGCAGACGAATGGATAAGAAAGCTCTGGTACATATACACAATAGACTATGACTCAGCATTAAAAAGAATATATTTGATTCAGTTCTAATGAGGTGGATGAAACTGGAGCCCATTATATAGAGTGAAGTAAGCCAGAAAGATAAACACCAATCCAGTATACTAAAACATATTTATGGAATTTAGAAAGATGACAATGATAAGCGCACATGCAATAAAGAAAAAGAGACATAGATGTATAGAACAGACTTTTGGACTCTGTGGGAGAAGGCAAGTGGGGGTGACCTAAGAGAATAGCATTGAAACATGTATATTATCAATTGTGAAACAGATTGCCAGTCCAGGTTTGATGCCTGAGACAAGTGCTCAGGGCTGGTGAACTTGGAAGACCCAGAGGGATGGGATGGGGAGGGAGGTGGGAGGGGGGTTCAGAATGGGGAACACATGTAAATCCGTGGCTGATTCATAACAATGTATGGCAAAAACCACTACAATATTGTAAAGGAATTAGCCTCCAACTAATGTAAATAAATAAAAAATAATAAGAAAAAATAAATAAGAAAAAAGAAGAGGTGGCAAGAATACACAGAAGAACTGTACAAAAAAAGATTTTCACGACCCACATAATCACAGTGGTGTGATCACTCACACTCACCTAGAGCCAGATATCCTGGAATGTGAGTCAAGTGGGCCTTAGGAAGCATCACTACAAACAAAGCTAGTGGAGGTGATAGGATTTAAGTTGAGCTATATCAAATCCTAATAGATGATGCTGTGTAAGTGCTGCACACAATATGCCAGTAAATTTGGAAAACTCGGCAGTGGCCACAGGACTGGAAAAGGATATTTTTCATTCCAATCCCGAAGAAAGGCAATGCCAAAGAATGTTCAATCACACAATTGCACTCATCTCACACGCTAGTAAAGTAATGCTCAAAATTCTCCAAGCCAGGCTTCAGCACTACATGAACCCTGAACTTCCAGATGTTCAAGCTGGTTTTAGAAAAGGCAGAGGAACCAGAGATCAAATTGCCAACATCTCCTGGATCATCAAAAAAGCAAGAGAGTTTCAGAAAAAAACATCTATTTCTGCTTTATTGACTATGCCATAGCCGTTGACTGTATCGATCACAATAAACCGTGGACAATTCTGAAGGAGATGGGAATACCAGACCACCTGACCTGCCTCTTGAGAAACCTGTATGCAGGTAAGGAAGCAACAGTTAGAACTGGACATGGAACAACAGACTGGTTCCAAATAGTTAAAGGAGGACGTCAAGGCTGTATATTGCCACCCTGCTTAATTAACATATATGCAGAGTACATCATGAGAAACTCTGGGCTGGAGGAAGCACAAGCTGGAAACAAAATTGCTGGGAGAAATATCGATCACCTCAGATATGCAGATGACACCACCCTTATGGCAGAAAGTGAAGAAGAACTAAAGAGCCTCTTGATGAAAGTGAAAGAGGAGAGTGAAAATGTTGGCTTAAAGCTCACCATTCAGAACACTAAGATCATGGCATCCGGTCCCATCACTTCATGGCAAATAGATGGGGTCAATGGAAACAGTGGCTGACTTTATTTTTCTGGGCTCCAAAATCACTGCAGATGGTGACTGCCGCCATGAAATTAAAAGACGCTTAATCCTTGGAAGAAAAGTTATGACCAACCTAGACAGCATATTAAAAAGCAGAGACATTACGTTGCCAAAAAAGGTCCGTCTAGTCAAGGCCATGGTTTTTCCGGTGGTCATGCACGGATGTAAGAGTTGGACTGTGAAGAAAGCTGAACGGCCAGCCGCTGTCCCGCGCACCCTCGCGCGGCCGGGCGGGCGGAAGCGCCGCCGCACGGTGGGGCTAACGCGCGGAGCCGGCCGGCAGCAGCGCCGCCATGCCAGGGACCACCGCTTCATCCGCGGCCCGAGTAGTCGCAGCCGCCGCAGCTGTACGCGGCCAGCGAGGGCGAGGCGTCGGCCCCTCGCGACCCGGCGAGGCTGCGGCCGGTGTACGCGCGCGCCGGGCTGCTGAGCTAGGCCAAGGGTTCGGCCTACTTGGAGGCAGGCGGCCCCAAGGTGCTGTGCGCCGAGTCGGGCCCGCGCCAGGCCGAGGGCGGCGAGCGCGGCTGTGGCTCGGCCGGCTCGGGCGGCGAGGCCCCGGCGGCGCTGAGCTGCCGCCTGCTCTGCGACTTCCGCCGCGCGCCCTTCCCGGACCGCGGGCGCGGTGCCCCGCAGAGCGGCGGCGAGGAGCGCGAGCGGGCGCTGGCGCTGCAGGAGGCGCTCGAGCCGGCCGTGCGCCTGGGCCGCTACCCGCGCGTGCAACTCCAGGTGTCGGCGCTGCTGCTGGGGGACGGCGGCTCGGCGCTGGCCGCCGCGCTCACGGCCACCGCGCTCGCCCTGGCCGCCGCGGGCGTCGACATGTACGACCTGGTCTTGGGCTGCGGCCTGAGCCGCGCGCCGGCGCCTGAGCCCGCCTGGCTGCTGGACCCCACGCTGCTGGAGGAGGAGCGCGCAGCCGCCGGCCTCACCGTGGCGCTCATGGCGGTGCTCAAGCAGGTGGCGGGGCTGCTGGGCAGCGAGGAGGGCGGCCTGACCGAGAGCTGGGCGGAGGCCGTGCGCCTGGGGTTCGAGGGCTGCCAGCGCCTCTACCCCGTTCTCCAGCAGTGTTTGGTGCGGGCCGCCCGCCAGAGGGGTGCCGCCGGGCCCCTCTGAGCCAGAGACCCGAGCAACGACGGACGCCCAGGACAGAGCCGCCGCTGCCACCACAAGGACCCGCGCCGTCAGCCTGCAGACGGCGTGCGCCGAACTGCAGCTGAGACCTGGGAGCACCGGAGAGGATCTGCCAAGGCATGCTCAGAATAGCCGTGTTGGAGGGATTCTTTCCAGACTGCTTCGTTAAAGAAACCTTTCTAATTGAGTTGACTCCCAGCCACGACCCAGTTGAAGAAACCTGCCAGTGCATCTTGACTCCTAAGTTGGAAAGGACTTCCGCTGGACTCATCGGGAAACCTGGAGCTGTTGTCCTGCAAGGGATGGACCCTATGCAGGCCAGCCGGGGACTCTCTCCTGAATAACTGGGCTGCTTTTGAGAGCGGGAACAAGGGGGCTGTGCCTTCCACGTACATCTGAGCCCAAACAAAAACGCTTATAATCGGAAACATTCTTCTGTCGTTTTTGGTACCGACTTTAATGAGTAAGGCTCTTCCGAGCTGGGGAGTGTGTTCTCAGGGCTTGGGCCAAGCATTATCTTTCATGTGTCCTGGTGTCGCCGGTCCACCAGCGAGACGGCACCTGAACTGCCAGGAGTGAGAGTTTCTGGATGCTGGAGATGGAGTCTGGCCATTCTGTAGGGCAGAGGGGTCTCTCTGACCACGAGGGTGGGCTTTGGCCTGTGTGGCTCCTGAGCCCTGCAGGTCTGTGCTCAGGTCTGAATTGGCAAAAGGGCCGCCTGGGGTCCTCCCTGCACCAGCTTGGTGTGACCTGAGCGTGTGTGTCTCAGGGGCCTGCTCAGCTCTAGGAAAGGCTGGCTTGAGGCAGCTGAGAGACCAGAATGAGGCCTGGGGACCACACCAAGAACCCCTGACCGGGGGAAAAACACAAACTTTATTTGCCCCCAGTTACATAATATATAATTCCAAAGCAGATCTGAAATATCTAGAATCACAGCAGCAAGGAACAAGACAGAAACAAGGCACCTACAGGACCGAGGCCGAGCCTGCTGGGCCAGGGGCTGGGAGGCCATGAAGTCAGAAGAAGGCAACTGGAACTGAAGAAGGGTTAGCCCAGCTTCAAAGTGGCCACGTGGAAAAACAGGGCAGAGACCTGTGGGAAGGGGCCAGTTACATCCCATTAGATGGACATTTACAAAACCCTATCAACCCCCAGATGAGAGTCTCCCACATGAGATGGGAGGCAAACCACACACCATATATGCAGTTCTGTGTCACTGAAGATACCCAAGTTTAAAAATCTATGTTACTCGTGTATTACCATATGTGAAATAGATGACCAGTCCAAGTTCGATGCATGAAACAGGGCACTCAAAGCCGGTGCACTGGGACAACCCAGAGGGATGTGATGGGGAGGGAGGTGGGAAGGGGGTTCGGGATGGGGGTCACAGGTACACCTGTGGCTGATTCATGTCAATGTATGGCAAGAACCACCAGAATAATAGAGTAATTAGCCTCCAAGTAAAATAAATTAATTAACAAGAACAACAACAAAATAAAGCTGAGTGCCGAAGAATTGATGCTTTTGAACTGTGGTGTTGGAGAAGATTCTTGAGTGTCTGTTGGACTGCAAGGAGATCCAACCAGTCCATCCTAAAGGAGATCAGTCCTGAGTGTTCATTGGAAGGACTGATGTTGAAGCTGAAATTCCAATTCTTTGGCTACCTGATGTGAAGAGCTGACTGATTTGAGAAGACCCTGATGCTGGGAAAGATTGAGGACAGGAGGAGAAGGGGACGACAGAGGATGAGATGGTTGGATGGCATCACCGACTCAATGGCCATGGGTTTGGGTAGATTCCGGCAGTTGGTGACGAACAGGGAGGCCTGGAGTGCTGTGGTTCATGGGGTCACAAGGAGTCGGACACGACTGAGTGACTGAACTGAACTGAACTGAGGTTATCTATACTATTTTCCCACTGGAAATTCCTTCATATTGTGAACAATGATTCGTCAGAACAAAATGGTTCACTGAGAATCTTAGGGTGTAGACTCAGAGTGGCCTTGGATATCTTCTAGTGCTATAGCCTGACTTGTGTAACCAGTCCTCACCCCAAATTAGTCTTTTCAAGACTTAACTCTAATGTGATTATATTTGAAGACAGAAAGTTTTGGAGATGAATTTAAAAGAGGTCGTGAGGGGCAAGTCTTAATCCAACAGGATTGATGGCCTTAGAAGAAGAGGAAAAGCGAGAGAGAGATCTCTTTCTGCCCACACACACTGAGGAAAGGCCATGTGAGGACATAGGGAGAAGGCAATCATATGCTGCTGCCTTAAACTTGGAGTTAACAGCCTCCAAATCTGTGAGAAATAGATTTCTGTAGTTTAAGCTATGTAGTCTTTGATCTTTGTTTTGACAATCTGAGCTAAGACACCTAGTCTAGGGTTTTCTTAGCTGTGATCTGGAAAATGCTGTTGTGCCTGGACTGTTAGTAGGTGTTGGTTCTGTGGTCAAATGCCTTTGAGAATGTTGCATACTATTAACATCTACTGATAGTTCACTACTTACATTAGACTCTTCAAGGCTTTCAGAGCCCTAGAGTGAGGAAACCTGGTTACCATTGTTGGAGGAGCACCTTTTAACATCTACATCACAGATTTCTTACATGGGGCCTGTGGAAGCCCTGGGGGATTGCTTTTGTTCTTGTTTCACACCTGTCCAGGTCTTGACTTTGCTAACTCCACACCTACTGAACCAGAATATCTGGGGGCAGAGCGCCCCAGATTATGAATGACTAAAAGCATACAGATTTTTGAGGAGCTGAGTTTGGGAACTACTATTCCAGAACAACACTCTTATGTTATAGGTGAGGAAATTAAGATCCTTGGAGGGAAATTGCTTGCCCAAGCATGAGCGCAGAGCAAATATTTGGACCATTTCCCCCTCCATTATAAATAACCCCTGAGGCTTTTGATAGTTCTCCCAGCAATCATGATTCCAGCTTGTGCTTCATCCAGCCCAGCATTTCACATGATGTACTCTGCCTGTAAGTTAAATAAGCAGGGTGACAATATATAGCCTTGCCGTACTCCTTTCCCAATTTTGAACCAGTCCTTTGTTCCATGTCTGGTTCTAACTGTTGCTTCTTGACCTGCATACAGGTTTCTCAGAAAACAGGTAAAGTGGTTTGGTATTCTCATCTCTGTAAGTGTTTTCCACAGTTTGCTGTGATCCACACAGTCAAAGGCTTTAGCATAATCAATGAAGCAGAAGTAGATGGTTTTTTTGGAATTCCCTTGCTTTTTGTATGATCCAGTGGATGTTGGCAATTTGATCTCTGGTTTCTCTGCCTTTTCTAAATCCAGCTTGAACATCTGGAAATTCTCGGTTCACATACTGCTGAAGCCTAGCTTGAAGGATTTTAAGTATAATCTTGCAATCATGTGAAATGAGTGCAGTTGTATGGTAATTTGAAAGTTCTTTGGCATTGCCTTTCTTTGGGAGTGCTGGATGTCAATTATATCACAATAAAACCCAGGTGGAATAAGGACCAAGGTATCTGGCAGATGAATTTTTGTGTCTTAATTGAAAATTCCCTAGAGAAAGATGACTTCTGAAATGAATACTAAGTCATAAGAAAAGTAGATGGTTGAAGGAAACTATTGCTTAGATGCTAATGCCCTTTCCCTTGAGATGGTACCTATGGAACCCAGGTAGGGGAGAGAGAGAGGGAAAAAAAGAACTCAGGGACCAATCAGGTGGCTTGTTTCAATCCTGCCTCTCAGCACGTAGCCTCTAATTCAGCTTGAAACGGGAAACAGAATCTCACAAGCAACACAGTTATGGAGACTGATGAAGCGACCCAGAGTGGACTTCCTTCCTTCGAATGGACTCCATGGGGGACTGGAGCTTTGGTACCAGCAGCTGCCCCTTGCACCCATCCGCCTCCTCGGCGAGTGCAGACAAATTTGGGTAAGTCTCTCCTGGTTCTTGAATCTCCCATGTTGATTGAGATTCTGAGTTTTATTTGGTGGTGGAGCAGGTTACCTGCCCCCTCCTAGTAGGAAAGATACTAGGGGGAGCCCAGGTGAAACATCCGGGGAATACCCACTCACGGTCTAGACGATCAGTGGGGCTCGGTTGAAAGATACCAAGGAATTCCAACCCAGTCAAAAGATGCTGGGTGGGCGGCTGGCTGAAAGATGCCAGGAGAATTGCCCACCCAGTGGAAAGGTACTGGGTAGCGAGGCTCGATTGGGGAAAAATCGAGGAATACCCAGGACTTGGCTGAAAGATGCCAAGGTCGCTCCGTTGGAGGGGACTGAGTGGTCTTGGCTGAGTGGTTAAGAGGCTGATCTGACACTTTTCCTCAATTTGACTGCCTTTATAGAATTTGTCAGGATAAAAGTGAGGAAAATACATGAGAGCTTTGCTCTGAAGAAAAGGGACCAGACTCCTCCTGGCCGGTTTTGGTTTTCTCAGTGACTGAGAAATTTATGGGAGTGATGGAGGCCTAGTCCACCACTGGCCATTCAATGACCTGAGCCGCCATGGTAGTCTTAGATTGCTGGAGGCAGAATCTGACACACGTAGGACGAGCTGAAATGACTCTGGGGTAACTCCTGAAAGAGTTAGGCTCACAAGCAGCACATGGGCCCACTACACAATTTCACTAGTGATCTCTCAACAGAAATAAAGGGGTGTCAGAAAGTTAGCCTCTGACTAACTCTCTAGCCAGGTTCATGTACACTACATATGGAGCTCATAGTTGCAAGTACCTAATTAATTGGAGAAATTCTACTAAAAGAGAGCTCAACCTAAAATGGCCAAATTTAGGTTCTTTTGATATTCTAAAATTGATATTTTTACATGCACAATTAGAAAAGGCAGGCTATGCTTTGACTGGTATTTAGAAGTTTCTAAAACAAGAAATGATAAAGTAACTTCTTCCCAGAAAATCAACAAATTATTTCTTGAAACTATCAGAACTAAAAAGGCTGCTAGCACTGACTTTGCCAGCTTGAAGGTCTAATTGAACTGGGAAGTCAGGTTTGGCATTTATGCCATTTGACTTTTCATTTGGGGGCATCCCTTTACCATCGTTTTGGGGCACTCTTGCCACTTGGCTTTTGATTTCTGGGCATCTCTTTGCCTTTTGTTTCGTTTGGCATGTGGCTCCTGGCTGGTGAAGTTCTAATTTGGTTTGGTTTGTTGGTTTGGTTTGAGTGCACAGACATCTGGTACAAACTGTTTGAGCTAATATGTGAATTAAGGTTCCACACCTGACCTGGGAACCCTTTGGGAAAATATTTTTAAATGATTGGTCAATCTATAGCTATGATCCAATGACAAGAAAAATGGCCTGAAACTAATAGATCTTGATTGACATAGGATGGGAAAATGAACTGAAGTTCCCTTATGTCCAGGACTTCCTCCTATAATCAACAGCCTGGGGCTGATTAAACCAACACCCCTACTTCCCCAGAGGGACAGTCCTTGCTGGGACCAATCTGCCCTTGTCATCAGGGCCAAGTTGAGCACTATCTGGTCTAAATTTCAACTATAAAACTATGGTCACAAAAAAAGAATACAATTTTTGACAATGTGGTCACAATATTCTTTAGACTCCAGAGGAAGCTTGAAGAAAAAATTATCTCTTTAAGAATTCTTGCCCCAAGGAAATAACTCCTCCTATACCTTTAGACCTACTTTTGCATTCCAGTCCCCTATAAAGAGAAGGATATCTTTTTTGGGTGTTAGTTCTAAAAGGTCTTGTTGATCTTCATATAACCGTTCAACTTCAGCTTCTTCAGCGTTACTGGTTGGGGCATAGGCTTGGATTACTGTGATATTGAATGGTTTGCCTTGGAAACAAACAGAGATCATTCTGTCATTTTCGAGATTCCATCCAAGTACTGCATTTCGGACTCTTTTGTTGACCATGATGGCTACTCCATTTCTTCGAAGGGATTCCTGCCCACAGTAGGAGATATAATGGTCATCTGAGTTAAATTCACCCATTCCAGTCCATTTTAGTTCGTCGATTCCTAGAATGTCGACATTCACTCTTGCCATCTCCTGTTTGACCACTTCCAATTTGCCTTGATTCATGGACCTAACATTCCAGGTTCCTATGCAATATTGCTCTTTACAGCATTGGACCTTGCTTCTATCACCAGTCCCATCCACACCTGGGTGTTGTTTTTGCTTTGGCTCCATCCCTTCATTCTTTCTGGAGTTATTTCTCCACTGACCTCCATTAGCATCTTGGGCACCTACCGACCTGGGGAGTTCTTCTTTCAGTATGCTATCAATTTGCCCCTTTCTACTGTTCATGGGGTTCTCAAGGCAAGAATTCTGAAGTGGTTTGCCGTTCCCTTCTCCAGTGGACCACATTCTGTCAGACCTCTCCACCATGACCTGACCGTCTTGGGGTGGCCCCACACAGCATGGCTTAGTTTCACTGAGTTAGACAAGACTGTGGTCCTGTGATCAGATTGGCTAGTTTCCTGTGATTGTGGTTTTAATGTTTCTGCCCTTTGATGCCCTCTTGCAACACCTACTGTCTTACTTGGGTTTCTCTTACCTTGGACGTGGGGTATCTCTTCACGGCTATTCCAGCAAAGCGCAGCCACTGCTCCTTACCTTGGAGGAGGGGTATCTTCTCACAGCCGCCCCTCCTGACCTTGAACGTGTAGTAGCTCCTCTCGGCCCTCCTGCGCCCACGGAGCAGCCACTCTTTGGAGGTGGGGTTGCTCCTCTCGGCTGCTGCCCCTGGCCTCAGGCGTGGGGTAGCTCCTCTAGGCCGCCATACCTCACCTCTCACTATAGGGGACTGGAATGCAAAAGTAGGAAGTCAAGAAACACCTGGAGTAACAGGCAAATTTGGCCTTGGAGTTTGGAATGAAGCAGCGCAAAAGCTAATAGAGTTCTGCCAAGAGAACGCACTGGTCATAGCAAACACCCTCTTCCAACAACACAAGAGGAGACTCTACACATGGACATCACCAGATGGTCGACACTGAAATCAGATTGATTATATTCTTTGCAGCCAGAGATGGAGGCTCTATACTGATGACTGATGGTACTGTGCAATTCCAGCCCATGGCCTGCTTCTTGAACATACCATTTAACCATGATAATCAGTGATTAAACATGGCAAGCCACCCTTTTCAGAGAGGATCATTTGGATGTCCTTTTAAAATGGCTAAAGGAGGAGCTGTGAATCCTTGTGTGCCAAGTACTCCATAACAATTGCTTAGCACCTGGAATGGTGAAATATTGATTCTAGGTAGATTGGTCAGTTGACTGCAAAGAAGGTTCCAACAATTCCTTCCATTGCTAGATGTGCAGCCCTTTGCACTGGGATTATGCCAGTCTTTCCATCAATAAGTGGAGTCTATTTCTCTACCCTCTTGAATCTGAGCTGGTCTGTAACGTGGCCGTGACCTACAGAATGTGGTGCTGGTGGTGGTGTGGATACTGCAGGAGTTCTGAGCCTAGTCAAGGAGGCTCTTGGAACCTTGAAACCTCCATATCTGGAAGCCTGGAAGCTTAAATCTCCTGGAGAACTCTGAAATATATAGACTCCTGAGCCACTCTGCAAGCAGAGCTCCTGAGCACGAGTGCAGGAAGCTATGTCTACCCCACCCACAACTCCATCCCCACCCCAAAAGCTAGCCTGGAAAATACGGACATGTTATCTGCATGTGACACAAAGGACCGATAGCTCTTGACCCTGTCCTCTCCAAGGCTGGCAGTGGGGACAGTAACTGGGAGTTTTCCAGGAGGGTAGAGCAAAGTCCCTGAGTGCTATATGGGCATATATTAATGTACACCATCCACAAGCTGTCCTCAGGACAGCAGGGCACAGAGGAAGGAGCATCTGGGCTCTCTCCAATACACATTTTGCAGGCTGTCCACTGTTTTCTAAATTCTTGCTCCCTGTCAAAGTTGTCTTGCCGGTTCACTCTCACCGGAACAGAACTTTGTTTTGTGTGCATGAGTAGACAGAACTGAGAGGAAAGAGAGAGTCCACCCTGCGGGTGGCTCAGGCCCTGCTCTCCCATCCCACATGAGGCAGTTCCATGCATCTTGGCCTATGAGATCCCCTCTGCTCCATCGTGTGGGCTTGTGATTGGCATCACATACCACTGAAGCCTTGTGGTCTGCTGATAAAGGTGCTCTCCTCGACCAAACTCTAGCTAGTCTCCTCTGAGCCCTCTTCTCACTTAAGCCTGGATCTTGGTCAATAAAGATATAACCAAATACTAAAATAGTTTGTAACAGCTCAGGGTCTCCTCTCAAGGATGACCTTAGTCCCCTTCAACATGCCTGTGTTAGAAAACTCGAGGGTGCCAAAATAATTTACTGTTTCTTCCAGGCAACAGCAGAACATAGGGTCCCTTTCTCCCAGGTTCTGTGGAAGGGGAGGACCTAAATATTGACAGGCACCAGTTAAGAAACCCAAATGGGTTTCACACTGACTCCCCTCAAACTACTTTCCACTTTTTCTAATTTTTCACTTCCCTGACTCTACTGAACCTTCACTTACACCCTTCCTTGTTCCTTCGTTTTCCCTTTAAAAACACCCAGTCACTTCTGTATACATTAAATTCACGCTGGAATATTTTCTGTGTTGCAGCAGTATGTTACTGATTAAAATCTGTCCTGACCACTTTAGTGTCTGGCTTTGTTTATCTTTGATACTACCACCAACCGCAACATGTATCCAAATCTTCTAGATGCTACTGTGTTATTCAGAGGGCAAGTCCAAAAGGAAAAAGAGTGAGGAAAAATGACTGCACTTGCTGCATGAGTGGGATGAGATTTAACCTTGTTTTGCTTCTCACCCAAGACAACTATTTCTTTTGATGTCGCTTTGAAGTTGTTTTGCAGTAAGGAAAAAAAAAAATTATAGATGTGAAAAAGCATGTTCTCCACCAATACTTTTACAGACCAAATGCCAGTCTAGGATGACAGAACTGATCCTAAATATGATGATTTGCTGAAGACACTAGAAGGTTAAGTTAACCCTCCAGAACTCACCTTGTGTCCTGGCTACTCAGGAATTCAGGAAAATAGCAGTGACAAGAAAGGTAGTACGGGAAGAATTTTGGAGGACAAAGGCTTCCTCATTTCACGTTTTCTAAAATAAGACTGCGCACTGTCATCACAGATTTTCAGTCTTGAAGGCACCTCTCTGTGACTCTGCTTAAGGACGGTGGAAGGGTCCAGGGCTTCTGCTCAGGGACACGGGCTGATTGCTTCTGCGTGGTCCTCAGCACAAGCAGCGGTTTATCTTGGTGTACCCCCACGGCGCACGCGCCCCCAGCGCACGGCACAGCGCACACCTTGCAGTGGAGCGGAGAGAACGTCCCTTAACAGGGTCTGCTGCATTAGTATCTGCTTTCCTGGTGAAATGGGGAACAGGCAGGCCACCTCTTAGTGCGAGGCCAGGTGAGCATTTCAATTGCCAGCCCAGACAGAATGGCGGGGGCTTTGAATTTGTCCTTTTCAAGATGTGGGATATGGGGTGATTAGGGGAGCAAGGAAAGGGAGGGGGTTCTTGTTTGTTTGTTTTTTTCATGCAGATGGCCTTTTCTTCCTCTGGGGGATAGACAGGGCTTATGAGACAGATTACTTTATTGGTAATTCCAGACATGTTGACTAAGATTCCGTTTCTGGGAGAAATTGAAACAACAGTCGGATCATGTATTAAATCTAGTTTTGGGTTCATGAGCTTTTGGGCTTCCCTGATAGCTAGATTGGTAAGGAATCTGCCTGCAATGCAGGAGAACCTGGTTTGATTCTTGGGTGGGAAAGATCCCGTGGAGAAGGGATAGACTACCCACTCCAGTATTCTTGGGCTTCTCTTGTGGCTCAACTGGTAAAGGATCTGCCTGCAAGTCGGGAGACCTGGCTTTGATCCTGGGTTGGGAAGATGCCCTGGAGAAAGGAAAGACAACCTACTCCAGTATTCTGGCCTGTGGTTTTCTTTTTATCATCAGCTACCCTTTACCCCCCATTTCACCCCAGTTCACAAAAGAGGAAATGAGTAGCTGATGATCATTTAGAGGAGGAAATGTTTAACTTCTGGCTTCCCAGGTGATGCTTATGGTAGAGAACGTGCCTGCCAGTGTAGGAGACACAAGAGATGTGGGTTCAATACCTGGGTTGGGAAGATCCCCTGGAGTAGGTAATGGCAACCCACTCCTGTATTGTTGCCTGGGAAATCCCACGGACAGAGAAGTCTGGCTGGCTACCATGCATGGGGTAGCTAAGAGTCAGCCACGTCTGAGCACCTGAGCACAGCTCATCTCCCTAGAACCGGAGACTGGGGAGAGTGGCATGGTATCTGTCTTACCCCCTTCTGGGTTCCCACTGTGTACCAGGTATGACAGTGAATCAGTGCTCAGTAAATGTGTCTTTTACACTTGATTGACAAGGCACAGTTTAAAACACCTGTGAAGAAATATGTTGCCCGTCAAATTGGCAAAGACTTCAAAAGATAGGACCAGTGTTGCCAATGACAAGATCACAGCAGCATTCTCTCACACTTCCAGAGAGAGTAGAGTTGTCTTTCTGGAAAGCAACTTGGCAATAGGTGTCCAAACCTAAAAGGATTGGTTGGCTTGCCTTTGAGCCAGCAATTCCTCTTCTGGTCATTGATCCCCTAAACTTAAGGGCTTATCAATGGTATTAAAGAGAGAGCAGAGCTTGCCACACCAAAATATGCCTGTTTGGCATATTGATCATTTGGGGCTGGTTATTTCTGAGATGCTACAGACAGAGGAGAAGCTCTGAAAACCAAGTAGAAGTTACTCTTTGATAAGATACATTTACACTTCTAAGGGAAATCTCCATTTGTAAGGGTGTCTCCTGCTCCCAGAAAGCGGGGGTGGGGGATGGATGACTTTATCTCCTGAAACTCTTTATCAGTGGAGAAAGACTTAAGTTTGCATCGCAACTTTACCCTTGTTTACTATTTCTTTCCTGGTTCCCTCCCTTAACCGCCCCCCACCCCCAACACCTCCTTTTGTCTTTAGCTGGAGATGGTACTTAATGTGGTAGCTTGGGCCATTTGGGCGAGTTACTCAGGTTTCCTAGGTCTTTCCTGTGTATTCAGGAGGTATCTATGTTTTTAAACTTGTTTTTCTCCTGTGTATTTGTCTTTTATTATGGAGGGGAGGGGGGAGTCTCAGTCAAGAATCTAGAAGGGCAGAGGGAACTTTCTTTTTCCTCTCTACTGTATGCATCGAAATTGAACCTCTGTGAAGTATACTGTCCATGTGTTTTGCAATAATTAAATATTAGAAAGTAATGCCATAGAAGAATAAATAACACCTTGGAGAGATCTTTACAAGATTTTATTTCAACGTAGAAACCACATACTATGTGGGTAAATGTTACATTGACATTTTATTTATGTTTAAGTAGATGGGAAAAATAATGTAAGCAAAATGCCGTTAAGCTCTGAATGGTTATCTGACATACAAGGTGTCAGATGGTTTTTATTTTCTACTATTGGTCTCTCTATATTTTCCAAATGTCCCCCACTTTTATAATGAGGCAATTAGAATGAAATAGAGCATCGTTGCCCCCTGGTGGTTTCTTCAGTAATGGTCCTTAGTCTGAGGAAGGAATATTGTATCCACTCAGACAGAAGAGCAGATACCACTGCAGGCTTTATTCCCAAGACAGAACTTTCAAACTTCCCAAATCTTTTGCTAGGACAAGTGGTTGTGTCCTAGAGGAGCAGTGCTGTGAAACTCACAACAGAGTTTCATATTGTCCTCATACTGACCATGTGGGGACTAGATGCTCTCAGCTGCCAGGAGACAGACACAGCAGGAGCAGGGAGAGAGAAATAGGTTCTGGGATCAGCGGGGCACTGGAAGCAGGGCCTTTGCCATCAGAAGGCTAAAGAGGGCAGGCCATTGGAGTTGGGGTGGCGGCCTTGGGGTTGGAGGGGTGGGGACCCATGAAAGTGGGAGTCCAGGGCAGAATGGATTTGGTGACTGTCTGTGGGGGATCAAAAAGAGGGTGGGCACGAAGAGCACTCAGGGTGAGTGAGGGGTGGCAGTGTGGCCTGCAGGGGGACCAAAGGGAGCAGAATACGGGCAAGGTTAAGAGATCTGGGCTGGGCCTGTGACCCCTGAATCTAGCCAGACAGCCTCTTCTGGCCCACGACCTTCCTTGTCATGATGTCAGGGCACCCTCCCTGCCTTTCTTAGGGGTTCCGCTTTTACTAGGATCCCCAGAGGGAGGGGAAAAATTCCAAAAACAATGGTTTTCAAACTTTCTGTGAGTCATGATTTCAGGGATCCCTTTCAACCCAACTCCTACTACACAGTTTCATGTGAAGGGCCTGGAACACCCCATAGCATTGATATACCGTTCCATAAACTGCTTCTGTTATTTGCTGTTTTGCCATGACTGGAACCATGAGGAGTTTTTATTTTGTTTTGCTGAATGTGATTCTGACTGACCCTTTCTCTCCAACCTCCGGGCCCATGGGTGTGTGTCTATTTTTGTTTTTAGGCTCATTGCTGCTCATATCTGCCTGTTGGAGAACTTCTGTGGTCACTGCAGCTCACCTGATGGAAGGCTTTTGTCACCAAAGTAGGGAGGGCATCTGGTTTGGCACCTCCAGGAAGCCACCCTGATTGCAGGATTTCCGGGCTTCTCCTACGTGTAAATCATCAATAAACACGACATGACAATTAAGAAGGAAAAAACACTCTTGAGTGAGAGATAGCAGAAACAAATGGCAAAACCAAATCTCCAAAGCCCTCAGATACTGGAAGTGTCTGCTTTCGTTTGAATAAGAAATGTATTCTTCCACGCATTTTGTAGACCTAGAAGGTAAAATTGATCTCTTCGGTATATATTTTTTGACTTAGTTTTTAAAAAACACTGATTTATTTCTTTGCCTGCACTGTGTCTTAGTTATAGCACAGAGGATCTTTGACCTTTTTTGCGGCATCTGGGTCTTTGTTATGGCATGTGGGATCTAGTTCCCTCGCCAGGAATGGAACCTGAGCCCCTGCATTGTGAGCTTGGAGTCTTGGCCCCTGGAGCACCAGGGACATCCTTCTTTGGTATATTTAAAGAAACTAGAAGAACTGGAAACACAAACAAGGAATAGAGGGCTACCCCAAATGACCAGGTTTCTTCTTCCTCTCCTCTCGCTGACCAATTCAGTCCAAAAGCTATTAGCGGGGGCCAAGCAATGTAGGTGTTTGTGTTGGAGGAGCTTTTGTGATCCTGTATTATGTGGTGTCAGCTGAGGCCAGGGTGAGAAGAGCATCCACGTGGGGGATAGTGTCAGGGGCCTGATGTGGGCTGTTAAGGGTCCAGGTGAGTCCAGGAGAGCAATTCCAGGGGCAGGGGGTGCTTAGTAGCAGTTGGAGCAGCTTTTTAGAACCTGAGAGGAGGTGGAGGATATTCATACAGGGAGGTCTGGCACGATGTTTCAGGATCTGATGACAGTAAGGAGGACAGCTATATGGGATGGCAAGTAACTTGTAGGTTTATTTGTGTCCTACAAAAATTCAGATGTCCAAGTCTGCTGTAGGCTTAGGGATTGTGTCTCCCCAAAGTTCATATGTGCAATCCTAACCCCACAGTGTCGTGGTCTGTGGAAGTAGGGTCTTTGGGAGGTGATTAGGTCATGAGGATGGAGTCTTCATCAATGAGATGAGTGCCCTTAATTCTAAAAGAGACCCCAGAGAGCTCCCTTCCCCCTACTGCCATGTGAGAAAGATGGCCATCTATGAACTAGAAAGGGGGTCCTCATAAGACACTGAATCTGCCCCTGCCTTGATCCTGGACTTCCCAGCTTCCAAAATGGAGAAATCAACTTCTGCTGTTTATAAGCTACCCAGTCTATGGAATCCTGTTATAGCAGCTGGACTGGACGGAACCAATAAAATTCTAATTCCTGGTACCTCAGAATGTGAGCATAGTTGGAGATAAAGTCTTCACAGAGGTAATCAATTTAGGATGAGATGATGAAGAGTGGGCCCTAATCCAGTATGACTGGTGTCTTAATGAAAACGGTAAATTTGGACATATAGAGATACATACAGAGGGAGAAGATGGCCAAGGAGAGAGCCAAGGAACACATTCTCCCTCCTAACTTGTCGAAGGAACCAGCGTTGCCAATACCTTGATTTGGGGCTTTGAGTCTCCAGAACTGTGCGATAGCAAATTTCTGTTATTGAAATCAC
Organism: Cervus canadensis; assembly: GCF_019320065.1. Taxonomy (NCBI): domain Eukaryota; kingdom Metazoa; phylum Chordata; class Mammalia; order Artiodactyla; family Cervidae; genus Cervus; species Cervus canadensis. The sequence goes on from NC_057419.1 coordinate 115,911,860, forward strand.
CCAGTTTATGGTACTTGGTTAAGGTAGCCCTAGGCAACAAGTGCAGTAACCCAGCTCAGGGGTTTGGAGCCTGAGCTCCATAAAGAGAGTCAACACAGTTGAGGGTGAGGGGTGAGCAGGGTAGTGGTGAGGATGATCTGGTGTGGGTGTTGGAGCCTAAACTGGGTAAGAAAGATGAGGCAGGACCCAGCCCAGTCCAGGTTGAGCTGATAAGAAACCAAGCAAGGTAGTAATCATTTCATAATGTATATGTATTTCAAAACATCACATTGCACAGCTTAAAATACACAATTCTTATATGTCAATGAGATCTCAAAAACTGCTTAAATATCATATGAATGAGGATGGTGCAATATGCTATAGAACTAGACGAAAGGGAAACCTATCTGTACCTGAAAAATCTGTACTGGGATTGGCAAAACATATCCTGGTTCCTGCCTCATTTTCCTAGAGTCAAAGGAGACATGGGCCTTTACGTGCTCTACAGATACACCTGTCACTAACTCTGGAATATGTTTGGAAAAAGATAGTAACCAAGCATGGTGAAGAAGGCTTTCAGTAGCAAATGGTGGGGGGTTGGATCTTGGCAAAACATGTGAGAGTCTAAAAGACATGAAGACAGTCTGTGTGGGAGCAGCTCTGGCCAGAGTGTCTGAGCTTGGGTGAAGTGAGATGGGCATCCACAGGGAAGGGTGAAATCAGCCTGGACTGTCAGAGCGTACATGGGGTGAGCTGAGGGTGGCAAAGGCAGCACTTAAAATCTTTTTAAAATGTGTTGGAACCTCACACTGAGAACTATAAACAGTACTGAAATGGAGGAAATGTATTCATGTATTTTTTTTTATTTATATAGTCTTCTTTAGTACATATTTTTATTTATTTATTTGACTGTGCCAGGCCTTAGTAGTAGCTCGTGGCCTTTTCCATCTTTTTGCAGCATGTGGGATGTTTACTTGTGGCATGTTGGTATTAATTCCCTGACTGGGTGTTGAACCTGAGCCCCTTGCATTGGGAGCGTGGAGTCTTAACCACTGGACCATCAGGGAAGTCCCATTATATAGTTTTGATGCTTTGACATCTGGGGCCTTGCTGACACTGGAGGGACTGCCCCTCCCAGGGTTGTTCAATTCCTAGAGAGAGTCAAGAACTTACCTGTGAGCATACCTTTCAAAAGCAAGTCAACCAATTGAAAGGCCATAGCCCCAGTCACTACTGATCTCCTCTACTGGGCTGTCAGACTTCGGGCCACTGTCCACCTGCCCTAATCACACCAGGGCCAGGTACTAGACAACTAGGGAAAGCCCCTATGACCCAGAGCCCACTAATATTATTCAGACTAGCCATGTTCAGTCTGCTTACCTGCCTCACCAGTAGAAACCACAATAAAGGTTCTTGCTCCCCATTTACCTGCTCCCTTTGCCTCCTGACCAACCCAGGGCCTTCCTCATGTGGTTCCTCATGAGGTGCCCCCTCCTCTTGGGAACTGCCACAAACTGTCTTTTCAATGGCAGTCATCTCCTAATCTGTTGGCCTTACCATACCTGAATAATAGTAAACCTATGTTAAAAAATAGGACCTAAATTAAATGGATACATATGCCAGAATCATGAACTGGAAGGCTCCATATTGTGAAGCTAGCTGTTCTCCCAAAATAAATACATAGAGGCAACAAAATCCCAATGAAACCCTCAGCAGTTTATGCATACGTGTGCATGAAAATTAATATGTTATTTCTGAAATTTATATGGAAAGGCAAAGGCCAGGAATAACCAGGACATTTATGTCCTGGATGGCTTATACCAGGAGATACCAAGAGCTATTATAAAGCTACTATAGTTAACTAAGTAGTGTATTTGTATGAGGATAGACCTTTTAACCAACAGAACTGAACAGAGATTCCAGGAACAAACCCACATAGATAATCTGATTTGTGATATTACAGGACTCTAAAGAAAGGAGGAACCTGGTGGGCTGCCTTCTATGGGGTCACACAGAGTCGGACACGACTCAAGTGACTTAGCAGCAGCAGCAAAGAACGGATGTCTTTTTCCAGTCAGTGGTACTGGGTAAATGTGGCAGTCCCCAACCTTTTTGGCACCAGGGATTAGCTTCATTGAAAACAATTTTTGCCATGGACTGGGGGTGGGTGGGGAGATGGTCTGGGGATGATTCAAGTGCATCTCATTTATTGTGCACTTTATTGCTAATCTAATGCCACCGTTGATCTCATAGGAGGTAGGAGGTACTGGTCTGGGGCCCGGAGGTTGGGGACCCTTAATTAGATATCCAAATAGAACAAAAGTGAATGTTGATCCCTGTCTTACCTTACACAAAAATTAATTCCAAGATGAACTGCTGATCTAAATGTGAAACGTGAAACAGTAGAACTTTCAGGAGAACATCTTTATAATAATGGTCATGGAAAAACTATGCAAAGATAAGGAACAGATTACATGGACAGACGAAAGAAAAATACTAAAAATGAAAAAGGCTTCACCTTACTGGCAATCAAAGAAATGAAAATGAATTATTAAGTACCCTTCTTGTTTGTCAGATACAATGGTTATAAAGTAATAGTTTACTTTTAGCGAGGGTGTAATGATATGGGCTGCCTTATACTTTATTAACAGAAGTGGAAATTTATATAACTGTTCCAAAAATCAATCTGAGAAAATTTATCAAGAGTCTGGAGAATGTTCATGGCTTTGATACAATTCCAATTGTAGAATTCTCACCTAAAGCATGAGAGTATAAGGAGATAAACATATATAAGGAAATGTTTATAATAGCATCCCTTAAAATAGCGAAAGAATTAGAAACTAATATTGTCTAATTTGGGAATGCTATACAAAAAAAAAAAAGGTTTTAATGACTGGGATAACCACAATGGTGGAATCACTCACCTAGAGCCAGACATCCTGGAGTGTGAAGTCAAGTGGGCCTCAGGGAAATGTTACTACAAATAACAGTAGTGGAGGTGACGGAATTCCACTTGAGCTATTTTAAAATCCTAAAATATAATGTTAAAATGTTGCACTCATTATGTCAGCAAATTTAGAAAACTCAGCAGTGGCCATAGGACTGGAAAAGGTCAATTTTCATTCCAATCCCAAAGAAGGGCTATACCAAAGAATATTCAAACTACTTTCAATTGCATACATTTCATATGCCAGCAAGGTTATGCTCAAAATCCTTCAAGCTAGGCTTCAGCAGTATGTGAACCAAGCACTTCCAGATGTTCAAGCTGGATTTAGAAAAGGCAGAGGAACCAGAGATCAAATTGCCAGCGTATGTTGGATCATGGAGAAAGCAAGGGAATTCTAGGAAAACATCTGCTTTGTTGACTACACTAAGGCCTTTGACTGTGTGGATCAAACAAATGATGGAAAATTCTTAAAGAGATGGGAATACCAGACCACTTTACCTGTCTCCTGAGAAACTTGTATGCAGATCAAGAAGTAACAGTTACAACTGGACATGGAACAATGGACTGGTTCAAAATTGGGAAAGGAGTAAGAGAGTCAGTTCCTAAGTAGGTTGATAAAGAGCCCGGGGCCCTTGAGGAGGAAGGGGTCCAGGGCCCTCGAGAAGGAGAAAGGGGTCTGAGGCTCTCAAGGAGGAGAAAAGGACAAACGTTTTATCTACATTGCTTTGTCTTAGTCAATAAAACAATGTATCTTGCTCAAGGACTTGTTTCTCCTTAACAAGAACCTTCCGACTAATCTTGTTATCTTAAAATGAATATTATGGGAGTGGGTCTGGTGAGTGAAGTGAAGTTGTTCAGTCATGTCTGACTCTTTTCAGCCCCATAAACTCTAGTCCACCAGGTTCCTCCATCCACGGAATTTTCCAGGCAAGAATCCTGGAGTGGGTTGCCATTTCCTTCTCCAGGGGATCTTCCTGACCCAGGTATCAAACCCGGATCTCCCACATTGCAGGCAGACACTTTACCATCTGAGCCACCAGAGAAAGTGGGTCTGGTAAGATCTTTCTATTGTTAGTTCTAATCCCATTATCTTAAGATTTATGTTGTGGGAGTGGCTCTGGTAAAAGTATATAAGGCCTTGATAAGACTAGTGAGGGGGGTACTCTCCAGCCCCCTTCTGATGTCTGTGTCAGAAGTTTTCTCTGTCTTTTTTCTTACTTTAATAGAACTCTGCTACACAAAAGCTCTTGAGTGATCAAGCCTGGTCCCTGGTCCTGAAGCTAAATCTTCTTCTGAGATCACAAATCCGACACCATTCACTGTAAGCTATCAGGAGTACGTCAAGGCTGTATATTGTCACCCTACTTATTTAACTTATATGTAGAGTACATCATGAGAAATGCCAGGCTGGATGAAGCACAAGCCGGAATCAAGATTTCTGGGAGAAATATCAATAATCTCACATATGCACATGATACCACACTATTGGCAGAAAGGGAAGAGGAACTAAAGAGCCTCTTAATCAAAGTGAAACAGGAGAATGAAAAACCTGGCTTAAAACTCAACATTCAAAAAAACTGAGATCATGGCATCCGGTCCCATCACTTCATGGCAAAGTCCCATCACTTCATAAAAGGGGAAAAAGTGGAAGCAGTGGCAGATTTTGTTTTGTTGGGCTCCAGAATCACTGTGGACAGTGACTGCAGCCATGAAATTAAAAGATGCTTGCTCCTTGGAAGAAAAGCTATGACAAACCTAGACAGTGTATTAAAAAGCAGAGACATTACTTTGCCAATAAAGGTCTGCATTGGTCAAAGCTGTTTTTTCCAGTAGTCATATAGGGATGTGAGAGTTGGACCATAAGAAAGGCTGAGTGCCGAAGAATTGATGCTTGTGAACTGTGGTGTTGAAGAAGACTCCTGAGAGTCCCTTGGATAACAAGGAGAACAAGGAGAACTAAAGGGAATCAACCCTGAATATTCACTGGAAGAGCTGATGCTCAAGCTGAAGCTCCAATACTTTGGTCACCTGATGCAAAGAGTCAGCTCATTCAAAAAGACCCTGATGCTGGAAAAGATGGAAGGCAAAAGGAGAAGGGGACAGCAGAGGATGAGATGGTTAGATAGCATCATCGACTCAATGGAGATGAGTTTGAGCAAACTCTAGGAGACAGTGGAGGACAGAGGAGCCTGGCATACTGCAGTCCATGTGGTTGCAGAGTCAGACACAACTTAGCAACTGAACAACAACAAGAAATTTGGAAATGTTTGATATATTATGGTATACCCACAGACTTAGATATATAAACATTAAAAATCATATTCTGTCAGATTTTTAGTAATATGGGATAAATATGTTACAGAATTATGAAAAGGGCAGGACACACAGCTACATCAAATTCTAACTATGTGTAATGTATATGTGTGTGTATATATATATATATGCATATATATAGTAGACACACACACATATATATATAATGAGAGAGAGAGACAGACTGGAAGAGTGAGAAAACAAAAAATGTTAACAGTGACATAGTTTATTAGTCTGTCGAGTGGTCATCATGAAATACCACAGACTGAGTGACTTAAGCAACAGAAATTTAGTTCCGCACGGCTCTGGAGGTTAGAAGTCAGAGACATAAGTGTCAGCAGAGCGGTTTTTCCTGAGGCCTCTTTTCTTGGATTTCACATGGATGCCTTCTGGCTGTATTCTCATGTGATCTTCCCTCTGAGTGAGGGCATCCATGATGTCTCTCTGTGTATCCAAATTTCTTCTTATAAGGACACCAGTCAGATTGGTTTAGGACCCAACTTCATGATGCCCCCCTCCTCCCCACATTTACCCTTAACCACCTCTTTAAAGGCCCTATCTCCAAATACAGTTGCTTTATGACGTACTAAGATTTAGAATTTCAACATATGAATTTAGGGGAGGACACAGTTTAGCCTACAATACGTAGATCCCAAGTTTTGTACCAAAATACAGCAGGGAACACAGGGGCAGTAGATACCAAAGGTGAGAAGGCCCAGGCAGGGCAGAGGGACGAGGGTCCCCATCATACCCTTGAAGCTGTAGCTACACTAATGTAGAGGGAGGAAGGAGGGGGAAGGGTCTCTGAGGAACGATCACAGACCCAGTCACTGCTTCAAAGTCACGTGGCTTTTTAAAATTTTCTACAAACAATTGCGTATTCATGACTGTGTAAAGTCTCTGTCATAAGGGGAAAAAAAAAGATGTTTAGAGAACAGAGCAGCTGTTGCCCTCTGGTGGCTCATTCAAGCAGCTGTTGTCTGTTTGGGGGGCAAGTAAATAGGCAGCCCTCAAGGGGCCTACTGGAGAAGGCAATGGCAACCCAGTCCAGTACTCTTGCCTGAAAATCCCATGGATGGAGGAGCCTGGTGGACTGCAGTCCATGGGGTCGCGAAGAGTCGGACCCGACTGAGCGACTTCACTTTCACTTTTCACTTTTATGCACTGGAGAAGGAAATGGCAACCCACTCCAGTGTTCTTGCCTGGAGAATCTCAGGGACAGAGGAGCCTGGTGAGCTGCCGTCTATAGGGTTGCACAGAGTTGGACAAAACTGAGCGACTTAGCAGCAGCAGCAGCAAGGGGCCTACTGCAGGCTTAATCCCAGGGCCCAACTATGGCTCAACATCTCTGAGTTCAACAAAGTTCTGAAATTCTAAATGTCCCTCCTCTGATCATGTGACAGTTTGCTCTCAGCTCCCATGAGACAGAAACAGCAGGAACAGGGAGAGAGAAATAGGTTCTGGGATCAGTGGGGCACTGGAGGCAGGGCCTTTGCCATCAGAAGGCTAAAGAGGGCAGGCCATTGGAGTTGGGGTGGCATCCTTGGGGTTGGAGGGGAGGGGACCCACTAAACTGAGAGTCCAGGGCAGAATGGATTTGTTGACTGTCTGTGCGGGGTCAATAAGAGAGTGGACATGAAGAGCACTCAGGATGAGTGAGGAATGGTCCCACCTGCAAGGTCCCATCTGCAAGGGAACTAAAAGGAGCAGAATACAGGGAAGGTCAGGAGCATCACCAACTCAGTGGATATGAATTTGAGCAAACTCTGGGAGATAGTGAAGGACAGAGGAGCTTGGTATGTTGCACTCCGTGGGGTCACAAAGCGTCAGACACGATTTATTGTTCAGTTAACAATAGGAGCTCTGGTCCAGGCCTGTGGCCGGTGAATCCAGCAAGGCGGCCAAGGCCTTCTCCTAAACACATCTTACCTCATTATACTGTCAAGGGCCACCCACCCCCTCCAAGTTCTTAGGGACCCAATGTTTCCTCTTTGTTGATCCCTGAGAGACCCTAGAATTTTTTTGTAAATAGTGATTCCCAGCTGGCCTCTCCTTGTTCACTTATTCCTTAACAGGGAATGGGCAGCACTGGGCCCAGGGATGAGACCAAGACTACCCCTACCTTAGTTAGGATAGTTGGATAGTCAGGGGTGATGGGGATAAATATAAAGGTGGAAGAGGAGAACTTGCTGACCTAGAAGCACTTTCTTATGTCTCAGGGTTTCATGCCCTGATAAGGACCCATGGTTAGCAGTACTAACCTGCTGCTGGAATGGCAACTTGAGGCTGAGGAACAAGGGAAGAGGGAGGACAAACAATGGTCACAACAAACAAAGTGGATGTGCCAGAGCTGATTAGATATTGGGGAAGGAGTCAGAAAGTTCAAAGTGTCAGGGATGTGGCAATGTTAGCATAGAGTTACAATATGAGACCAGATAAACTGCCAGATAAACATTGTCATGTTTGCTGGGAAGGCTTGGAAGACATTTTTTCACCAGGAATGCACTGGTGAACAGGAGTACTAGCTTCTCTGAGAAGATAAATAGTAGCTATCTTCTCTAGACCAGGATTAACAGTAGGAGATGCTGTGATGGAACTGCCCCCCTCCCCCAGTATCAATGGAGATGAGAGGATTCTGGGATGGCAGAAGCCAATGAGGATATTTAACTGACCTAGGCAAGACAGAAGTAATTACCATAATGGATTGTGCTCCCCCTCCCAAATTCATATGTTGATGTTCTAACCCTCAATGTGATACTATTTGGAGGTGGGGCCTTTGGGAGGTATCTATAATTAGGGTTAGATTAGGTCATGAGGATGGAGCCTCGATGATGGGCTTAATGCCCTTATAAAAAAAGAGGAAGAGACAAGTGATGACTCTGTTCCTTCAACTTGTTCCAAGAAAAGGCCACGTGAGGACATAACAAGGGGAGAGCCCTCACCAAGAACTTGGTCATGTCAGAACTCTGATCTTGAGCCTCTAGAACCAAGAGAAATAAATATTTGTTGCTTAAGTTGCTAAGTCTTTGGTGTTTGTTATAGCATCCCAAACTAAGACATATGTCAGTGACACAAAGGTCATCAACAGTGAGTATCCAGAACCAGATGTCCAGGTGAGGTAGTGTATCAAAACCAGTTGATCCATAGGAAAATAGAAGCTGACATAATTCTGGTCAATTTTTTTACCCAATAGTTGAAGTTTGGGGTTTCCCTGAATCCTCCTGCAATGCAGGAGCCAGGTTCGATCCCTGGGTTGGGAAGATTCCCTGGAGAAGGAAATGGCTACACACTCCAGTATTCTTTTCATATTGTTCATGGGATTCTTGAGGCAAGAATACTGGAGTGGTTTGCCATTCCCTTCTCCAGTGGACCACATTTTGTCAGAACTCTCCACCATGACCCATCCGTCTTGGGTGGCCCTGCACAGCATGGCTCATAGCTTCATTGAGTTAAACATAGCTATTCATAAGAGTAAAAAACTTAGAAATAGCAGATCTATCAATCATAAAATGAAAAAATAAAGTATCATATATTCATACAATAGAATACTAAATAGCAATGAAAAATAAACTACTGATATAACCCTGGATGTATCTCATGCTGTTGAGCAAAATAAGGTAGACACAAGAGTACTTATTATATGAGTCCTTTGAAATTAAGACCAAAAACAGGCAAAAACTAATGTAGGTGAGAGAAGATAGAATAATAGTTCCATTTGCCAGGAAAGCATGTACTGGTGAGGGGAGCTCTGGGATGCTGGCAATTCCCAATCTTGAGCCAGGTGGTAATTTCACAGATCTGCTATGCTGTGCTTACTTGCTCAGTCATGTCTGACACTTTGTGACCCCATGGACTGCAGCCCATCAGGTTCCTCTTTCCATGGGGATTCTCCAGGCAAGAACACTGGACTAGGTTGCCATCCCCTCCTCCAGGGGATCTTTACAACCCAGGGATTGAACCCAGGTCTCCCATATTACAGGTGGATTCTTTACCATCTGAGCCACCAGGGAAACCCAAGAATACGGGAGTGGGTAGCCTATCCCTTCTCCAGGGAATCTTCCCAACCCAGGAATCAAACCAGGGTATGCACACATAAAAATTCACTAAGCTATAATCGTATTTGTGTACTGCATACAAGTCATAACTCAGTTCAAAAAGAGGGGTGTGAAAATGGATGTTGAATGCTTAACATAGGTCCAGAGTCAATTCCAGATGGAACTTTGAGCCCCTGTAGCCTCTCCTTCACATGGCTGCCTGGCCTTCCACAGCCAAGTCTGCAGGAGTAATGAAAGGTATTGGGAGGGAAAGTGGTGATGGTTTCAAGGCCCCTGTGCCTTATCTGCCCAAGAAAGAAGAGTCGAACAGAGTCTTTGGACAATACTGCAGAGACAGCCACTCATCAGCTTCTTTGCTTCTATCACAGCCAGCCAGTGCACCACCTCCCCTGGTGGGCTATGGACCCATCCCCTGAAAGCTGCCATGGAAACCAGTCAATCCTAAAGGAAATCAATCCTGAATATTCATTGGAAGGACTGATGCTGAAGCTGAAGCTCAACACTTTGGCCACCTGATGTGAAGAGCTGGCTCATTGGAAAAGACCCTGATCCTGGGAACGATTGAGGAGAAGGGGGCGACAGAGAATGAGATGGTTGGATGGCATCACCAACTCAATGTTGAGTCTGAGCAAACTCTGGGAGATAGTGAAAGAAAGGGAAACTTGGCATGCTGCAGTCCATGGAGTCACAGAGTCAGAAATGACTTAGTGACTGAACAGCAACCCATATTCTTGCCTAGAAAACCCCATGGACAGAGGACAGAGGAGCCTGGTGGGCCACAGTCCATGGGGTCGCAAGAGTCAGATACGACTTAGTGGCTAAATCACCACCAGTTGAAGGTTAAATTTTGTTTTGTTTTGTTTTGTTTTTGATAAGTAAGAAGTGGATTTATTCAGAAAGAAACACTCCATCTACAGACTCCATCTGTCTCAGAAGATGAGAGCAGCCTCGAAATATGGCTTGGTTAAGTTTTTATGAGCTGGGTAATTTCAGAGGCTAATGAGTGGGAGGATTATTCCAATTATTTTAGAGAAGGGGTGGTGATTTTCAGGAATTGGACCATTGCCCACTTTTTGATCTTTGATGGTCTGCCTCAGAACTATCATGGCACTGGTGAGTGTGTCACTTAGCTTACTGATGTGTTACAATGAGCATATACTGAAGCTCAAGATCTAGTGGAAGTCTATTCAATCTACCATCTTGGACCCATTTGGTTCTAATCAGTTTATGTCATTTGCTATGGCTATGTCATTCTTTAAAGTTTGTGTCCTGACCCTTCCCTCCTGTTTCATTCTCCCATCAGAGATTTTACTCTCATATTCTTATGGGAAGCAGAGGGGTGGCGGTTTGTCTTCTGTAACTGCTTCAAGACTGAATAGGGATGTCGACCCTGCTTGTCAGGGAGTAAAAATCTCTGGATGACTCATCTAGGGACCCTGGGGGGTACAACTCCTTGTTTTAACCTGTATAGGCTGGAATCCCCACATAGCCATCATCTTGATGTGGAATTGTGGTAACTGCTTCCATAATCTTTCTATGAATCTCCTTCATGATGAAGTGTTTTTTATAACATCATCAGAGTACAAAAGTAACTATCTATAAATGACAAAAGACTTAAAAGGCATGGTTAAGCATCTGATTGAAGCTTAACTTTTAAAAAAATATTGGCATGAATTCCTGGGTGCTCAGTAGAGTATTCCCCTCAAGAGGTCTGAGGAATCCTCATATTTTGGAGGCTGATATCGAAGAGGGATGGGCTTCCCACGTGGCTCAGTGGTAAAGAATCTGCCTGCCAATGCAGGAGACGCAGGTTCAATCCCTGGGTCAGGAAGATCCCCTGGAGGAGGCAATGGCAACCCACTCCAGTATTCTACCTGGGAAATCCTATGGATAGAGGAGCCTGGTGGGCTATAGTCCATAGGGTTGTAAAGAGTCAGACATGACTGAGCAACTGAGCACACATATGCCAACGAGGGACACATCCTTTTCTATCAATCTCCCATCTTTTGGTTCCATTCAATAGCAGTGTCCTGGACTGTATATACTTGATTGTTGACACCATTTGCATTCTTTCCATTTTTACATTTTTTGGAATGAGGCCATGTTCTAAGGTGATCCAACTAGCTAGCAATTAGCATCATTTAACAAGATCACCTTGTTAATTTAAAATGCAAGGAACTGGAGAAAAGAGACCTCTGAGCACTAAGAGGATTTGGATTGGCCAATATTTTCATCAAAGAAAAAGAGATTATAAATAGTGGCTATAGCATTTTTGCAAATTCATATAAACTTAACAAGGTTTCATTGCATTGCCTAACACCCACCTTTCAACATAGAAAATCCTTAGGCCTAGTGAATCCTGATAAGGCAATCTTGGCATTGCTTTAGCAGCACCTGTGAAACTGGACTGGCATGTGGTGGTGTTGCTTCTAGTTTAAAACCTTCATAAATGAATGCTCAATGTTTGCTGCTATTCATTACATAAATGCTCTTAAGAAAGGAATTTTAGTACTGATATTAAGGGAATTCCTATAAGTACCATAGTACATCACAACTCATGTGGCAAGTACTTAGCAAGAAGCTTAGGGTGGATATTTCTTTCCTGTGCTAGGGCTACAGTAACCATCTGTTTGAGATGATTATTTTCTATCATTGAAGAAGAGGTTTTGTTAAGTACATAAACTGAGTATCACATGGTTGTTTAAAAAACTGACCAGCTCTTACTGAGTTATACTCTCATACTGAGGTGAAAGCTTGCTGGGAAGCATTTATGTCAGATCTCAGAGTAAAGCCCAGTTTCCCACAGTGGGAACTGGGGCCTAGTAGTGGAGCTGGAGGCTTCTCATTAGAAGCAGAGCCAAGCATGGAAGGATGGAGATAGATGCAGAGACCTAGACAAGGGGGCAGCTTGGTGTTTGGGTGTGTGGTCAGAGTAGGTCAAAAGGTTCCAGTGTGAAGTGACAAGAAGAATATTGATACAGCCTTAGAGCAAGAGGTGACCCAGAACCTCAGAAGGGTCATTCTGAAGAACCAAGGTTCTGGTAGTTAAATTGTAGGGGATGGAGGGAAAGTCACCAGTGGAAAGAATATAGGGATCTAACACTTATATTGGACACTTGAGTCTCGTCTGGAATCTCACTACTACTATGTGATGATGTCTCTCCTCCCTTCCTAAGACACACCTAGAAGGAAGCCAGATGTAGAGAAAGGTACATAGGTTTTAGAGTCAAGCAGACCTGGGTCCAAATCATGGTTCTGTCATTTATTTACCTGCTGTGTGACCTCAGACACATTACTTGCCCTCTCTGATCTTCAATTGGTTCATCTAAAATTGGAATAATAAAAGTAGTTACCATATAGGGTGTTTTTAGGATTAATGGAGAAATGAGGTGTCTCTACTTACTAGGGGTATATACCTAAAATAGTTTCATTTTATTTCTTTCATATTTCCCAGTAAATATCCCTCAATTGCAGTGTGCTCCTGATACAGGCATAAGACCACATTCCACTGAGGTGTGAAACTCTTTCCCCCCATAACAAGGTAGTTTTTGGCAAGACCACGGGTCCTGATCTTATCTATCATTTTGCAACAATTCCTGGGCTTGCAGACAAATGCCATATATATCCTACTCCTCAAGATCAGGAAATTTAGGCTTTGGCCCCTTTTCTACCTGGCAGTGTCCTAGATCTCCTTCTCTCCTGATGTCCCTTCCTGTGTGGCCCAGCCGCATCAGGCAAAGTGCCAACATGGGACCTTTGCAGTTTTCAGAGGAAGGATAGACATCAGTCTCCATTTTAGTAAGATGGTGGGTGACTTCTGATGACTCTTGTTTTTATGAGCAGATCTCTTAGAGTTTCCCATCTCTTGGCTTAGGGAATGGAAACATTTCACAGCCCCCAAGTAGACCTCTTCTATCAACTGGGCCCTGGGGCATCAAGTTGGTTTTCCCACAGTGATGTGGGCTGGTAGCAGGTGCTAGTAGTTGCTGGTCCTCTGAACTTAGAATGTGGGGTATTGAGTGTGTTTTGCTTTAAGTTTTAGGTCCTTAGCTATGATTCCAAGACAGCAGGCAAGCTACAGAGACAGAAATCAGCTTAATGGTTGCCAGGGGCTCAGGGTAGGAGTTAGGGGATTGACTGTGAAGGGATTTGCAGAAACTCTGGGGGGTGATGGAGAGATTCCACATCTTATTCTGGTGGTGATTGTGTGATAAAATCCATTGAACTGTGCACCTCAAAAGGGTGAATTTTACTAACAGGGAACAGGAGGAAATCCCTTTGGGCAACTAAGAGTGTCATATCACACAGTAAGGGGCCTAGCGCCTGGCACACAGAGTTCAGTACCATGTAGCCACTGTTCCTGGCAAGGGCCAGAGCTGTTCGGGAGCCCCACCAGCAGTGCTGCAGTCACCTGGCTATGAGTCCAATCACCCCATCGCTACCTCTCCTGGGCTATCCTATCACCTGTGGCTGCTACTATGGCACCAGTAATACCCACACTGGTGAGGTTTCTATGTCTGTGGGCCTTGGGTGAAGGGAGAGCTTGCTTCAGCATTCCTGATCTGGGTCCCTGAAGGGGTAGAGCCTGAGTGGAGGCAGAGAATCCCTCAGAGGGGACCGAGTTCCTGAGCAGTAAGAAACCTTTCCAGGACCTCCCAGGAGACTGGCTGGGCCAGTCCTTTGGGCTCTCATCTCAGCACGGCCTTTCCTGATGGCCCTGCAGAGAGGGACCTAGACCTGCACCAGACTCACTGACTCTCCTTCCCAGGAGGCCTGCTCTGGGCCCAGAGGAGACTGTGATATTTTGCTGACTCAGGAGACCAAATGATAAGGCCTTACTTATGGAAGATGCCTCCCTGTTTCCATCAGCAACTTTAAAATATTTTATTTAAACATTTCAAGCTCTTAAGGCTTGACAGTTTAAAAAAGGAGGCCTTGCCCAAGCTTTCAAATAGCAATCATAGGGTAAATGAATGACCATCTGGGGCAGGCAGGGGGTGTCTGTGAAATCAGATGTCAACTGGGGTCACCCTGTCATTTGAGATTCCCATAGAATTAGCTTAAAGCCCATTCATAGGAGCCTGTGTACAAGTCTGCATATCTGGAGGAGAACCTGCTTTTTTTTTTTTAAATCACACACCTCTGACTCTGAGTTCTTGCTTGGGCTGAAGCAGCTCAGTAAACAGAGGTTCCCACCATCTCACCCCCCACTGATGATGTTCCCCACACTGGAGACTGGAGAGTGGGGAGTGTTGAAATGAATAGCTTAGCCCTGGCTGCAATTTGCATCACCTGGGGAGCTTTTAAAACTCCAGTGCCAAGGCTGCAACCCAGGCCGATTACATCAGAATCTCTGGGGGTGGAACCCAGGCGTCAGTATTTTTAAAGCCTGTGTTGTGCAGCCAAAGTTGAGAAACAGTGCTTTCCAAGTTCAGTCAGACCTAGGTTTAGTCCTGGCCCTGCCACTTATGGGCTCGTGGACCTTGAATAAATTACCTAAGCTTTCTGAATCTCAACCTCAATTTCTTCATCTCTAAAAGGGGTATGAAGAGTCCATGAGTCAATCCCGATAAAGCCTGGTGCCTTGCAGAGACTAAGTGCCTAATAAACAGAAGCTGTTGATGTATTTTTTTAATGACAATCTATTGCTATTATTCTGGAGAAGGAAATGGCAATGCACTCCAGTATTCTTGCCTGGAGAATCCCATGGACAGAGGAGCCTGGTGGGCTATAGTCCAGGAGGTCACAAAGAGCCAGACACAACTGAGCGACTAACACACACATTGCTGTTATTGATGGTGGATAAGAGCAACTTAACACCCTTAAAACCTCTAGCTTGTGCTCTGAATAGAGGAATAAGAGAAGATAAATTCTAGCCACAGATATTCATTGTGATTCTAACCCATGTTAAGCTTCGAGGGGACAAAGTGATGGTGTGATCTGTTTTTCAGAGACTCACAGATCTAGTTGTGGGGAGAATACATGTGTAGACAAAGAAGGAGGAAGTTGACATTAACTTTATTTTAGACGATAAGTAAATTCAGACTCCATGCTGGAATAGCCAGGAGAGTTTTCACTGAGAAGTATGTGGCTCTGAAATATGGGTAGGATTAGGGGGAGCATCTCTTGGAGAGGAAATGGCTGAGTGGTTGGAATAAAGATGGATGGACTGGTTTGAGAGAAGCAGATGGTTTGTTATGGAAAGCACTGTGGGATAAATTTGGAGAGGCAGATTTGAGAACTTGAATCCCAGGTGAAGGGCTGTGGACTTGATCCTGTAGGTTCTTAAGGAGTGTGTGTGGTATGATGGAATCCTCTGAACACTGAATGAAAAACTCTGTATGTGGTGGGGGAGGGGGTCAAGGATGGTAATGAATCACATCCCTCCCTTAATGGGATCTGAGCCAAAAGAAGTATACATGTGAATCAGAATCAAAGTAGGAGTTTTGTTAATAATAAAGCTGTGTTGGAGAATGTAGCATGATCTTAAGGCAAAAATGGACTTCTTAATCCTTCCTCTAAAATCAGACAAAATTAGCCATTTAGTCAAGCAGGAGAAGCCCTGACCTGGTTGCAGAAGTAGGAAGCACAGAGCATATCTGCCACTTGTACAGAGAAATGGAGCAAGAGGTCATGTCATTTATTTTCAGTACCTTGAACATATTAACCTCTGACAAGAATTGGAAAAAATGGAAATCAGGCCATCATAAAATGGCAAATTTATAATTGCAGGAAGTTTATTGACTCTCTAGGAGTACATGGACCCCAGAATAAAAAATCCCTGATATAGGCAGTGCTAAGTCACAGGGTTTTTTAGTAAAGAAATGAAGTAACATTTATTCATCATAGCCTTAAATTGGAAGAAACCAAAATGCCCTTCAACTTTTAAATGGTTAAAAAACAAAAACATACACATGGTACATCCATACCATCGTGGAATACTACTAAGCGGTAAGAAGGGATAAAAAGTTGATATAGAACTATCTGAATGAATCTCCAGAGAATGATGATGAGTGAGAAAAGACAATCTCAAAAGGTAACATTGTATGATTCTATTTACGTAATATTTCTGAAGTGACAAACTATAGGGATGGAGAATAGAAGTGTGGTCGTCAAGGCTTAAGGATGTTCGAGGAGGGAGGGAAGTGGCTGTGGCTCTAAAAGGGTAGCACAAGGGATCTTTGTAATCTAACTGTTCTATATTTTGACTATGGTGGTAATCACATGCATCTATACACATGTGACAACTTTGCATAAAATTAAATACACACACACAACAGGAATGCATGTAAAACTGTTGAAAACTGAATAATGTCAGTGGATTGTATCCACTGTTAATTTCCTAGTTGTGACAGTATTCTGTAGGTAAGATGTGACCATTGGGAGAACTGGTAAAGGGTGTATGGGATTCTCTGTTTTATTTCTTAAAAAATGTACATCTACAATTAACTCAAAGTGACAGATCTTTTTAAAAAGCACGTTTCACAGAGCATTGAGTGTAGTATACTCTGAAATCCTGCCCTCAAAAAGATACATATCTATATCTATATCTATCTATATATTTGTGCTTATATATGCATAAAAGTTTTCTAGAAAGCCACACAGGATACAGTTAAGAGTAGTGGTTTTGTGGGCCCTTGGTTAATAAGGAGATCTAGTTTTCACTGTACATCCTTTTATACTCTAAGTTATTTTAATAATATACATATTTTCTTTTTAATTTTAAAGGAAAATTTGTTGAAGTGAATAAATTTTTATAGTCACTGGAATCAGACATGCCACGTTATTGTCAGTACTGGTATTTGATTTGTCTTCTTTTGCTGCACTTTGCAGAGTGACTCTGATCTTTGCATCATTGGATGAGACTTTGATGGCCTGTGGAAGATTACACAAGTTGGGACCCATCTCTGATGGATATTTTTACAGTAACCAATGCCCTTTATGGTTAACAGTAATAATTATCCTCTTGTTTAAGTGGACCAAAAACTAGGTGACCCTATAGGGGATGATATTTAAAAAGATCAAAATATATTTTTAATTGAAGAAAAAGTTATAGAACAACATCATTTTTAAAAGCATCTGTATACACAAATTGAGAGGATTACACAGGAATGAACACTTGCATATACATAAGTGTTTCTGGGGAAAAAAAACTGTTCTCTGTGGCTACAATTAAGGAATAGTGTGCTAATGAAAATAATGTGCCCTCAAGTGTGTCCATGTCCTAATTTCCAGAACCTGTGGATATGTTTTGGCACATGGCAAAGGGTAATTAAGGTTGTAGATGGAATTATGGCTGCTAATCAGCTGACTGTAAGATGAGGGGGTATTATCCTGGATTATTCAGGCATGCCCAGTGTAATCACAGGAGTCCTTATAAGTGAAAGAGGGAGGCAAGAGAGTAAGGTGTCAGGGTCAGAAGGACATTTGAAGATCCTTCACTTCTAGCTTTGGAGATGGAAGGAGATTCATGAACCAAGGAATGTAAGTGGCTTGGAGCAGCAGCAAAGGCAAGTGAACAGATTCTCCCCTGGAGCTTCCAGAAGGAATTGTAGCCCTGCTCTCCTTGATTTTAGCCCAGTGCGATCCATTTTGGACTTCTGACCTACAAAACTATAAGATAATAAATCTGTGGAAATTTTTTTCTTTTTTGATTGTGCCACATGGCATGTGGGATCTCAGTTACTCAACCAGGGATTGAACCTGTGCCTCCTGCAGTGAAAGTGTGGAGTCATAACCACTGGATGGACTGCCAGGGAAGTCCCTAATTTTGTGTTGTTTGAAGCCATTAAGTTTGTGGCAATAACAGATAATGTAAATAGTTCTGTAAATAATGTAATTAGCTCTGAAGTTAGTATATGCTGAAATATTTTTACTTTCAATTGACACCTTTCTTTAGGGGAAAAAGAAAAAAATTCCTTGAGTTTAACAGCTAAGAAGTGACCCTAGATAAATGGTTTTCATCAAAACTCTGGAACCAGAAGGAGAGAGAGGCTCTGAATGGATGGGGTCCACTCAATCTTGTTAGAGCTGAAGCTTTTTCACTTGTATCTGTTATTGTTATTGGACTTTGGTGGCTGTATTAGTCAGGATTCTCCATGGAAACAGAGAGAGGGAGAGGGAGAAAATGATTTTGAAAAAATCTATAGTTCTCCTCTTGTGTCTTTCTTGACTATGACATAGAACACTCAAAACACTCTGATCACTCTGATACCAGGTATGTGGCTGGTTTTTTCCTGCCAAGCAATTCTCTATGACACCAGCTGGGTGTCCTACACTTTAACCGAATTCTGGCACTATCTACCTGGAGAGAGCATCAGATCCCATTGGTTAAGGTCTCAGTCCCACAAGACTTCCCATTGAACTTCTGACAGATGGGCTATAAATCTGAGTTTCTCAGAGCTCTCTCCTCAGGTTTGATTAATATGCTCAAGTAGCTCAAGGAACTCAGAGAAACACTGACTTGTGTTTGCCAATTTATAAAAGGATATGATAAAGGATGCAGATGAACAGCCTGATGAACAGAGACACAGGGTAAAGTCTGAGAGGGTCCTGAGTGCAGGAGTTTCTATGCCCATGGAGATGAAATGTGTCACCTTCCCAGAAGGTGCAATCAGAAAAGTGGGAAACTCAGATTTATACATTTATAGCCAACTGGTCAGAATCACAAGTGATGCTGAACAGGGCCTTATGGGGCCCGCAGGCATGGAAGCCTTTTTGTCCCCCATTTCTTGTAAACAAGACTCCGGCTTCCATAACCATCTCTGAGTTCCAAAGGGCAGAACAGTTGCTCATCAAAAGAGCAGCCACAAAACCACCTGAAGCAAGATTAAAGGGCCCAGAGCCCTCATAGCTCAGTTGGTAAAGAATCTGCCTGCAATGCAGGAGACCCCAGTTCGATTATTGGATCAGGGAGATCCACTGGGGAAGGGATAGGCTACCCACTCCAGTATTCCTGGGCTTCCCTGGTAGCTCAGCTGGTAAAGAATCCGCCTGCAGTGTGGGAGACCTGGGTTTGATCCCTGGGTTGGGAAGATCCCCTGGAGGAGGGTACGGCTACCCACTCCAGTATTCTTGCCTGGAGAATTCCCATGGAGAGAGGAGCCTGGCGGGCTACAGTCCATGGGGTTGAAAAGACTTGAACACGACTAAGCAACTTTCACTTTTACTGTTAGAGGCTCATTAGATTAGGATACTGAGCCACATAAGACCCTGTGCATGCTAAGTCGCTTTAGTTGTGCTTGACTCTTTGCAACCCCATGGGCTGTAGCCCACCAGGTTCTTCTGTCCATGAGGATTCTCCAGGCAAGAATACTGAAGTGGGTTGCCATGCCCTCCTCCGGAGAATCTTCCTGACCCAGGGATCGAACCCGTGTCTCTTATGTCTCCTGCATTTGCAGGCAGGTTCTTTCCCACTGGCGCCACCTGAGAAGCCCACCTGACTATATAACCTCTCCCTATTCATCAAAGAGAAGTAAGTAGCATCACCAACATGAATTTAAGCAAACTCCGGCGGATAGTGGAGGACAGAGAGGCCTGGCATGCTGCAGTCTATAGGGTCACAAAAAGTCGGACACGACTTCGCAACTGAGCAACAGCAAAACCCACCAGAGAGAGGCGCTGTTCTTGAGCAGCTAGCCTACTGTGTTCGCCCTTTGCCTGGCAAAGTAATAAAGCCACCCTTTCCTTCTCCATAACTCTGTCTCCATATTTCTCTTTGGCATTGGTGCACAGAGAGCCAAGACTTTGGCAACACAAGTGACAACCTGGACTTGGGATTGGCATCTGAAGTCAGGTAGCAAGAGTCTTGTGGGACTGAGCCCTTAACCTGTGTGATGGGACGTTTTCTTCAGGTAGTGTCAGAATTCAGGTAAGTGTAAGACACCCAGCTGGGATTGCAGAATTGCTTGGTAGGGAAAAACCTCCACACATCTGGTATCAGAGTGATCAGAGTGTTTTGAGTGTTCTATGTGATAGTAAAGACCTCTCTCTGTCTCTCCCTCATTGTGATCTGTAATACAAAATATTGATTTGGTCTTCATCCCCAGTCTCTGACACAGGGCTCCTAAAATCCTCATAAATTTCTAAGTGATAGGAGCACTAGGAGCATCTTTTGTTCTAATGGGGGATTCTGTGAGAGGAGGCTCCTCGCTGGCTCCTGGATGGAGGGGCCTTGTCCCCAGAAAGATCAAGCCATGATTAGAAGCTTAGAATTTTCAGCCCCGCCCTCTATTCTCCAGAGAAGGGAGAGGGGCTAGAAGTAGAGCTAATAACTGATCAAACCTACAGGTGTCAGGAAGATCCCCTGGAGAAGGGAATAGCTACCCATTCCAGTATTCTTGCCTGGAGAATTCCATGGACAAAGAAGCCTGGTGGGCTATAGTCCATGGAATTACAGAGTCAGACAGGACTGAGCAACTAAGACTTCTTTCACTTCTTCACATGACAAAACCTCCATAACATTCCAATTGTAGGAGGTTCAGGCAACTTCCAGGTTGGTGAACACATGAGAAAGTTCTTGAGTAAATAAAGGTAAAACTAGAAAGTACAATGAATGTGAAGTAGACAGCCCAAGAGCTAAATTAGATTCTCAGGGAGACAGAGGAAGCATGCACTAGATTTCATCTTTAATGTCTGTTGTAAAAGAGAAAAATATTTTCAATGGTTTCCACAGCTGTTCAGAAAATCCTTGCTTTTGCATTGTGTTGATGGGCTCTTGCAGGCAGTCTTCAGGTCTATAACTTGTTTCCAGATTTGGTGCACACAGATCACTATGAAAAACAGCATCCCTCAAATTTGGAAGATCTCTTTGAAATTTTTGTTCTTCATATTATAGGCAAAAATTAGACTTAGTAACTGATAACATAAAGATGACCAATAAGAAATCACTTCTCAGTGCCTTTTGCATTTGACAAGTGATGTCTCAACCTCACTGAAGGGGGCTCAACTTCTGGATCTGATGCTTGAGATCTATTAAGACCTTGGACAAGTGACCGGTTTGAACTGTTAGATATTCAAGAATTTATAACTGTTATTATTATTACTATTACTATAAATTCCCATTTAAAATGGGGATAAGTACCTACTTCATAGGATTGTTATGGTAATTAAATCAAATAATGCACTTGGACTATGGCATATAATAATTGCTCAGCAAATGGTAGCAGCTATTAGTAGCAGTAGCAGTGTGACATCTAATGTGGAAGTGACATTATAAAGTCATGTCAAGTCAAAATCCCCTTAAAATTATTCCTGAAAAGCCCTACAAAATCCTCAAGTACACTACCCATGCCTTTGCGTATATCCTGTATAGCTCATTTCCTTCTGTCTCAGACTCATCCTGTGGCATCTGCTCACTGAATGGAATGGCAAGTGGCTAGCTCTTTGTCTTTCTTTTATTTTCCTCTACGGAGTGGGGAGGGAGAGATAGCATACACACACAGTAGATGGGGCATCACTGGTTTATTAGTCCTAGGAAGCTGGCTCCCTTCAGTGTTATCTCCTGTAAGCCCTACCCTTTTCTACTTTCTTGCTCTCTGAGTCAAAAGACATTAAAAGTTTTTAAAAGGTTGGCCACAAGACTCCTTTCTATAGAAACTATAGACTTTTAGAGTTGGAAAGAATCTTCACGGGGTTGACTGATGTATTGGATGGCAGAATGTGCCACCAGATGTGACTCTGCTACTTACAAGCCAGATGAGCCACTTAACCCCTCTGCCTTTCCATAAGCTCACAAGTGAAATGATGGCCTCTACTGCCCGCCTTCCATGGTTGTGGACAAGACTCCACGAGATGGTATTTATCCCAATAAAGATATTAATAATAACTAACATTTACTGAAGGCCAAGTTAGCTCACTGAATTCCTACAATACCCTTGAATGAGGTTGTGCCCAAGATTATCCCCCACTGACTCATGGAGAGCCTGAAACACCAGAAGTGTATCAAAACACATTGAAAACTCTGAAGTGTTCTGCAAGCATAGGGGATGATTGGAATGAGGATGCTGAGGGATAGAAATACAAATGTGACCTTAGCAAATCACATCCCCAAATGGGGTTGAGTTTTCTTATCTGTAAAATGAGAAGGTTAAACTCTTTCAAGGTATATCCAAAACTTTAAAAGTCTAAATACAAAAGCATGAAACAAGGTCCATTGTCCACACACTCAAAGTAAAGCAACTTATTTTAAGAACAAATTTTAATAAATTCACTTGTCATGCTCTCTATAGTAGCTCCTTTCAGCTCCCATGTTGAAGCCTGCATGACATTTCACCCACTGCCAAATGGTCCCTTTCTTTTATGTTTATTTGACAAGCATGAATGCTTTGAAATGTTCTGCATATTTCCTCCTTAGAGCACAATTAAAGGACCAAGGAACATTCCCAGTAAAGCCTGCTTAGCACTGGATTATAATTTAATAATACATTCGTGGCTCCTTTGGTGTGCCTTACTGAAATATCCCCTGGAGGAAGAAGTGGCAACCCACTCCATATTCTTGCCTGGGAAATCTCATGGACAGAGGAGCCTGGCAGGCTACAGTCCATGGGGTCACAAAGAGTTGGACACAACTAAGCAACGGAACACACATACTGAGATATCTAATGTGTATTTTTCTGTAAGGCCAACAGAATTGTCATTTATTTTCCCATGTTTTCTTTGGAAACATAACATAAGAGTTTTTCAGGGAGAGAAAGAAAGAGGGAGAGGAAGGAAGGAAGAAGGAAAGAAAAAAGGAAAGAAGGAAGAGAGGGAGAAGGGAGGAAAGGAGGGAGGGAGAAAATCTCTGGTTTAATCCAACCTCAATATTTTTCATTCCCAGGTGCTTCTTTCAGTCCTTGTTCACCTGCTTCCAGAGTTTTCCACAGTTTGTATATTCATTCCACAGGTATTTATTAGGCCATACCATGCAGCAGTCACTCACTGATCTAGGGACTGAGTTTGCAACAAAGTCCCAGCCCTGGTTGCAAGCCTTGTGTACATGTACTTTGTACCTTTATTTCCCCTCAGTTTTTTTTTTTTTTTTTGGCTTAACATTATATCTTAAACATTTTTCCATGTGTCTGCCCTGAAAGAATGAGGACAGAGAATAAAATCAGCTCTGTAGGTTAGAGGGAATTTAAGTTCATAAAAGGTTTGTGCAGTGCTGCTGGGGGAGGAGATTTGAAGAGGTCTAAAAGCACTCTCTAGATGATATTCATACATTACATCATTTACTTTCATCTTTATGACAACTCTATTGAGTTGGAAATATTATCTTCTTCCCATCTTAGGTATAAAAAAACTGAGGCTCAGTGAGGTTTTTACTGACTCCAGATCACATAGCTTATAAATTGCAAAGCCAGAATTGGAGTCACAGTCTGCATCACCCCAAACATTTATTTCCCTTTACTTTTGGGATGGAATGGGGCTTTCCAGTTCTTCCTTAAAGAACTTTGATTTGCTTCTGTCTTTTTCTTTTTGAGGAAGGTAGGGAGTAGAGAATCATTCTGCACCACATGCTGCGCTAGAAAATAATTCTGCACCACGTGTGGCTCAATTTCATAACTACTTCCAGGTTTGTAAGAAAATAGAAGTAGAGAGAAAGGAAGTAACAGGCAACTTAGAGGAAGTGAAAGAAAACAGGAGCTCTTCCTTTCTTTTTCTCTTTTCTTGCCTCTAGTCCTGTCACTGCATCATTTTTGTTTGGGGAAACAACTGAGAAAATAGTATAAACAATCTACTAACAATGGCATAAAACACAAATGACTAAGATATAGTAGCTAGACTGAATAGTCAAGGAATGCCAAAGACACACAGCTTTGTTGCATACATGCACAGGTGGTTAAAGGGAGGCCAGTGTCACTTTGAACCTTTGAGCTGTCTCAAAGGTAATAACAGCAACAAGAACAAAATTCCAATAACAGGAATCCCAGGATAGTCATGCAGCTCTTTACAGTCTTCAACTGCCTATTCAGCACTTTGTCAAATATGAGCAATGTGTGAAGACTTTCTGTTGGAAAAAAATTCCTTCAGAACCTCAATGTTGATCCTTTATTATATTACTTGAATGTTGGCCAAAAAGTTTGGGTTTTTGTAAGCTGTTATGGAAAAGCCCAAATGATCTTTTTGGCCAACCCAATAGATGGTAGCATAATATGAGACATAAACTTATAGTAGTTAAACTACGATAAAACTGGAATGATTTTGCATATTAAATGCAAGCAAAACTACAAAATCAATAAAATTCAAATCATAAACATTAATTTAATATGATGGATGATGTTGCTTTTCTGAAACTAAATCACTTTACTCAATGTGAATACTGGTATGTGCATTATTAAAACACTTCCTCTGAAGTAACTATGATATCTGCCTTTGTTTGGAACAAATACATCATTTATGCATTAGGTCCACCTCTGTTCTTTTCTCTTGGATCCAAAAGATGTAAAAGATGACTCTTTGTACTATTATGATTGTAAATGAAATGCAAATTCCGATGCTGAAATTGCATGACAGGACTTGGTTATAAAGTGGTCATCCACTTAATACAATTCTGGGAGGCATCTCAGGACCACATCATTGGAAACACTAGCGATTAAGAGCATAAGCTTTGGAGTCCAAAAAATCTGAGTTTCTTTCCTGGCTCTGGCTTTGCCAGTTTCTAGTTTGCAAGTTATTTAACCTCTCTATTCCTTGGGTTTCCTCCTCTATAAAATGGGGATAATAATAGTACTTTAATTTTGCCAGCAGAAGAAGCAGACACCATGACCCACTTTCTAGATGTGTGTGATGTTTAAGGCTGAAACTGTAGAGAAACTTTAGAGCTCTTCTGTAACTTATTTCAGAGTTCCTCTGTAACTCGAAAATAACATAGAGTTGGGCAAGTTGAAGAAAGAAACATTTCTCTGGCCTCCCACCCTATCCTCCCAATATCTGCATGTGCTGTCCTGGGTTCATGTTTTAGAGTGGAAATGGAAAATATGATTGAGTTTAAAAAGCGAAACAACTGGCAATGCCAGTTAGACATTTGAGAATGAGTTGAACCAATGCCATAGACAGCTGTTTTTATCTGAAGCCCACCAATAAGAACTTGCTCTTTTGCTTCCTGGCCTGGCAAAGATCCTTTGATTCCTGAGGCCCCCAAGGTTGAAAATAGCCTAGCCACCTGCCAATGGTTGGGATATTTTTAGGACCAGCAGGATTGGAAACAGGGCTCTGTATGCCTGGAACTTGAGTCAGGCTGCTGGGTGGGTCTCTCACCTCCACTGGGTTGCTAGGTCCTTGAATTGCTGGGTCAGATCCAGCAGCCAGTCATGGAAGAGGAGAGAGAGTTTTGAGAGGAGCAGGCTGCAATAGTAAAAGGGGATGGAGTTTCTTTGTTTTGGGGGAAAGAATGCAGGGATAATGAGATGAGCAGAAGTCTTAGCTAGTGGCTATTTGAACAAAGGATAAAGGAAATTGTGTTAATTCTAGGACACCATAATAAGCAGAAATCACAGCACTAGACCCTTTCTTAACTAAAATAATGTATATCAATTTAAAATTGATCTTATTGTTTCTTACCAATATCTCAAACAAAGCCTAATACACTTGAAGTTGTAACAAAAGTATGTATGCATCAAACTATAACAGACGCATCCAAAGATTTTGTTCTCTCCACCCTCCTTATCCCCATTCCACTCAAGAGAAAAGTTAATTCTTCTTGTCTCTCTGTGGGTCTCGCTCTCTCTCCTGAGCAATTTATCAAAATCATTCTTCCAAACTAACAGAACATTCCTCCTAAGCAAATACATACTTACACAGAAGGAAATGAATAGACGAGAGAGAGGAGGGCCTCACTTATTTTGGAAGACGGAAAATACTTCCCTAAGAAAAGAATAGGAATAAAGCTGGCTGTACACAAATGCTCAGAGCAGCTTTATTTGTAATAGTTGCAAACTATATACAGCACAAATGTCCATCAGCTGCTGAACAGAGAAACAAACTGTGATACATACAATGGAATGCTACTCAGTAATAAAAGGGAATGGATTACTGATACACATAACAATGCAGATGAATATCAAAATTATGCTGAGTTTAAAAAAAGCCAGACCCGAATAAAAAAGACATAGCATATGATTCCATTTATATAAAACTAAACGTGCAAACTCTGGACATTAAATGTGTACAGTTTTCTGTAATTCAATCATAGCTCAATAAAGTGCAAAAATGCAGTTCCCAGTGACTAAAAGCAGATCAGTGGTTGACTTGAGAGGAGGGTAAGGTGGGGAGTCAGGGAATAAACATGGCTATGGGAAAACTTTTGGGGGCGTAAGGCATGATATATGTCTATATATATCTATCTATATACCTATATGGGGCTTCCCAGGTGGTACTAGTGGTAAAGAATCCACCTGCCAATCCAGGAATCATAGGAGACGTGGGTTTGATCCCTGGGTAGGGAGGATCCCCTGGAGAAGGAAACAGCAGCCCATTTCAGTATTCTTGCCTGGAGAATTCCATGGATGAGGGAGCCTGGTGGGCTACAGTCCATAGGGTTGGACATGACTGAGCAACTGAGTATGCATGCATGCATGTATCTATATATCTATACATATATCTTGATTGTGATGATTTCATGGGTATATATATAAGTTAAAACTTATCAAATTGCACATTTTAAATATGTGTAATTTGTTGTATGTCCATTCTAGTTCAGTTAATATATTTGAAAAATAGTTTTAAAAATTGAATTTGAGACCAGAAGAATGAATAGTGTGAAATTGCAGTGCTGACCTGGGGGGAGCAGTGGTGGGCTGGGGAAGAGAGAACTCCAGGGAGAAAGAACAGTGCAAAGTTTGAGGTGGAAGGGTATGGCATGTTTGAGGAGTTCAGAAAAGTCCTGTTTGGAAGGAGTTGAGTCCTGTTTGGAAGGAGAGATCCAAGGGGAAAGGGGCAGGAGATGAGGTCAGAGAGGGCAGCAGAGGCCAGATCACATGGGGCCTCACATTCATCTATTCTTTCAGCAAATATTTGCTGAGTGCTTATCACATGTCAGGGACGTCCCTGGTGGGTCAGAAGGTAAAGCGTCTGCCTACAATGCAGGAGACCCGGGCTCAATCCCTGGGTAGGGAAGATCTCCTGGAGAAGGAAATGGCAACCCACTCCAGTATTCTTGCCTGGAAAATCCCATGGACGGAGGAGCCTGGTAGGCTACAGTTCATGGGGTCGCAAAGAGTCCGACACGACTGAGGGACTTCACTTTCACTTTACTTTCACTTATTACTTGTCGGGAGTTGTTCTAGGTGGTTGGGATTATTTAAATTCACTAGGGCTGTGATAGCAAAGTACCACAGCCTGGGGGCGGTGGCGGGGGCAGGGGGGGGGCTTAAACAATAGAAATCTGTTTTCTCACAGTTCTAGGGGCAGGAAGCTAGAAGTCAGGGCATCATCAGTGTTGGTTTCTTCTGAGACGTCGCTCCTTGGCTTTTAGTTGGTGGTCTTCTCCCTGTATCTTCACATCATCTTCCCTCTATATGTGTCTGTGTTCTAGTTTCCTCTTCTTTGAGGGAACTAGTCATACTGGATTAGGGTCAACCCACCTGACTTTATTTTTCCTTAATGACCTCTTTTAAATTCCTCCCTCCAAACAGCCATGGTCTGTGGTACTGGGGGTTAGGTTTCAGTGTTTGGAGTTTAGGGAGGACACAGTTCAGCCCATAACAGATAATAGCTGTTCACAAAAAAAGAGATGCAAGTTCTCATGAAGGGGGTCTCCAGGAGGGAAGAGACAGAATAAACAGTCATAATAAGTAAAAAGGTGATAAGTGCTATTTAAAAAAAGGAGAAAGACGAGGGGACTGAGAATAGAAACGGTGTGATAGAAGGCAGAGGTCAGGATGGAAGGAAAGAGGGAGTTACAAGTTCTGTTCTTTAGCCTGGGGACAGTGGAATGCTCTTGAAGGGTTTTAAACAGAAGTGTGACAGGATACATGCTTTTGAAAAGGATCACTCTGTTTACTGAAGATAAAAGGTGGGGGGGAAGGGAGGAAGGAGGATTTGGCAACAGTCTGATACAAGGTCATACTGGCCTGAACTAGAGTGGTAAATAGGGGGTTGGAAGACTGAAGGTAGGCTAAGGAAATTGGATCAATAGGGGCTTCCCTGTAGCTCAGACAATAAAGAGTCTGCCTGCAATGCAGGAGACCTGGGTTCAGTCCCTGGGTTGGGAAGATCCCCTGGAGAAGGGAATGGTAATCCATTCCAGTATTCTTGCCTGGAGAATCCATGGAGAATCCATGGACAGAGGAACCTGGCAGGCTACAGTCCATGGGGTCCTAAAGAGTAACATATGACTGAGTGACTAACACTAAGGAAACTGGATCAATAGCATTTGATGACTGAATGAGTAAAACACAGATGACTCCGAGGATTCTGTCTTGCATGACAAGATGGATGATGGATCAGTCAGTTCAGTTCAGTCCCTCAGTTGTGTCTGACTCTTTGCGACCCCATGGAGTGCCTCCCTGTCCATCACCAACTCCCAGAGCTTGCTTAAACTCATGTCCGTCGAGTCGGTGATGCCATCCAACCATCTTATCCTCTGTTGTCCCCTTCTTCCATCCCCTCAATATTTCCCAGCAGCAGGGTCTTTTCCAATGAGTCAGTTCTTCGCATCAGGTGACCAAAGTATTGGAGCTTCAGTTTCAGCATCAGTCCTTCCAATGAATATTTATGGCTGATTTCCTTGAGGATTGACTGGTTTGATCTCCTTGCAGTCCAAGGGACTCTCAAGAGTCTTCTCCAATACCACACTTCAAAAGCATCAATTCTTTGGTGCTCGGCTTTCTTTATGGTCCAACTCTCACATCCATACATGACTACTGGAAAAACCATAGCCTTGACTAGACAGACCTTCGTCAGCAAAATAATGTCTCTGCTTTTTAATATGCTGCCTAGGTTGGTCATAGCTTTTCTTCCAAGGAGCAAGCGTCTTTTAATTTCATGGCTGCAGTCACCATCTGCAGTGATTTTGGAGCCCAAGAAAATAAAGTCTGTCATTGTTTCCACTGTTTCCCCATCTGTTTGCCATGAAGTGATGGGACCAGATGCTATGATCTTAGTTTTTTGCATGTTCACTTTTAAGCCAGCTTTTTCACTGTCCTCTTTCACTTTCATCGAGAGGCTCTTCAGTTCCTCTTTGCTTTCTGCCATAAGGGTAGTGTCATCTGCATATCTGTGGTTATTGATATTTCTCCCGACAATCTTGATTCCAGTTTGTGCTTCATCCAGCCTGGCATTTCGCATGATATACTCTGCATATACGTTAAATAAGCAGGGTGACAATATACAGCCTTGACATACTCCTTTCCCAATTTTGAAGCAGTCCATTGCTCAATGCCTGGTTCTAACTGTTGCTTCTTGACCTGCATATAGATTTCTCAGGAGGCAGGTAAGGTGGTTCTGGCAAAACATGGTCCACTGGAGAAGGGAATGGCAAACAACTTCAGTATTCTTGCCTTGAGAACCCCATGAACAGTATGAAAAGGATGATGGATAAGGAACCCTAAAAGAGAACCCAGTTTGGGAGAGATCATGAGTGTGATTTTGGATGCAGTGAGTAACATGCCTGTGTGATACACAAGTGGAAGTTATCCAGTAGTCAATTAGATACGTGGATCTGGAGGTTAGAAGTGACTTCCTTGGTGGCTCAGATGGTAAAGAATTGGCTGCAGTTCAGGAGACCCGGGCTTGATCCCTGGGTGGGGAAGACCCCCTGGAGAAGGGAATGGCTATCCACTGCAGTATTCTTGCCTGGAAAATCCTATGGACTGAGGAACCTCAAGGGTTATAGTCCATGGGGTCACAAAGAGTCAGACAAGACTGAGCGACTAACACAAGGACACAAGGAGGTTAGAGGACATGCATGGACTGGAGATATAGATCTGGGAACCAGCAACATAGAAATGGTAGAAACAAGGGGTGTAGATGACATCAACAATGCCTGCAAGACTGTGTTGTTTCTCTGGTCTGCTCTCCCACTCTCTGAAATGACAATTTCACACTTTCTCCACCCTCTTCAAAACTTCTTTTATTCCTATTCAGCCAATACACAAACATACACCACCACCACCACCACCATCATCATCCACTGAGACCTAGATCCCAATCTCTTCTCCTGTCCACTATTCCCCCTCCTCTTTCTTCATTCACTCCTCCTTTATTTCCTCCATTCCATCATCTCCTATACATGCTCAAGCCTTTCCCATCTTTAGAACAATTTTATTTGACCCCTCCCCTCCCCTTTCAGCTATTTTATCTTTTCCCTCCTCATTGTTAAACTTCTCCCAAGAGTTGTCTGTTCTCACTGCCTCCATCTTTTTTTTTTACTTCCCACTCACTTCTCAATTTGGGCTGCCCTGGTGGCTTATATGGTAAAGAATCCACCTGCCAATGCAGGAGACCTGGGTTCAGTCCCTAGGTCAAGAAGATCCCCTGGAGAAGGGAATGGCAACCCACTCCAGCATTCTTGCCTGGAGAGTCCCATGGGCAGAGGAGACTGGCTGGCTATAGTCCATGGGAATCACAAAGAGTCAGACATTATTGAGCGACTAAGCAGGCACATCTCAATTTATCTCAGTCTGTATCCCATCCTTACCATCCATTGAAATCTTTTGAGAAGGTTGGCAGGACATTCATGTTCCTAAACCTAAGGGGCATTTTTTGATTCTCATCTTCCCTGATATCTCAGGAGCATTTATTACAGTTGACTGCAGTTGAAAACAAAGGTTGTTCTCTTGAAGTCCCAGGCTCACTTCACTCAGTTATGGAAAAAAATAGCTGCCAAATAATAAGTTTAAATAACCATAAATTGCCCATCATTCTTTCAAATAAAAAAGGATTTCCATGAAAAAAGTAGATAGTGTAGTTCATAACTCAACAGGGCAAATTAATTTTTTTTGAGATGACTATCATACTTTTTTCTGCAGAAGTGCTTTATGCATACTTCCTATTTGTCACACAGGATATTAAAAAGTCCTGTACTCAAGGGTTGAGATTGAATAACATTAATACCTCGTACTGATTCCTCAGGTAAAATAGAATTTTGTTTCCTTCAGATGTGTACTGATGAAATGTACAAGGACTATTAGTACAGTCTAATATCACTGCTGTGATTTGTGCCAGTGCACTAGCAGTTTTACCCACCATTGCTTTTGCACCATCAGTGAAAATGTTCACATAGGGAAAAAAGGCAAATGATGATGATGATGATACAAACAGTTTTGACCTTGTGAGACCTTGGAAAGGGACCTCTAGGGACCACAATTTGAAAATCATCCTTTTAGTTTAATCAGGATTTACCACAAACTGGTGAATATAGTCACATTCCCTGAGGGGTGAATAGTGGAAAAAAGGGGGTTCTGGTAGCATGAAAGAGGCAGGGAGGCCTAGTGTGCTGCAGTCCATGGGACTGCAAAGAGTCACACATGATTTAGTGACTGAACAACAACAATACTTGGGAGATGGGGGAATATTTGACTAGAGGGGGTTAGAGTTGGGAAAACACCTCTGAACATAAGCCTGTCAACTACCCTAGATTTTGTTCTGCTGGCCTTTGGGAACACTAGACTTAGACTTCCAGAATTCAACTAAGGTTTGAAAACAACAATAACTCCACAAGGTTATCAAGTCCTGAGGATACTAGGGATGGGATGGGATGGGATGGGTAGGACCTCATGGTCTTATATTTTTTTAGACTGAAGGATACCTCAGGTAGTTTTTTTTTTTTTTTCCTCAGAACAAAGGAATGTTTGCCTCAAAATCTGCAAATCCATACCTCTTAAGAGACGGAAAGTGCTTGCAGCTTTGAAATAAACTTTTTGTTTCTAACCATCCCGTTTAAATTATTTAAAATTGTAGGGGCTTCTACCAAAGCATCTATTTACTTACAAAGAATCATTATCAAGTGTTATAAACAGAACACAAATTTAGTTTAAAAAGAGAGACTGTGTGTATGCGTACGAGCTCATTTGTGTCTGACTCTTTGAGACCCTGTGGACTGTAGCCCACCAGGCCCCTCTGTCCATGGGATTTTCCAGGCAAGAATACTGGAGTGAGTTGCCATTTCCTCCTCCAGGGGATCTTCCTGACCAGGAATCAAATCCATGTCTCCTGCGGCTCCTGCATTGGCAGGTGGATTCTTTACCACTGAGCTACCTGGGAAGCCCCAAGAGAGACTATGGGATTACTATTATTAATGGGACCAAAAAGAGCCAGGTTTGTTCTTGGTTTAAATATTTAAAGATGCTGCTCCAAACAAAATAAAGAGGTTTGTTACATATACCTATCTCTCCTATCTCTACAGTTTTAATGTCTCTTGGTTTGTCATGTATTAAGGCAATATGACTACAGCTAGTCACTTCCATTGGGGTCAGTTTTACCTAAAAGCCTGCAGCACTGGCAGCTGACTAAAGGCAAAGAAGTGGTTTCAGTTGCTGATAGGAAAAATTGCCATAGCAGTTTTTCCTTGGCTATTGTCAGAGGCTTGCCTCGTGTTAGAGACAAAGAGGAGTACCACTGAACCCAAAACTCCTTGGTTCTTTGCCATCATGGGCTCTCCATTACTGCTATGAATATAGTTATGCAAGCTCCAATAGCCCAGCTTAAAAGTACCACCGGCCAATCAAAGTGTATTTTGATGACACAATCATTTGTAACAGATTTTATTGGTTAAGTATGGTTTTATTTGGGAGGA
The DNA here is from genome assembly GCF_019320065.1 of Cervus canadensis. Classification (NCBI taxonomy): domain Eukaryota; kingdom Metazoa; phylum Chordata; class Mammalia; order Artiodactyla; family Cervidae; genus Cervus; species Cervus canadensis. The sequence goes on from NC_057419.1 coordinate 115,944,870, forward strand.
GGTTGCCTCAAACACTAGGAACTTGTTTGGGTGTGTGTAACCATATTAAACTAGAATTGGTTTCTTAAACATGGAGCTTGGGTGTTTTAAATGTTGAATTTCACTTTTTTAGTAAAGTTACTGATTCTGAACATATATCTAGACTCTGATTTTATTCCAAATGTCAACATTAAAAATGCATTTTGTATAGTCATATTGAGAACCTCAACATTTATATAATCACTTCATTTCACAGATAAGAAAACTGAAACTACAAGAGACATACTTGCCCAAGGTCACACACAGCTAGTAAGTGTCAAAGATGAGGTTTTAACCCGGATCTAAATGCTTCTTATCCACACTCCTAAACCACTGCACTTTAGTACAGTATATCTGTCTTCTGTGTGGACATTTGGAAAATACTTAAAACTGGATTATAGGGTTGGTCACTTTTGAAGTACAAAATCACATGGGCTGATGTGAAGTATGATTATATACAAGCTACATCTTAAGTATGTGTTATTTCAGGATCTCCCTGCCATGGCTTACTCATACCAGTCACTGAAATCATCTATGCTTCTACGATGAAATATTCTCAGATGTGTTGTGGCATGCATACTTACCTCAACATTGTTTTCAGGTATATGAGTTCAGTCTGCTTTCCAAGTTTGCCCATGAAATGAGTAGATAAGTAGGTGAGTGTGATAAGTTATACATCTTGGATGATTGACGAAATTTTAGTGCTGCCCATGGGAAAGATTGAAGGCAAAAGGAGAAGGGGGAGGGAAAGGATGAGATGGTTAGATAGCATCACTGACTCAATGGACATGAGTTTGAGCAAACTTCAGGAGATAGTGGAGGACAGAGGAGCCTGGTGTGCTGCAGTCCATGGGGTTGCAAAGAGTCAGATACGACTTAGCGACTGAACAACAACATTGGCATAGTCCCTCAACAGGGTGTCCCAGAAGTTTTAATGCAGTTTTAAGCTTTAAATATAAATATATTTTCATTGAGCACCTACAAGATTACTAGATACAAAATCTCAGCTCACTCTACCATTTATGAGACAAGCCTCAGAAGAGATAAACATGAAGCGTAGGGTTGTGGGGAGTATAGGCTTTGGAATGGAACAGAGTGAAAGGGTAGAGACGAGAAAGCAGATAGCTACCCAGGACATGAGGTAGGACCTCCCTGACAACCTTGAACAATTTCAGTTTAAGTTACCAAATTTAGAAAATGCTGAATATCTGGATTTCTTGTGAGAAATGGCAAAACTTCTCTGGATTGGACACAGGACAACCAAAACGGCAGGCACAAGTATCCAAGAGCATGGAGGCATTGAAGTATGCAGATGTAAAAGCACAGAAATCCTCTGCAGAGTGGAGAGGCGAGGGATGGAACTGGGGGTACACCAAGCCCACATCTGGGTTATGCCATCATTAGACAGTATGGACTCCCTTTGAATCTGTGAAACAAAGTTGACTAGGCAGTGGCCTTTCTTTATCAGACCTCAGATTCTTCACAATGATAACTAATGTGTACTGAGTGCCTTCCTTCTATGTTCTAGGCTCTTTACATCCATGCATTATTTCCTCTATTCAGGCCAACATCTGAAAAAAGGCTTTATAGCTGAAGGATCTGAGCTTAGAGAAGTTATTAATAAGCAACTTACCCCAGTTTCCATAGCTCATGACTCCATACTTCTTCTATTAAAGTACACTGCCTCACATGTCTCATCCCACAGCTGTCTTCTATTTTCAAAAAGAATTGCTGACTTTTGCTTCTTTCCCTTTAACACTTTGCCTAACATCATCTCCTTATCGTGGTCAATTTTTTTCTAGCATCGTGAATAGAGACCCTTGTCAACTGTTGTAACCCAACAGGTGCAAAGAATACAGGTACCCTGGTTGCCATGACAGAAGCTACGAACTATCCTTACCTCTGCCCACAGACTCACTAAGTCATAGGTTCCTCTTGATATCACTGAGGCCATCTCCAGCTCCTGGAGCATGGAAAATGCTCCTACTATTTAAAGAATAAAACAAAATCATTCATACATAGTATTGACATCTAGCAGGTAGTTAACTAAGTGGTCTTGTGTGCGTGTGTGTGCTTAGCTGCTCAGTCGTGTCCGACTATGTGTGACCCCAAGAATGGCAGCCCACAGACTCCTCTGTTCATGGGATTCTCTAGGCAAGAATACTGGAGTGGGTGGTCTTGACTAATAGGTAATTTAGTAATTTTTATTTTTATAATGTGGATTGTGGGGTAGAGTGGAGGATAAATATAGGACAATTTTTCTGTGGTTGATTCTGTAAGTTTATGTGGGGAATCAGGGCAGGAGAAGATCTATTTCCTGGGCTTTGAACAAAGATTTCTGGCCAGGCCTGCTAGGCCTGCCACAGACTCGTCATAGTCCAGCAACCTTATTGTACAAATGGGCAAGTTTTGAGGCCCAGGCTGAAGGAAGGATTGGCCTGCGGTCATAGAGCTAGTTAGTGGGACAGTTCCTTCTTTTGCAAACAGTGCTCTAGGCAATTAAAACTCTGTCTCTGCTCCACGACCAAATGCCTGCAATTATGATTCCTATTGCTTAATTTTTTTTCCAAAATGAGCTATGACAAGAACAGGAGGGGAGCTCTGGGCAAAGGTTTCCAAAATGGGATAGCAATACAACATAGCTGAACATGGCTAAACAATCTGGGATGAACGGTATGGCCTTTAATACCTTTGTATGCCTGCATTTGACAGGTGTCTGGACTGTCAGTGAATGAGAATACTGCTGAAACCTTGTTAGTGTTCAGTCCTGTTTTAGCCACATCTTCCAGTCTCAGTGCTTGCCTCAACGTGTTGGGAGAACTAGGCCATATTCCCCACTCCTTTCAAAAGGCCCTTCTCAGTGACATCTCTGGTGGTCCAGTGGCTAAGCCTCCATGCTCCCAGTGTAGGGGGCACAGGCTCCATCCCTGGTCAGGGAACTAGAGCCCAAATGCCACAAGTAAGAGTTCACTGCATGCCACAACTAAAAATCCCGTGTGCTGCAACTAAGACCTAGGGCAGCCAAATAAATATTTTAAAAATTATTTTGGAAAAGGCCCTTCTCAAGCTCAGTTCCGGTCAGAAGGAGCAAGTGTGCATCAAGGCTACATGCCCAAATCCTAATCCCAAGACTACCAGCACCAGTACCTTGCTGACAGCCTCTCTCCTGAAGTCGCTCACGTAGGCTCTACCAAAAGGGAGACCATTTGCTCTTCAACAAACATTTGCCGACCCATGACTCTGTGCATGTCACAAGGCTAGGACATGAGGATACGGGGTTGAAATGTGGCTGCCCTCAGTCAGCTCCCAGTCAAGTAGGTGAAGCAGACACTAAACAATGCCGTCGGTCAGTGCAACAGAGGCCCCAACAATACATCAGACACAGGGGTGAGAAGGTGGATGAGACCCCGTCCAGCACTCACCACCTCACAGACACACAGGAAAACAGTAACAGTAATGGGTTTAACTGCTGGGAAAGAGACCTGCTTGGGGAGCTAGGGGAACTCTGAAGAGAGGGGTCTAAAGGGAGTGTTGGTCACAATGCACCGAGAAAGTCCTGGAAAATTACCAGTTGGATGGAAGCAGTAAAGGTCCCTGTTCTGTGCTTCCACTGAGAAATCAGATTAGCTGCCAGCCACAAAGCCTCAGGCCAGTTTCTGGACACTTGGAGCAAGGACAAAGAAACTCAGGGGAAGCTTTTGCTTTTCTAGTTGCAGGCACAATTGTGACGCAAACTAAAGTTTGTCTGCCCTTCCTGAGCCTCCTCCCAGGATCTGTTCCAGTTGCAATTTCTCCTTATCTGAAAGGCCTTTTCCAGAAAGAAGCTTAGATAAATACATTCTATGCGAACAACTGGTAAGAGCAGTGCCTCCCAGATTGTCTGAGAGTAAGTATCACCTGGTGTCATTCCAAATTGTATTTTTGATCTTGTTTTTCTTGTGGTGTGATATTGTAACTTATAATAAATATATGTTTGGTCTTCCTCCCCATTTCTGGTTATTGTTGTTCAGTCACTAAGTCATGTCCGACTCTTGGTGACCCCATGGACTGCAACATGCCAGGCTTCCCTGTCCTGTACTATCTCCCAGAGTAGTTTGCTCAAACTCAAGTCCATTGAGTCAGTGAAGCCACCCAGCCATCTCATTCTCTGTCACCCCCTTCTTCTCCTGCCCTCAATCTTCCCCAGCATCAGAGTCTTTTCCAGTGAGTCGGCTCTTCGCATCAGGTGGCCAAAGCATTGGAGCTTCAGCTTCAGCACCAGCCCTTCCAATGAATATTTAGGGTTGATTTCCTTTAGGATTGACTGGCTTAATCTCCTTGCTGTCCAAGGGACTCTCAAGAGGCTTCTCCAGCATCACAGTTTGAAAGTATCAATTCTTTGGTGCTCAGCCTTCTTTATGGTCCAACTCTCACATTCGTACATGACTACTGGAAATATAGCTTTGACTATATGAGCCTTTGTCAGCAAAGTGATTTCTCTGCTTTTTAATACATTGTCTAGGTTTGTCATAGCTTTTCTACCAATGAGCAAGTTCTTTTAATTTCGTGGCTGCAGTCACTATCTGCAGTGATTTTGGAGCTCAAGAAAATAAAGTCTGTCACTGTTTCCAGTTTTCCTCCTTCTATTTGCCATGAAGTGATGGGACCAGATGCCATGATCCTAGTTTTTTGAATGTTGAGTTTTAAGCCAGCCTTTCCACTCTTCTCTTTCACCTTCATCAAGAGGGTCTTTTGTTCCTCTTCACTTTCTGCCATTAGAGTGGTATCATCTGCATATTTGAGGTTATTGATATTTCTCCTGGCAATCTGGATTCCACCTTGTGCTTCCTCCAGCCTGGCATTTCAAATGATGTACTCTGCATATAAGTTAAATAAGCAGGGAGACAATATAATAGCCTTAACGTACACTTTTCCCAATTTGGAACCAGTCCATTGTTCCAGGTCCGGTTCTAACTGTTGCTTCTTCTTGTGCATACAGGTTTCTCAGGAGACAGGCAAGGTGGTCCGGTATTCCCATTTCTTTAATAATTTTACACAGTTTGTTGTGGTCTAAATAGTCAAAGGCTTTAGAGTAGTCGATGAAGCACAAGTAGATGCTTTTCTGGAATTCCCTTGCTTTCTGTATAACTCAACAGATGTTGGCAATTTGATCTCAGAGTTCCTAAAACTCTTGAAATATCCTAAGTGATGAAAGCAATAAAACTGTCTGGATATTCATAACAACCCTCTTTCAACCCATCTGAGTTTATGTTAATGTGGTGACTTTTGGAAAACTCCTAAGGATGGGGACTTCCAGAGGGGAGAGGGGCTGGAGGTTGAGTCAATCACAAGTGGCCAATAATTTAGTCTATCAGGATTATATAATGAAACCTCTATAAAGACCCAAAAGGACAGGTTTCAGAGGACTCTCAGGTTGGTGAACCAGAACATTTTCATGTGCCACCATGCTGGGTCCCAAACTGTATGAGGACAGGACCTCTTTTTTGTTCAGGACCTCGCCCTATGTATCTCTTCATCTGGCCATCGGTTTATATTCTCTAGTATCCTTTGTAATAAATCTGTAATCTAGTGATTAAACTGATTTTCTGAGTTCTGTGAACTGCTCTAGCAAATTAATTGAACCCAAAGGAGGGGTCATTGGAACCTCTAATTTATAGCCAGTTGGTGAGAAGTACAGGTGATAACCTGGACTTGTGATTGATATCTGAAGTGGAGCGTGGTCTTATGGGACTGATCTCTTAACCTGTGGCATCTGACACGATCTCTGGGTAGGTAGTGTCAGAGTTGAGTTGAATTGTGGGTAGACAGTGTCAGAGTGGGATTGAATTATAGGACACCCAGCTGGTGTCAGGCAATTGGTCAGTGGTGTGGAAAAGCCCATACTTGAGAATTTTTGGAGCAGAATCTTACCTGGGAATTCTTATTCAGTAAGTCTGGGTATGTTCTGGAAGTCTGATTTTGGTGGTGGTGGTGGTGTGTGTGTGTGTGTGTGTGTGTGTGTGTGTGTGTGTGTGTGTGTATTTTCCTAGAGATTTTTAAAATTTATTTTTAATTGAAGGATCTATTTGCAGGGCATCAATGGAGATGGAGATGCAGACATAGAGAACAGACTTATGGACATGGGAGGTGGGGGGGAAGGAAGGAGAGGGTGGGACAAATGGAGAGAGTAACACAGAAACATATACACTACCATATGTAAAATAGCCAATGGGGAATTTCTGTATGACTCTGCAAATCCATTTTTTATCAAGGGCTCTGTGAACAAAGTAGAACAAAGAGCATTGCTCACCACTGAGTTTAACAAGGGTTAAGTCATAACCCACTGCATTTGCTGATGGACAGTGTACCCTGAGATGAAATCAGGATTAGAGCAGAATGAGGCACTCTCTGCTCTGGACAAGCAGACACTGTGGATATTTAGATGCATGTCTCAGGAAGAATGTCAATGACCCCAGATTCTTGCATCTCTCATACATAAGCATACTTAAAATCATTAACTTGAGATATCCATTCTTTGTGAATAACAATAATCTTTTACCAAGAATGTATGCTTGACTGCCCATGTCTCCTAGCTGAAAGTTGTGGATAAACTGGTTTCACCCCTACCACTTTGGAGCATTTTCCTCAGAGCTAAGTGAATGGCTGTCTCCCTGACTATAGTCCTCAGCAAGACAACAAATAAAACTTAAACTCACAACTCTTATGTTGTATGTCTTTCTTTAAGTCAAGAGCTTCGGGTTTAGAAAAAAAAGTTTCCGGTAATTCTTTAGGCAAATTTGGGAAACCATGATTTAAAGCATTGTCTCCAGGAATTCACAGTAAAGGCTTTGATTCCTAATGTGGAATATTAAACATACATACCTGAGTGATAAAGTATAAAGGTTTTAAAACATAATAATAAAATAGACAGTACTCTGGAAGAGCATCCCATAATTACATTATCACTTATACTATAAATATTAGCACATGAGAACCTCCTAGCAGCCTGGTAAACTGGGTAGGCCAAGGATTCTTGTCCCAATTTTAAGGATGAGGAAACCACACCAGAGTGTAGCTTGTAATGTAATTGGAGAGAAAACAAACATGTATTAAATGATGCAAGGACAACACAAAGTAAGATGCCTGCTTTTGTAAAAGGATACTTTGTAACATGGTTTAGAAGGTCTGAAGGGATGTGGATGGAACCCAACAGTAGACTGAAGCAGATAGGAGTCTGAAGCTTCCCCAGAGTAAGAGGTACAGATATCTGTATTTGGAAACTCAATTATTTTCTATGGCACCATGAAGTTTTTCTACACTGCATTGTCATGTGAACTATACCAGTTACATTTTCCACAACTACATACTGTACCACAAACCAGTCTGACCTGCAAGGGAGGTATAAGCTTTGGTCCTTTTGCAATGCTCTGCTGCCTAACCAGTTTGTGTTTGCGAAATGACACGTGATCCGGTCAAGATGGAGATGTCCTAGTAAAGGGAGGGTGGTGGTTATATGAGGTTTTGCCTGGGATCCTTTCTAGGCCTACCTACGGCTTCAGACGCAGTGAAATTGAAGGATTTCATCCAATTGTATCATGTCTTTTCTGGATCAGGCATTCTGCTGCCAGCTATGGGTGGGTTTTGAGAAATTCTTAGTCTAGGCAGGAGAGAAAGGAAGACATATACATGACCAGTGATTACCTAAGTCAGGACGAATTCCAAAGCAGAATAAGTAACATTATATGGTGGTGGGGCAGGAGTTAATTGTGATCATGGTCAATCCTGGAAGGTTTGCTGGAGGAAGTGACATTTTTACTGGGTGCTGAAAGATAGATAGGTACTGCAAAGACAGAAGGGCATTGTAACTGTGGGAATCTGGGAGCAAAGGTATCCGAAGCCTGAGCCCAAGGGAAATCTACTGGCAGACCATTGCTTGGATAGGACAATTGGGAGAAATCCTTTGCGCCTTATACTTGTGGGGAGGGGACCCAGAGTGGCTGTACCTTATTCCCCTTAATGGACATCATTAAAATTTAATTTTGAAAATTCTCTCTTTAATGATACTCCAAGGGGATATGGTTTGATGGCATCACTGACTCAGTGGACATGAGGTTGAGCAAACTCCAGGAGATAGTAAAGGACAGGGAAGCCTGGTGTGCAGCAGTCCATGGGATCGCAAAGAGTCAGACACGACTTAGCAACTGAAAAATAACAAAAGGGGCCTATGAGCATTACTAACAGTGTGGCCTCTCAAGGGGGAGTATTTGGGGGAACTGGTGCTGATTGAGTTGTACCAGGCCCTATTATCTTCCGTGAATGGCAGTTGATGGGCTCAAGTATTGAGTTATCAGAAAAGGATTGCAGAGGACCTCATATAAAATGCTAAGGGGATATAGATACTGTTGAGACATTGAAAGGTTTTAAGCAGAGGAGTAATATGTTGCATATACATCTTAAATCTCTCTGGTTGCTGTCTGGGAGGTAGTTTAGACAAAGACAAGAGTGGAAGGAGAGAGTCTAATCAGGAGGCTACTGCAATGGTAAAATCAAAAAATCATGGGGCCGAAACAGAGCCTGTAGCACTAAGGATGGCGTGGAGAAAGAGGTAGTTAATAAGACACCTCAGAGGTAGAATTAAATAGCCTCCGTCCTCGGTGTGTGTGTGTGTGTGTGTGTGTGTGTGTGTGTGTGTGTGTGTAGGGGAATAAGTCAAGGATCACTGCCTAACAAGTGCAACGAGAGACTGTCTTCTGCAAGAGTTCACATTGTCTTCAAGGGGCAGCAGGAAAGAGAGGAGGGGCAGGTCAGAGAGAGCAGGGAGAAACCCAGAGACCAGGTGGCAAGCAAGGAAGCCCCGCCCCTGGATCCGGTCCCGCCCCCGACTCCACCTCTTCTCCTTCTTCCCACCCACCCCGCAACTGCAGCTCATCCTCGAGGGCGGAGAGAGGTGGTATTTGAGTCCTCCGGTATCCCAGCAGGCAGTGCAGCCTAGAGATGCTGACAAAGGACCGGAGGGAGCAATCGCAGCTGCTTTCCGAGGAGCCGGTGTTGCCGAGGTGAGAGTCCCCCACCGTCCCGTCACCCACTTTCTCCGACTTCGGGAAGACGTGGAAGTTACGTTGCCGAGAGACCCCGCGGAAAGAATGAGCTGTACCCAAACCCGGAGCTTGGCTCTGTGACTGACAGCCGGGCTCCGCGGCGCCGGGACGCGGGTGGGAGGTGGGGGGAAGGCAGATGGAGTCCTTGCTGCCCCATCTCTGACTGTCAATTGCCTCGCCGATCGCGGATCTCCGCCCCAGAGTTGGGCCGGCTCGTGTGTGTTTCGCTTTTGCCCGGGCGGAGGCAGCTGGCTCGGGATCCTCCCGGTGCCCGCCAGGCAGAGTTCGGTTGCCCCGGGGATGCGACTCCAGGGACAACTCTTTAGCGGATGTTTCGAGGAGGGCTAGGGGAGGGAGGTCGACTCCTTCTTCGGGCTGTCATAGTCCTCGCCCTTCCTCCAGCCCAGCCCGTCCCCGCGGCGAGCAATTGGAAGGAAATCGGCTGGGCTGGAGCGAGGCGTCCCGGGATCGCTGGAGGGCGATGAAAGTGGGGCGGAGAGGCTGGGAGTGACAGGAAACGCCTTCTTGAAATATCAATAATGGGGGGGGGGGTGGTAAGGGGTACGTGGCCTGTATCTTTTCCTTTCCTGGACCTCCGCACGGATCCTGATGGTTGCACCAGCTGCTCGGCTGTAAACAGGCTCACATGACCGGTTTCACATGAAGCCGGCCGGTGTGGGGACGAGGGCTGGAAAGGCAGGGCCCCAACCTGGTGGAGCTGAAGTCCTAGGATGGACCGTTTGATCTCCCTGCTCAGCCTTCCAACCCTTCGTCAATGCTCTGTGGTGTCCCCCCTGGATAAAGTAGCTGACATCTCTCCTCTCTGGACTGAAGTAGCATTTCTGTCCCAGCAGAATCGAGGAGAGACCTAACTTGGGGGGAAAGAGTCCGGATTTTTTTTTTAATCTTTGAGGGCGCTAAAGAGGACAGAAACCTGAAAAATTGGGTCCTTTGGATCTTGCCTAAAAAACAGTAGTGTACTTTCAGAATGCATTGTGTTAATGTGAATTCCAGACAGAAGGGGAAAATCTACTTCTTCAGGCAGGGCACACACGGGAATAATACATTCTTGATGATGAAATTCTTGTCCACATGTTTCCTCTAAGTGCTGGGAAATCTCTGCAGAGAAAATATCATATACAGGATATTGAATAGGGGATGGACACCAGCTTTTAGATTACCCGTATATTTGCTTACAAAGCAGTGGGAAGTTTGGAAAACAGGAAACGGGGCCAAATGTTCCTTTCAAGTTGTTCACGTCTACCTATCCAAACAAGATTAAGCTAGTTTCTGAAGCATTTCTAGAACTCTCAGAATAAGACCTTTACTCACACACCAGGATCTTTGAAATTTTTGAATTCCTTTTATTTATAAAATATATCTAAATGTAATGGACAGTATTCAGTACAAAATTACCATGTTATAGGCAAAGATAGAAAATAGAACAAATAGCTTATAACGCATGTTTCTCCCCTTAAATTGTTCTTGCACATTTTCTTCCTAAATTTTTTACTTTCAATTTTTTTTTTTCTCATGGATCTTTTACATTTAACTCCAATTTCTGAAAAGCAGAAAAGAAACTGCAAGAAAAGCTTCCCATGTCTCTAATAGCTCAATAAAGTAATTACTTCTTTTTTCTGATTTTAAAAAGTTTAAAATGAAAGAGAAATTTTAAATCTTGTCTGAAATAGATTATTAGTGTTCTGAATCTTGTTTTGCCACTTTGTAGCATTCTGGAGAACCTTGCCCTACAATAAATAGATTAAGTGATTTATTCTTTGAGGCCCTCCATTTCTTCATCTGTAATGTGAAAATTTTGTTTTAATCTCCAGAGCCCCTTATAGCTCTCAAAGTCCACAAAATAGTGCAGTTTTTGATTGGGCACTATTCTTGGATAAAATAAGCTGATTAAATAAGCCAAGATATTGGTATCAAGTAAGAGGAACATACAGTAAGTAACAAGAAGTATCTAGGGTCCTAATAGAAATAGGAATCACATTCTGCAAAATGCTCATTAGGTAATTAGGTAAGTTAACCATGTAGGTTGATCATACCTTTCTCTCCCTCCTCTCTGTCAGGAAATTGAAGATTGCTTCAGTTAAATCCTGCCTCCAAAATTAGAAATAACAGTTCCACTTGACTTTCTTGACCTTCAGGGCATAGTACAAAGTCTGATTCTTTCACTCATTCCAGCTTCTACCTGAATTAAATGGTCTATGTGATCAGTGATGAAATTAGAATAAAAAGGCTATAGCAGGTTTTCACCTTGGCAGTACCTTGATTAGATCATCAGAACAAGTATCAGGTTTTCAAAATTGCATTTTGCCAGCACATTCAGAAACTGTCAGTCAGTCTCAGGGATTGATTCATACTAACCAAACTCACAAAAGATTTCTATGTTAATATGAATACCAGTTTACTAACTTCAAGGGAGATGTAGAACCGCCAAGCAGATCAGAAGATTCATGTACATGCCAGGGCACCCGTTGCTCTTGACCCTGTGGGAACACATAGAAATTGCTCTTGACCTCCCTTTTTTCTAGAGTCTGTGTGGCTCACTTCTTAAAACACTCAGTAATTGATACAGTCGACAAGATTATAGCTTGCTTTTTATATAAAAACCATTTTGGTCACACTTGTATGGATATATCCTAGTCACCTGATTCAACTTGAGCCACCTGAAAAACATCACTAAAATCTTCTCCATTACTCCTACCTTAGTGTAGCCCCTCACCTCTCCATGCCACATTCATTTAATATTTATTTATTTTTTATGGTAGCTACTTTGGAGTCAGGCCCTGTGCTTGAGTGGTGAGTGGCAACCAGTCTCCTACTTCTGATTATATCCAGTCACTTCCCTGCTCTAAATCCTTCCAAGGTTCCCTTGGCCTGCAGCAGTGGTTCTCAAAGCATTGTGTGCATCAGAAGCATTTGGAGGGCTTATTAAAACCAGGTAGCTGGGCCCCAACCCCAGAATTTCTGATTCACTAAGTCTAAGGTGGGACCCAAGTATTTGCATTTCTAGCAAGTTCCCAGGTGAAGCTGCTGCTGGTGGTCTGGTACCACATTTTGAGAAACACTGGCATCCAGAATCAAGTCTAAACCTCTCAAACTTGGCTTAGAAGATTTTCACCATCTGCCTCCAGCTTACCTTTCCAGCCTTCTCTTTTGCTGCTCCCCCACACATGCTATTTTTTAACTATAAGCAATGCTAAAGCTCATTTTAAGAGTCTCTTTCATGCCTCCACAAATACTCTTCCTTGGAATTCACCCCCATCTCCCTCCACTCCTACTGCAAACCCCTATTTAAGGCAGACTGTCACCTTTATGATCCCAGAGCATTTTGTATCTATCAGAATTTTAACTCTTCTCACATCTTATCCTAATTACTATGTATATCCATTTTTTCCTACTAGACTGAGTTTTTGGAGGGCTGAGACCATGATTTCATCTTTTCTCCATATTCTTTAGCACAGTGCCTGGTATATAATAAGTGCTCAGTAAATGTTTGTTGAAATAATTTGTGATCCTCAAACTTCTGAGAGTACTCTACATAGCAACATATGTATTTCATATAGTTAATTAATATGGATATATGGACTTTGAGAATTGTACATACATCTTGAAATAACTGAAGACATATTGGGATTTTGTAAAACAAAGGTTACAAATAACTAGTTAGAAAGAAATGTTTTTAAAAAGACATTACTGGAGGGCATCCTTATTTCTTTTATTTATTAATGTATTGGCCATGCCATACAGCATGCAGGATCTTAGTTCCCTGACAAGGGATCAAACCTGTGCCCCCTGCACAGAGGCCTAATTACTGGACCACCAGGGAATTCCCCATCCTTATTTCTTTTAAACCTTAAAACAGACACTACTCAACTTTTACATCTTAAATATGTAATAGCCTAGCAATACATATCATTTATAGCAGTAAATCTTATAAGATATCAAATTATACAAAAAAACTAGAAAGTGCATAAAAACAAAATTGCCTAATATTGAGCAGTGAACCATCTAATATAGCATGAACATTAGAACACTGCTTGTGAAAGAGTCAATTTTAGGAACAGACCAGCCATTAAAAAGCCTAATAGATAATACTAGAAGCTCAGAGATGAGGAAAGCTGACTTTATGAAATGGGAAGGAAAGAGAGGTTTTAATACCAGTGAGAGTAAAGTAAAAGAACATATTGCTCTTCACTATATACTATTCAGTTGGCCATTGGGAGGGACTGCACCATGTATGGAAGAATGAGATAGCCCCTATGCCCAGATAAAAGGGAACCGGCCTGAAGGTGGAGCTGGGTACCCTAATCAGTAAACACAAGAGCCAGGGACAGGTAGTAAGTAGCTGGTGCACTGTAGCAGATGGGTCACTAGTTTCTGGGGCAGGCTGTACTTCGAATCATCCTTAACTGCTTCAAACTTTGAATCACTTTGATACAAGAATCCCCAGGAATTACTTTTTTCATTTTTCTTGCAGCCTCCTATCCCCCGCAAAAAGGGCAGGGGGTGGGGAGGGCAAACTCCCTGTGTATCTCAGAGCCTTGTCTTCCCCTTCCTCCGGTCCATCCTAAGTGAGGAAGACAGAAAATGGCCACACTTTGGAGTACTGGTCTCCTCCCAGAACTGAGGGTAGAAAGTATAGGTGCTGATTTCAGTGTGTTGAGGCTTTCTTTTCTTTTTTTGGAGGGAGAGTAGTTTGCAAACTGGTCACAAGGTGGTGTGCACACATAAGGTTTTCTTTCAAATTTCATTCATGTTTGCATTTCTGTGCTTTGGGTACAGAGGAAAAGGATGAGGCAGTTTCCGGTACCAGGAGCTCCCAGTGGTATTGTCTTTCCGTAAGGTCAGGGGTATATCAGAGCCTCAGATTTCTAAACCCTGCTGGCCTAGTTGGGCAAGGAGGAAGGAGGCAGGGATGATGAGGAGAGGGAAGTGGGAGGGAGGGAGGAGGGGAGAGGCAACTGGGAGTGCTGATGCTCTCCGTTCTTCTCTTACCCCAGCCCATGGCAAGTAGCCACCATAGGTTTACAGTCCCTCTAATTGGGATCGGTTACCTGTCTTTTGTGGATAAAGGGTGTTCAGCTATGGGGAAAGGGAGCTGATGGAGGGGCCAGTTATTAGTGGACACCTGTAGGTTAACTGCTGAGTTCAGTGTCTTCTAATGTCTAACACTGATCTCTAGTCTTCAGATGCTAAAAACAAAACAGCAAAACCAAACAAACACAACCCCAGAGAAAAACAATACAGCATTATGCCTGAAATCTGGAGAGTCATAATTACTCCACATAAAACAAATGTCAAATTTTTCACTCTATCTAGTAAGTACATTAAAAAATAATGTAATAAAATTACTGAGATCCTTGTAGATTAGAGCAGTAGATGAAGTCAACAAAGGGGGGATATTTGAAGTAGGCTTTGAAGAATGTGTAAAATTTTGGTGTCCAGAGAGGAAGAATAAAGTAAAGTGTGGTTGTGCTGTGCTGTGCTTAGTCGCTCAGTCGTGTCCGACTCAGACCCCGTGGACTGTAGCTCACTAGGCTTTTCTATCCATGGGGATTCTCCAGGCAAGAATACTGGAGTGGGTTGCCATGCCCTCTTCCAGGGGGTCTTCACAACTCAGGGATTGAACCCAGGTCTCCCACGTTGCAAGCAGATTCTTTACCATCTGAGCCACAAAGGAAGCTCAAACTTTGGTTACTGACAGCCATAGCTCTGCTTTCACAATCAGGAAAAGAAAGTATGTGCAACTTAGTAAGTGAAATTGTCTCTCTTTTTTTTTTCTTGATAAAACTGAAAAGGAAACATGCATCAAGACTTGAATTTTGGATCATCCTTTGAGAATTCTTCTTTTGTGGAAAAGCAGGGGAATTTTCTAGAGACGAGGGCATGAATGGCCATCAGCATCAGGGAAGCAGGATTTTTGAACTGAGACACAGAGGAGATGATTATTGTATAGGGAAGTGTGAGTCTGAAGACCAGAGTTCTGCCACCAATATCCTGTGCAACCTTGGGTAAGACCCTTAACCACTCTGGGCCTGCTTTTCTTATTGGTAAAATGAGAAGGGTTGACTTTCAAAAAGCAACCTTATTAACCAATTTGCCATGAGGTTTTACCAGCTTAATGTATAGTCTGCCCCCAGAATTTTTGCATTTTATCATTTTGCAGTGTTAACTGGAGCAAAAAGAAAATGTTAGTCTCCAGAAAACCACTAATTAAAGGCAGGTGTCATGCTCCATCATGTTTGTTGGCAGAGTCTATAATATTGCACTGGTGACCTGGTGCTAATTCCTCCCTAATCTCCACTGGTTGGAGTTTGGGAGGCAATTTATATCTTAGCCAAGATAGGTGAAAAATGGCAACAGAAATCTGAAAAGAAATAGTAAACTGCTGAAAATGGTGACCAGGAGACAGACAGCCTATTCACGATTCATGGGAAACTATTTAGCTCATAAAGAGTGCTTCAAAATTCAAAAATAAGAATTTCTACTAAGCCATCATTTAAAGCTAATAATCTACTCTGACCTGTGCCAACTAACTTCTTGAGGTTAGAAACAGGAGTTTAGCCCTTGTTCTCTGTGTTTAATTTTGACTTCTCAGTCAGATTTATAAACCTTCTCATACTCCTTTGTGACAAAGTTTTACATTTTCCTAGGTTTGCAAGTCATCTTAAATAAATCTTACTTTTTCTCATTGTATTGAGTTTCTGTTGCATATAAACTTATCTTAAATAATTAAAACCATTCTATTTAACACATAGGTTAAGGTTTTCAATGTTATTAAAAGATCATAAATTGGAAAGAACAGTTAACAGATTTTTCACATGTGGTTTCTAAATTCCTTATGTTTCAAAAATGGCACCTTTCTCAAATTAGCCTCTAGTAGAGTTGTTGTTAGATTCAACTTTTTTTTTTTACTTTTAAATTAGGTCTTCATGTGGTTCAGAATTCAAAAGATATAAAACAGTATTCAGAGAAAACTCCCTTTCATTCAGTCTGTCTTTCCAGGGGCAGCCCTAGCCGTCCTTCCAAAGATATTTTACCCATATCCAAGAAAATAGGTTTACATAGTCTTTTATCTCCCTTTTCCACACAAATAGTAGCATACCCTACAGTCTGCATTGCACCCTGCAAAAGAGCTTCCCATTTCTTCTTGATAGATAGCTGGTATCCCAACAAATGACTATATCATACTTAATGAATCTCTTATTAATGACCATTTGGGCTATTTCCAATCTTTTGCTGTTGCAACAACTAGCCCTTCTTGCATGCCAAGCTTCATTCTATGTGCCTCACATAAATTACTTTATTAATACTTAGTGCTCCAAGAAAAAAAAACCCTCCAAAAAAAAATCCCTCAAACCTTTCTCATACAGGATTTCACACAAGGAGAATATTTGGGAATATTTATGCCCAACACATTCCTAGAAGTAGAATCTCTAGATCTGAGAGTTATGTGCATTTAATTTTAACAGGTATAGTGGATGTGCCAATTTATATTTATATCCTTGCAAGCAATGTAAGAACATGCCTGATTGCTCCCACCATGTACTGTCAAAAATTTTTATTTTTGCCAATTTGACAGGTAAAAACATGTATTTCAATATAGATTTAGCTTGTATTTCTCTTGTGAGTGAAGTTACACATACTTTTGCAACTTTAAAAACAATTTGTATGTCGTTTTCTATAAAATTTTGCAGTGTTTGCTCATTTTTGTATTGCATTATCTTTTTTTAAATGATTTGTGGGTCCTCTATATATAGTAGGGGAATTACACATTGCCTATGATATGAATTGAAAATATTCCTTCAGCTTTACTTATAAAATTTATTTGCCATGCAGAACTTTAAAAAATTTTGTATGGTTGAATTTATTAATTTTTGGTTTCTGGTTATTAGAGAGCCTAAGATTATATAAAAACAGATTTCCCATGGTTTCTAGTGCTTTTATGTTTTTAAAAATACATTTAAAACTTTGTTCCATTTCAGATTTGTCACAATTAAATTTTGGAATTTTATAAGGAGTGAGGCATAAAATCAACTTTTTTTCTAGGTGGATACCTGATTTTATCAACATTTGACTGAATACGTTCCACAAATTAGAGATGCTACCTTTTATCATAAGCTAAATTCTCACCTTGAATTTTGGAGTAAGATGTTGAATATTATTTAGTGATGCCAAATGTGGTTGTTCTATTCCTGATAGCTAAGCTTATTAAGAAAGTAATTGTAGGGCTTATCATTTTCTATTCAAAAAAATTTCCCAAACTTCCAGGAGTACATTATCCAAATAGAAATGTGTATAGCTCTTAACAAAGGAATGAAATTCATGGCAAATAAAAACTCAGAAGTAAAATAATTTTATCAAATGCTTTTCAGAATAACTTTAGTTTTCTTTTATTGAAATGGACAGTTAGTTTGGTATAGTGGAAAGAATACTGGACAAAGAGAGGCCTTCTGGCATTTTTTATCTGTTTGGTCTTTCCCTAATTTAGTAATAGCAACGAATACTTAGAGTAGCACCTTGCCTATGGCAAGTGCTAAAGGCTTTACATGTGTCAATTCATTCAGTATATATAATTAATAAGAAGTTTGTAATCTGTTGTAAATTAAACAGATGTAAAATATTATTATTAATAAAAATGTCAAGTGCTTTGAGCTTGGTCAAAATGGTTACAACAACCTAACACATATGAGCTACAGGCATGCTGTAAAGTGTACAAATAGAAAGTGGGATCTGGGGCAGCCTGTGAATGCTGACTTTCCAAGGTTCTTCCTTACTTTCACATTCTTGTGTCTTTGCTTATGCTGATCCCCAGGAATGAATGCCCTCCCTGCTTACTCCCCTCAACACAGAAGCCTTTCTTTTCTTTAAGGGCCACCCCAAATGTTATCTCCTGGCCTCTCTTCCAGGTAGAATTATCCAGGTAGTCTTCTAATTCCCTAGCACTTTATATACAGCAGTATGCATTATAATAAAGGTAGCTTAATTATTTGTTTTGTCTCTTCAGTTAGACTAGAGTCTCTGGAGAGCAAGGCCAGTGCATTATTCATTTTTGTATCTCTGTGCAGCTCTTGACATAGTTCCTCACCTAAAAGATTGAGGGCAGGAGGAGACAGGGGCGACAGAGGATGAGATGGTTGCATGGCATCACCAACTCAATGGACATGAATTTGAGCAAGCTCTGGGAGATGTTGGAAGACAGCCCATGGGGTCACAAAGAGTCAGACATGAATTAGCGACTGAACAACAACAATGTTCAGCTGGGAAAAAAGAAGAAAAATGTGCATACATGATTATACAGTATCCTATTTTATAAAAGTGGACAAAGCCCTAGTCAGAATCACAGCCCTGATAGCTGGTAGAAACCAAACAATGTAATCATTTGTTAATATTTCTCTTTGAGTGTATGAGAACCTGAGTGCAAAGTATTAAATGGTTTGTGGCCTATTCTAAAGCTGTGATCTACAGGGTGAAACTCAGACATTTTCTGTGATTGTATATTTTTGCTTTCACATTTTATTTTACAAAGATATATTTGGGGCACTAACTAAATAAGAATGTTGTTGATCAAAATTAGATTAGGAAATAAATGCAGAAACATTACTTATCAGACAGGCAGACTTCTGCCAGCTACAACTTTCTGGAACATATTCAAGAGCCCCAGAAGGAATCCAAAAAGGTCTCTGAAGTTGGAAGAAAATAGCTCTCACAAAGCTTGTGTACTGATGTAGGAGGGGAGGCATGGTGCCACTTGCATGCCAAGGCTTGCTTACTGACTTGAATTTTCATAGAAAACTCAGCATAGAAAACTTGGATATTCGGCTTCTTTTCAAGACATTTTTGTTTGTGGGTTTCAATAGAAAAAAGATTAAGAGAACTGTCCCACCCATGCTGCCAGAAGGCACTAACTAAAGCATTGTTGTAATGATGAATTTTTTTTTTTTTTGCCTTTTCATGCTGTTCATGGGGTTCTTGAGGCAAGAATACTGGAGTGGCTTGCCATTCCCTTCTCCAGTGGACCACATTTTGTCAGAACTCTCCACCAGGACCTGTCCTTCTTGGGTGGCCCCGCACAGCATGACTCATAGCTTCATTGAGTTATACAAGGCTGTGATCCATGTGATCATTTTGGTTAGCTTTCTGTGATTGTGGTTTTTGCTCTGGAGGCTGTGGGACTGTAGTTCTTGACTCTTTTGTCTGCCCTCTGATGGGTGAGGATGAGAGGCTTGTGGAAGCTTCCTGATGGGAGGGACTGGCTATGGGGAAAACTGGGTCTTGCTTTGGTGGGCAGAGCCGATGCTCAATAAATCTTTAATCCAATTGTCTGCTGATAGGTGGGGCTGTGCTCCCTCCCTATTAGTTTGACCTGAGGAGGCCCAGTCCTGGAGTCTACAGGCTCTGTGGAAGGGCTAGAGGTGACCTCCAAAAGGACTTATGCCAACACGCGCCTCCCAGGACTGCTGCTGCCGCCAGTGCCCCTGTCCCCGCCATAGGCCACTGCCTACCCACTCCTCTGCAGGAGACCTTCAAACACTCACAGACACGTCTGGCTCAGTCTCTTGTGGGGTCAGTGCTCCTTTCCCCCGCCTCCTGGTGCGCACAAGGTTTGTTTGTGCCCTCCAAGAGTCTCTGTTTCCCCAAGTCCTGTGGAAGCTCTGTAATCAAAGCCTGCTGACCTCCAAAGTCAGATTCCCTGGTTATTTCCAGTCCCTTTGCTGGATCCCCAGGTTGGGAAATCTAATATGGGGCCTAGAACATCAGCAATAATGCGAGAACTTCTTCGGTGTTCCTGTTCTCCAGTACGTGAACTGAGAACTTCCAGATGTACAAACTGGATTTAGAAAAGGTAGAGGAACCAGATATCAAATTGCCATCTGTTGGATCATAGAAAAAACAAGAGAATTCCAGAAATACATCTACTTCTGCTTCATTGACTATGCTAAAGCCTTTGTGTAGATCACAATGAACTGTTCAAAATTCTTAAAGAGATGGGAATACCAGACCACCTGACCTGTCTCCTGAGAAACCTGTATGCACAACAAGAAGCAACAGTTAGAACCAGACATGGAACAACGGACTGGTTCAAAATTGGTAAAGGAGTACGGCAAGGCTGTATATTGCCACCCTGCTTATTTAACGTATATTCAGAGTACATCATTCAAAATGCTGGGCTGGATGAAGCACAAGCTGGAATCAAGATTGCCAGGAGAAAGATCAGCCTCAGATATGCAGATGACACCACCCTTATGGCAGAAAGGGAAGAGGAACTAAAGAGCCTCTTGATGAAGATGAAAGAGCAGAGTGAAAAAGCTGGCTTAAAACTCAACATTCAAAAAATTAATATCATGGCACCCAGTCCCATCACTTCATGGCAAATAGATGGGGAAAAAGTGAAAGCAGTGGCAGATTTTATATTCTTGGGCTCCAAAATCACTGCAGACAGTGACTCCAGCCACGAAATTAAAAGAGCTTTCTCATTGGAAGAAAAACTATGAAAAACCTAGACAATGTATTAAAAAGCAGAGAAATCACTTTGCTGACAAAGGCTCATATAGTCAAAGCTATGGTTTTTCCAGTAGTCTTGTATGGATGTGAGAGTTGGCCCATAAAGAAGCCTGAGCACAGGAGAATTGATGCTTTCAAATTGTGGTGCTGGAGAAGACTTTTGAGAGTCCCTTGGACAGCAAGGAGATCAAACCAATCAATCCTAAAGGAAATCAACCCTGGATATTCATTGGAAGGACTGATGCTGAAGCTCCAATGCTTTGGCCACCTGATTTGAAGAGCCGACTCCCTGGAAAAGACCCTGATTCTGGAAAAGATTGAGGGCAGGAGGAGAAGTATGTGACAGAGAATGAGATGGTTGGATGGCATCACTGACTCGATGGACATGAATTTGAGCAGACTCCAGGAGATAGTGACAGGAAAGCCTTGCGTTCGTGGGGTCACCAAGATTCGAACATGACTTAGCGACTGAATAATGAGTGTTAAAAAAGTGAGTCTTGTGTTTTTCCCTTGTAATCATGGAAGCTTACTTTATTTTCTTCTTTAAGAATTCTGATTGGCTCACATAAAATATGCTGTAACAGAATGTATTCTTTTTTTTTTAATTTGAGGTTTAAAATACAACCCTTTGGTCGCACCTCTTTGAGGGTGATTAAATAGGAAGCCTTCTTTATTCCTGTATTCAAGTTTGTAAGTAACTTATCGTAGGTTGATATCCTGAATGTGAAAGGAGCATGTGTAAGTTTCTTTGCAGAGTTTAGTAGAACCTGTATACGTAAGTCAAAAGGCATGGGGACTGTTTTAATGTATGCTAACCATGCTAGTCACAGCTAGCTCATGAAAAACAGTTATCACTCAGCTTGCTTTCTCTCTTCTCTTTCCAGATTGCCAAAATGCTTTGGAGTTTTTAACTGATTTTTAAGAAAAACCCCAAATAGATTTGAGACTGTAAAAACCGACGCCTCAGCGAGGGGGATTTAGTGCCAATGCATCAACAAAAAAGACAGCCAGAGTTAGTGGAAGGAAATCTTCCTGTCTTTGTGTTTCCCACAGAGCTAATATTTTATGCAGATGACCAGTCAACACATAAGCAAGTGTTGACACTCTATAATCCCTATGAGTTTGCCTTGAAGTTCAAAGGTGAGTCTCCTAGGTCTATTGTATGGATTTGAACTACTCCCTACTAATTTTTGACTTGTAAAAACTAATTTTTTTAAAATCACTAATGGCCATTGTGACTTTTTCTTTCAGTTTTGTGTACTACTCCAAATAAGTATGTTGTCGTTGACGCTGCAGGTGCAGTAAAGCCTCAGTGTTGTATGGATATGTAAGTCAAAATCACTTCCTGGTAACATGTTTTCAGTGTGTTGATATTTATGTGTTTAACTTGCAAAAAATCTTTTCTTAAAGCTGCTCCACCTTGGCACTTATTACATTTTGAATTTTTGCTGAGAGTTTGTCTATCAACATTCTTTTTAAGAAGTTTCTCAGAAATTCTAAACAGGTTGGCAACATAATAATTCATTATGTTGGAGCCAAGGTGTGTTTTAATATTTCCATGAACATTTCCTCATGGTTGTGCTTTTAGTCATAGCAGAGAGATTTATGGAATTAAAGTTCTAACTTAATCCTGTACATTTCTCTAGCTATAATAGGGAATTTAGCCTTCTTTGGAACATCTTGTTACTATAGTGACATTTGAGGGACTAATAATGCTACATCTGAGAACAATAGTAATATAAATTCATCTGAAATGATTCAGTAATAAAACTGAAAGTTAGTCTATGCAAACAGGAAGCAAGTGTATAACTACTCATCTGGAAAAGGTTAGCTGAGCTCTTCCAGATAATTTGGTCTTAAAGTGTCAGATAAATGATTGTTTGTTCAAGCTGTTCATATTTAACTTTCACTTTAAAACTAATGGTGACCAGATGGATCTAATGACCAGCCCTTAATTTAAGCTACCAAGTAAACTGTATTGCTTTAAATCTTCCATGAGAATAAGAAGCAGAAGTCCTTTCTCCTGCATATATTTTCATCATCTCAGAGCCATAAAATGATGTATCTTTGATGATATGTTTTTTTTGCATATTTCCTTGATTTTCATTGTGTACATGATAAGCAAGGAGTATTACAAAGAAATATAGTATCTTGCCCCATAAATGTGTTACCTTTGACCTAATTGCTTTGTGTTCTCTATTAAGAATAAAGTAAAAATGAATGGCACTGAAGATAACTTTCATAAAAAATTACACTGCTTTATACTCTTTTCAGAGAAATACAGAAATGTATTGTTAGCCTTCTGTTGCATTGGTCTTACTGGATTACCTACTTATTCGATTGCTTATTTTTGCCTTTGTGCATGGACTTCAATTTTAATTGAAGTCTAGAGTGAGGTTTGTTTTTTTGTTATTTGAACAATAAATAAGTGGCAATAGGAATTTTTGAGGCTTTTGTGGGGAAGAAACAATTTCATATATCCTCTTTAGTGAATATTGCTACACAGAGATATCCAGGAAAAAATGTCATTGTGAAAAGGAATTTCCTTTACCTATCCTTTTATTTTAGGCTCTTATTCATCAAATATTTAAGAACTACCCATCTCTTTTGGGGTTATACTGTGATTTTTTTTTTTTAATCATTAACAAGTTTCTGTATTTGAGTATTTGGTTACACTCAGTTAATATGTATGAAATCTCTTGCTGAATTCTGTTTGAAACCTAAACTGCATTTGTTCTTTTTCAATGTTTCAGTGTAATTCGTCATAGAGATGTCAGATCCTGTCACTATGGTGTAATAGACAAATTCCGTCTCCAAGTTTCCGAGCAAAGCCAGAGGAAGGCTTTAGGAAGGAAAGAGGTTGTGGCTACTCTTCTCCCGTCCGCAAAAGAACAACAAAAGGAAGAGGAGGAAAAAAGAATAAAAGAACATTTAACGGAAAGTTTATTTTTTGAGCAGTCGTTTCAACCAGGTACTTTGAGTTGTGTTGGTTTTTCTTTTTCTTTTCTTTCTTTTTTTTTTTTACTTTGGGTTGTTTTTAAAGTCCTTTTGAGGTCTTATATGTTTCTTACTTTAAATGAATCAGGGAGCAAAGAATAATTACTAGAACAATAACCTGCCACTCTAAACCTAGTTGACTACTTCAAAAGTGAAGGTAGAGTTCAGGTACCTAGAATTGAACAAGGCTCAAGCTGGCCTTTTAGGGGAGAAAATAACTCCACTAGACGGGGCTGTAAGGCAGGGGGCAGTCATTGCCAAAGCTTTTCAGTCTATAAAACCTGAGACTGCAGGCACTGTACTTTACAATGCTAGCACAATTTGGCAATTCTGTACTTTTGTTTCTGTGACTTTCCTATATCCTTTCTCATTGAATTAATTCAAAAAAGGAGAGAAATTGTGCTTGGCAGTAGGCCAAGCTTGGTGCACTTTTCATATTATTTTGAAAAAAGAAAACTCATTAAAGTTGAAGTTAATTAAACTAAGTAGATTATAATATCCCCTTCCCCTGTGGGCTGTTAATTGAATCCCTCTCCATTCCTCATTTCCTTCCAGCTTAGATATTCAGGAGTGTTATGATATATTCTTTCAACATCGACACTATCCTCATATTCAACTCTTTGGACATCATTCCCCCATCCTTTGATCTTTTCGTTATCTCCCTTCAACCCTATTATAAAGGGAGGAAGGGAAAATTTTCCATAGAAAAGAATGGAGACTTTTTGATCGTGATATATGAATGTGATAGCACCTGTTCTTGAAATCACAACATTATATATGAGGGAATAAAAACCATCTACTTGTCATTACATTAATTCATAAATCCCTATCAGTTTGTTCATCTTAGAATGTTTATTTTGACAAGACAGGCATTCGCTGGAGGCAAGTGTCTTCTCATTCCATGCAGGGAGTGCCCGGGTTCACTGGTGATACCAAGATTAGGAATTAGGTAGTAGTTAGTAGATTGTTTTCTTCTCAGCAACTGTTATTAACTGACAGGACTAGTTTTTCATGTTTTGAAGCTGAAAGAGAATCTCTGTCAAATGTCACTTTGATGTCCAATCAATACTGTGAAGTTGACTTAAAAATAGATGTGAAATGCAAGATTCCTCTTTTAAAATGCCTTCTATAGAAGAAGAAAGGCCATCTGAGTGTTTGGTTTTGGGTGTTAATTTTGTAATTTAAAGTAAAGTGGTCATTGGAGATCACTTTTGTATTTAACAGACTGGTGTGATGCCCAAGAGGGTTTAGTGTTTTACATATATTTTTTCTTTTATTTTTAAATTTGTTAGAATTCAAGTGAAAATCATCCTAAAATACAAATGTGTATTAATTGAACATTTTATTCTTATTTTATGTTTATAATGAACCTTTGTATCTCAGGTACATTCGAGAATTGTTCTAAATGTAAAATTGGAATAAGTAGATGAATAGCATAGGTGATATTGGCATAGTACATGGTAGTCTCTGTTTTTTGGGGGAAAACACCTCTCTAAGCCTTCCTTGTCAGGAAGCTCAAGAAGGCAGGCACCTTATTTGTCTGGTTCATCATTATGTCCTTGGCACCTAGCATAGTGCCCGGCACAGAGTAGTTATATAGGATATATGTGCATGGGACTCAGTAGAAAGGCTGGGCTTCTCACCTGGTAGTCTGTTAAGTTGTTTTTCTTTATCTTACAAAGTTCCCAAGGCTCCTGCTACTTTGTAGAGCAAGGGTAATACCACAGTAGAGATCCCCACGATCCCATTTGTGGGTAGTTACCCCAATGCTTCTAATAATATGGCAGGAAATTGAGTAAAGTAGTAGAGTATAACAGTAACTTACTCAATCTAGGCTCACAAAGTGATATTTTTAGCTTCTCTTGTTTATTAAATCAATAGTAAATCATGCGTGGTTTCCAGTATATGGAAGTCTAGGTTTTTCATTATGTTTCTCTGAATCAAAATGTTGAAACAAATTGTGATTGTTCTATGGGAGTCATTATTTTTGCATGTCTTTAGCTGTAGAAAATGTTTATTAGGTATGTTATAGGCACAACAATATTGTGAGGTTCTCTCTTTGAGTTTTGCTGGAAAAATGGTTAGAGGCTATATCTCAAGATATTTGGATCTTAAAATGTAGTGAAAGGCAGTAAAAATGAGAGATTCTTCTCAAGTTTATGTGTTGTATAAAAGACATCTTAGTAACAAATTAAAGGAAGGAAACAATACCTATAATCCCACACACTTAACAAATCTGCCTTTATGTGTTCTGTGTTACTTTCTAGACCTTGTCTATGAGCATATAATTATATATGTGTGTGTGTGTATGTATGTGTGTATATATATATATATATATATATATATATATATATATATTTCACTTAACAGAAATTGAAGAGAAACCCACAAAGCATACTTTCACAAAATACCAAAGCCCAGGTCATTAAAAAGGTGTTTTAAAAGGATTCACCTGAATTTTAGTGGGTTTATCTTAATTATATTACTAAAAAACTGCTATGTCTGATGCCAGGTTTGAGCTAGTGCTCTTTGGCTTAAGAAAACTACTTTCTTTATTACTGATTATAATAATAAAGAATTGAAAATGACCTAAAAGTCTATAAATTTGGGATTGATTAAATTACAAATATTCAAAAGATGGAATGTCATGCAGACATTTACAAGGGTTTAATAGAATGGGCTTCCCTGGTGGCTCAGTGTGGGGAAGATCCTGTGGAAAAGGAAATGGCAACCCATTCCAATATTCTTGCCTGGGAAATCCCATGGACAGAGGAGCCTGGCGGGCTTCAGTCCATGAGGTTGCAAAGAATTAGACACAACTTAGTGACTAAACAACAATGCAATAGAATGATAGATGGTCCTATATTGACATAAAAAGAGATTCAAATATTTTTCCAAGTGAGAGGAAAAAGTTCAGAACGGTATGTATAATATGGTCTCATTTAAGTAAAAAATCATTTTACATGTTTATATGGGCATTTGTAAAATCTGCAAGGATCTATATACCAAGCTATTAACAGTGTTATCTCTAAGAGGATGGGATTACAGAAGAACCCTTATTTTTTTTCTGTATCTGTAAAATTTTTACAACCCTGTAGTATCAGAAAAACTTTCCACTTTGAAAAATGTCAAGCATTTATGTGAATGTTTTTGAAATTTCTCTAAACAGTAAAAATTCCTTGAAATTATCTTTACTCTGGGTTTGCATTGAGCAGTGTAGTTGTCACAAACATTTGCCTTGAAAACTTACCTTTGCAACAAGTACAAAAAGTACTATATTCATTAGCACAAGACAGACTTGTTTTTAGGCATTTATGCTATTGTTTCATCTCAAGCAATAACCACTGTAAACTTTGAATTTGTTTTCAGCTATCTGGCTTTGGTGAGGCTCAATTAAGCTTCACACAACAGCTAAGGTATTAATAATTTAGAAAAGCTGCATCTAATAATAAAATGAACAGTGTTTTTCATTAATAAAACACAAAGATTGTGTTGCTGTTGGCTATTTCTTTTAATGAAAAGAAGGGTAGTGGGAAAAGCTGTAAGACAGAAAATGCTGGTGGGCTTCTTAAAAATATGGGTATGAATACTGTATAGTTCTGTACAGCCAGATCTGTAGAAGGGCAGACCTGATAATAAATGTTTTTAAATTTTATATTATTATAGTAAGAACACAACATGATATTTACTCTTTTAACTAATTTTTGGGTACAATATAGTATTGTGGACTGTAGGCACAATGATGTACAGCAGATCTTTAGAACTTATTCATCCTGCAGAACTGAGATTTTTATGCTCATTGATTAGCAACCTGGCCCCTGGCAGCCAACATTCTGTCTGACTCTATGAGTTTGTCTATTTTAGATTTCTCATACAAATGGAATCATGTAGTATTTGTCCTTTTGTGACTGAGTTATTTCATTTAGCAGAATAGTTGTCAGATGTTGTTTCTGCTGTTTTCTTCTATACTATAAATGCAGGTAGAGTGGGGGGCAAGAATTTTCACAGGACGTTTTAATAACATTAAAGTTGAACCTTTTCTGCTGCCTTAACATTTTCCAAAATGGTAGCAGGAGGCTGTAGTTATTAGGACCAAACCTGTCTCAAGGTCTACCAAAGATACTCCCAGAAGGTAGTGTAGCTCTACTGCAGTGGGCTCCAAGGTGGAGTACACACAAGCAGTGCATGAGGGGTATGGGAAGACAATGCTAGAACTTCAATTTCTATCTGTTTTTAGCCCATTCTATTAAAATTCTTTTTGCATATTTTATATTAAACATAATAGTACAGTACTTAATGCCTGTAATTTGTAAACATACACAGATGATACATGCTCGAACACTTTCTACAAATTCCAGTGGGGTGATGGGGAAAGGATGATGGCCACTAGAACATTCCATCCTGTAATGGGCTTCCAGATAAGTCCAACAGATAAGGTCCCATGGGATGGGAATGATGGCGAAAGTATCAGAGAAGTTAGACAAAATCAGAATCCTGGTGAGTGGTGGCCAGTCTATATGAATAAACTTTTATCTTAAGTTGTTTTTAGAAGAAATCTCAAGGATTCTTGTCTTTTTACAGAAAACAGAACTGCCTCCTCAGGACCTAGTTTACTGACTGTCTTCCTGGGAGCGGTGTGTGTTGCAGCTCTGATGCTTCCCACGCTGGGGGATGTGGAATCGCTGGTGCCTCTCTACCTCCACTTAAGTGTGAATCAAAAATTAGTGGCTGCTTATATCTTAGGTAAGTGTTTTAAAGATGCATTGGGGCATAGCATAGGCAGTTTTTTTTTTCCTTGAAAAAAACAATACATTATTCCTTTATTATCCCATTATTTCTTTAAAAAATCTATTCTGGACTAAGTTGTATCCTAAACACTTAAAGTATACATTGTAAAAGCATGAAAGTTATAGAAACACTAATATTAAACCTAAACCAAGCATTCCTAATATGAATCAAGGCCCAGAATCTTTAAATGGCTCACCTAAGTTCTATTGATTATAATTGATTCTTTTTAATTTTTTAAAATTTTAACACAATTTTAAAGATTACTTTCCATTTACAGTTATTACAAATATTGACTACATTCCCTGTGTTATACATTACATCCTTGAGCCTCATACCCAACAGTTTGTACTTCCTAGTCCTCTACCCCTATGTTGCCCCTCCCTATGTAGGCAATTTGTATGGCCTGGAGGTGGTAGTGGTGGTTTTTGTATATATGGGGTGACGGTGGTGGCTTGATTTTTTTTTTTTAAGAAAAACAAAAAAATTTGCTTCAGAAGCATGTTGAGGTAAAGTGTATTTTAAGATTTAATTGTTTGCTTACATTTGGTTCTTTTGAACTTATTTATCTAGTACCAAATACTATATTTATTCCATTATTGTCCTTTTGCTGATTTACAACTGTATGGGATTCCCAGGTGGCGCTAGTGGTAAAGAACCCGCCTGCCATGCAGGAGACACAGGAGACACAGGTTCGTCCCTGGGTCTGGAAAATCCCCTGGAGAAGGAAATGGCCACCCACTCCAGTATTCTTGCCTGGGAAATCCCATGGACAGCAGAGCCTGGCGGGCTACAGTCCATGGGGTCACAAAAAGTCAGCTACAACTGAAGTGACTTAGCATGCATGCAAAACATGTATAAAATGTAAACTGCATACATTCCATTCTACAGCATTTCCACTTCTAGAAATTGACCTTAGGGAAACACACAAAGCACATACAGTGATAAAGATGAACAAGGCAACCTTGTTTAATATTGTGATCCTTTCTCTTTAAACTAATTCCCTTGTCTGCTTTTGAATCATTTCTTTCAGTCATCCTGGCTTGAAATCTTATAATTAATTAGTTCAACTGAACAAACATTTATTCAATACCTACCATGTGTCAAAGATTAGGATTCTGGTGATGCATGACTCTTTCCTCATTTGTCTCCCCTCACCTCTTTTGAGATGCCAAGTCTTTTCAGTTCCTTGGTGTGCTCACTTTTTTTAAAGTTCAAAATTGTCTTCTGAGATGTCTCCCTGACTTCTATCTGTGTCCCTTCTCTTCCTATTCCTCCCCCTTTTATCCCCGTTATTTCCCCCTCAACCAAAATCATCCATCACATTACTGTCAGGTTGATTTCAATTCTGTGTTGGTTTCACCACCACCACCCCCTACTCAACAACCTTCAATGATTCCCCATAATCCATAGAATGAAGTATAACTCCCTAGTTTGACGCTGAAGACTCTCCATGCTCTGAGTCCTCTCTGAGTTAATCTTGTCTAGCTGCTTCCCTATATACATCCTTGGTTAGAGCCCATTAGGTTATTTATTGATCCCCCAAAGCTCATCTGGAGCCCCAGTCCTACCTCCATGCCCTTGTTCTTACCATTCACTCACCTGAAATGCCTGCCCATCTTACTGTTTTCTGTCTTTCCTGTTCATCT
Source organism: Cervus canadensis (assembly GCF_019320065.1). NCBI lineage: Eukaryota > Metazoa > Chordata > Mammalia > Artiodactyla > Cervidae > Cervus > Cervus canadensis. Next base: position 115,974,916 of record NC_057419.1, read on the forward strand.
TTTAGGCTTACTTCAGTTTAACCTTTTGGGGCATCTTTGCCCCAAGTCCTATGTGATTATTTTCCTTCTCTGTACTTTATCACTCACTTTTTAAGAACCATTTAGGACCGAGTATATTCTTATATTATTAAAATTCTTATGTATGGAGTCTCTCCAAAAGAAACAAGCTAAGCAGAAATACTATGCTTTTGTCTCTTTGTGGCTCTAGGACACTGGAATACAAATAGTCTTACATTGTTTTTGTTGATAAAGTTGGCTGCATTTACTGACACTTTAAACTGCCATGTCTGCTATTATTACAGCTGATGTGACTGGAAAATGTGAGAGAGATATTTAATGGTTAAAAAATTAGCTATGGCCAGACATTAGTGATTTAATTAAATCTATCCAACGACTGCCAATTACTATATATTGGATATCTTCTATTATAGTATCTGTATAGTATCAAAATTCAAATTTATTTTGAGTTCTTGGTAGAGTGCCTGGCTTTGTGCTGTAAAGATTTTGTAAAGTGCGTGTCTTTAACTGTGCTCCAATTTTTTCTTTCAGGTCTTATCACAATGGCTATATTTAGAACATGAACAAGGAGTTCAGTTGACTTCTGAAGTACATTTATCTTGAAAATATGAATGTGGACTGCCTTTTATCTCTATTTCACCCCATTAACATGCTACAAACTATTGAATGATTTACAATCATTGCAAATGTATAATATATATTTTAAATTACTCTATAATTTTATTCCAAGGACTCCAGCACATTATGTTACAGATAGCAAGAAGGCTTCTGAGTGACACTTAGGAAATTATTTGAAGAAATTCTTTTTATATCTAAGCCAGCCATGCAAAAGACTTTAATTAAGACATTTGTTATTTTCTCATCCTTTTTCTAATTCACTTTGATTGTTGCAGTCATGTGTCCTTCAAAGTTAAAGGCCTAAAAGATCAAACTGACCAGCCTAAAAGTAAAGTACATTTACTTCCTAGGTACGAACATCAATGTTCCTATGTAAACTATGCCTTGTCCTCTATCATTATAAACAGTTGCCATGGTGTTTCTAAAATACAAGTTTTACAGTTAATATGTAGAGAGTAATAAAAAGCATAAAGTACTGAGGGATCATGCTTATCTTAGTCTCTCACAGAAGACATATTTAATTCATTTGATGAACTGCAGAATAGGTTGTGGTCCAGCCACCAAGAAGTAGGGTGACCATTCTATTTGGTCTAAGAATTCTAAAGGAAGGTAGACATTTGTTTAGTTACTTGGTACACCCTAGCTTTACCTCTGGATAATGCTTTATGTTAATAGGAGGAAAAATCACTTATCTTTTCTCCATAACCCTCTGCCTGACTGTAAGGTACTAGCCCAGATTGGGGCTACCAATGCCAGGTGGTTTATGTGGAGATAATTTTTCACCTTTAAACTCTAAGCCAAGTATCAATATAAAAAATCCTTGATATCTGTCTATTTTATACCAGTCACTGAGACATTTTTAAGTTGTATTTATAAGTTTGTATTTATTATTAAAACAACTTTACCAAAAAAGTCCCCTGAAGCACAACTATTTACATTTCTTTATAGCCTCTTCTAATCTCTAACATATATATGCAGTTTTAACTGTTAGTGTTGTAGTAATTGATCTTTTGACTTAGGATTTTTATCTGAGAGCACAATGCATTGAGTCTCTTGAAAATCATGTTCCAGATCTTTTTACAGAATGAATTTATGCACTGCTACTGTAGTATTCTCAAGGATAAACACAAGATGTATACCTGATGTTGGTTTTTGCAGGAAACAGTACTTTGCTTCTAAAGTCAAAGCTTTTATGTATACTCTTTCATAGAAAATATTCATTGTTTAACCATTTGGGGAGCATAAATCATTAAATGGATCATGTCTGTACATTGTGTAATGACTAAAAAGCACATAAATGTAATCTATTTTGAACTTTGTAAAAAAAAAAATTACCCTTGTGTTTGAAGTGAAGTCACTCAGTTGTGTCCGACTCTTTGCTTCCCCATGGACTGTAGCCTGCCAGGCTCCTCTGTCCGTGGGATTTCCCAGGCAAGAATACTGGAGTGGGTTGTCATTTCTCTTCTCCAGGGGATCTTCCCGACCCAGGGATCAAACCTGGGTCTCCCGCATTGTAGGCAGATGCTTTACCATCTGAGCCACCAGGGAAGTCTGTGTTTGAAGGTTATCCTTCTTGTTTCTCTGTCCATCTCAAATCGTGTGTGTGTGTATGTGTGCGAGTGCAGGCGCACATGCGCGCCTGTGTGCGTGTGATCACACACTGTAAAGAACAAAAATTACTTTAAAAAATAAAAGAAAATGGAGACCTGAAGTTTCACATTGATTTACACATTTTGTTTGGGTATGTCTCTGAGGAACTCAAAATTTTTGTCTCCGTGTTCAATTCTTTGCAACTCTATGGACTGTAGCCTGCCAGACTTGTCTGTCCATGGGATTCTCCAGGCAAGAATACTGGAATGGGTAGCCATTTCCTTCTCCAGCGGATTTTCCCAACCCAGGGATCAAACCCAGGTCTCCTGTGTCTCCTGCATTGGCAGGCAGATTCTTTACTGCTTGAGCTATCAGGGAAGCCCTGTATCTTAAAGCTGTCTCCTGTTTCTGTGAGTTAAATAAGCAAAAATGAGAAGTGAAATACGTGAGCTAAAATGTCTTAAGTTTTTAATTTACCAAGGGAGTTAATTTGTTATTAGAGTTTTTGAATAGGTAACAGTTACATGCTTCAAAAATAAAAAAACTAAAAAGGTATACAGTGAAAACTCTACTCATCCCTGCCCACCCCATTGCCAATCCACTCAGCCCTGTACAAGTGACCACTTTTATTAGTTTAAATATACTTTGTTTCTCCAAATACAGATTCTTATTTTAGTGCTTTATATATAAATGGTAACATGGTCTATATATTGGATTGGCCAAAAAGGACGGTTTTCCATAAGCTGTTACAGAAAAACCCAAATAAACATTTTGGCCAACCCAATACTATACTGCACCCAGCTATTTTTCCACTTAACGCTATATCTCGGAAGAACTTTCTATATCAGTAGTTAAAGAGTATCCTCATTCTTATTAATTTTTATTAACTTAAAAGTGAGGTTGACCATCTTTTCATAGAGCTATTTATTTACATTTTTGGTTCGCCATCCCCTGCTTTCTGGTGAGTGGGTAGTTTTCTTCCTTACTGGCTTGTAGGAGCTCTTTGTGATAGAAGTTGCAAATATTTCCTTTCAGTTTATCATTTTTCTTTGACTTTGCTTATGGTGTATTTACCATGCAAAACTTATTCTGGGGTAGTTGCATTTATGAATCTGTTATGACTTCTGGATTTTGAATCATAGAAAACACTACCCCACTCCAAGGTAACAAATCATAGATACACATATGCATACAAGCACCAGTTAGAATATATAATGAAGAGTCTGTTTACAATAGCAAAAAATTTAAAAACTCTAGGTTTTAGAGGGGTGGGCGGGAGATTCAAGAGGGAAGGGGCATATGTATACCTGTGGCTGATTCATGTTGATGTATGGCAGAAACCAACACAATATTGTATAGCAATTATGCTTCAATTAAGAAAAAAAGTATATCAGGGGAAAAAAACCCCTAGGTTTAAACTTAAAGTCCCAAAACCTTTATAAGGGAAAATAAAACAATCCAGGGAAACACAAAACTAGACCTGAACAAATGGAAATTGTAGTGCTAACATCATAAACATTTCCTATCTTTCTAAGTTGTATAAATTTAGTGTGATCCCATGTTGATTTTTTTCCCACCTAGATGGGTTCATTCTAGAGTTCATATGAAGAAATGCTCAAAACTAGGAAATCTTGAAGAGTAAAGGGAGAAATTTTTCCAGAAATTAAAACTTTTATATAACTTCAATAATTGCAATAATGTGCCATAGGTCCTTGAACAGACCAAATGAAAAGAACTGAAAGTACAGAAATACACCCAAATATACCCAGGAATTTAGGTAAAGGTGTCATCTCCAAACAGTGGAGAAAAAAATATACTGGCCAATAAATGGCATGAAAACTGGATAGCCATCTAGAAAAAAAAATGAAATTGGATTGATGCATTCCAACAGGATAAACTCCAAATGAATCAAAATTTTAAATGTAAGATGAAACCATCAAGGTGCTAGGCAACAGTATGGGAGAATTAATTTCTTTATAATCTTGGAAGGGGTTAATTCTTTATTATTTTTTTTTAACTTTTTATTTTGTATTGGAGTATAGCCGATTAATAATGTGACAGTTTCAGGTGGACAGCAGAGGGACTCAGACATACATATACACGTATCCATTCTCCCCAAACTCAGATTGGGTTAATTCTTGATGATTCAGTAACAATATTTCCTATCAAAGACTAAATTGGTAATCAATGTCACCCCTTGACAGTAGTTATCCTCCCCTCTTCAGTGTATAATTTCCTAGTTTTATACAAGCATCTCCCCCCAAACTAGTTTTCAAAGTTAAATCCCCAGAATCATAAAAATACCTGGATTTTTCCCTTTTAGAGATTACTTGATCCAACTCACTTAAGTTCTCCCTTTTAATTCAAATCTGCTGCATTTGACAGGCTGTAATTAACAAAAACTGGGTGACTGGCAAGTGATCATACACTGCGTGTCTGTACTGTCTGGATTTACAGTCCATATTTGAGTGTGTGGTGGCATGGGAAGAAGGGCAGAAAAGAAAATGCACCTCAAAATAGCCTTTGATCCAATACAATGCTGAAATGCATGGCATACCCAACAAATGCTGCCGCAGCTGGAGAGACCTGAACTGACCTTAAATGATGGGCTTGATTCATACACAGAGAGGACTTGGGTTCACAAAGGTAGGGATGAGTGTGCCATGAGGTGAGGCGAGTTGTTTTGAAACAATTTCCGGGGAGATATTTGAGACTGTGATGTGTGTGTCATTACTCCCTGTCTACTATGAAGAAAACTTTTTCTCTGCTGTGATTAAAGAGGCTGAACACAGACTAGAGAGGAAAGACCCAAGTTTGCCAAGGGGCCACTGGCATTACAAATTTTAATCAGGAACAAGGTAAAGAAGTTGTCATCGTGAAAATGAGTATGATTCATCGTGAAGGCAGTTAGCAAACAGGAAATGCACAGCAAGAGGCATGGCAATAATTGTAATTATCTGTCACCATAGGTGTTTTGCCACCTTGAAATGGTTAGGTCGTCACAATTCTGCCACCTGAATTCACTTCAGAAGGAGTTAAACAAAGTCAGCATGAAAAGCTTCAGGTTTCAAGAAGGGATTCTGGAAACGAGCATCTCCTTGATATTTTCATTCAACGAACAGTTAAGTTAAAAAGACTACATAACAGCTGCCAAGGAGACACCTACAGGGTTTTGACAAGAACATGGAAACAACTCTGAGGTTTCAAAGTTTTGCTATTATGAAGGATATAGAAAATTTCAAGTAGCACCTAAAACCCTGACATTTGAGAGAACAGGCCTAAAAGGAACAATTTAAAATAGACCTAAAGGAAATTGGAGGTGACGGCAGGCTTGAGACCATGCACATGGATTCTCTGGGCAAGAATACTGGAGTGGGTTGCCATTTCCTTCTCCAGGGGGATCTTCATGACCCAGGGATCGAAACAGCGTCACTTATGTCTCCTGCATTGGCAGGTGGGTTCTTTACTACTAGCGCCACCTGGGAAGCTCGTAGCTATACTTGCATGCATGCAGAAGATTCAAATAGAGGGAAACTCACCGTATTGTCCCAGCACCAGAATGTCAAATTAGTGATTATTTCATTAGGAAAATATTTGCTACACCTATAATCTTGAAGTGATAAACAACATTCCAGAGCAGAACATTACTCTCCAGGATTAAATACCAAACAAAATAACAAAGAGCTGACCCAGCTTCGGGCCACTGGGATGACACCTTGTCCAGTTACCACATCAAAGACCCTTTAAGTAAGCCATAGGCAGAAAAATAAAGATTCAATTAGGACACTGGTTTGGAGAGGCTTCATGTGACCAAGAGGACAAAGAAATGCAAATAGACTAAACTCAAGCTGGCTGGTTCCTTTTTTTGTTCATTTAGTTTCTAATTTGCCCCTGTCACCTGGTTATCAAAATATGTCTAAAAATCTAAAGTGGCACCTACCCTGAGCTAAGTCAGCTCAGTACCTAATAAAAATTGGGCCCAGGTCAAGGAAGATGATGATGGGGAATGTCCAGCTCATTAAATGCATCTTACAATTAGCCGGGAGGTTGCTTTGTGAATCACCGACTTAATGAACACACAAGCTGGGCAGGTGGGGAAAAGCCCTGATTCAATAAAGTGAAAAGAATAAATAAAATTATTTCCTGAGGATATAGTCAGATTTGGGGCTTCCTAGGTGGCTTAGTGGTGAAGAACCTGCCTGTCAATGCAGGAAACTCAGGAGGCTCAGGAGACGTGGGTTTGATCCCTGGGTTGGGAAGATTCCCTAGAAGAGGAAATGGCAACCCACTCCAGTACTCTTGCCTGGAAAATCCCATGAACAGAGAGCCTGGTGGGCTACAGTCCATAGGGTTGCAAAGAGTAGGACACAACTTAGAGACTGACCATGCATGCATCAGTCAGTTCAGTTCAGTAGCTCAGTCGTGTCCAACTCTTTGCAACCCCATGGACTGCAGCACGCCAGGCCTCCCTGTCCATCACCAACTCCCAGAGTTTACTCAAACTCATGTCCATTGAGTCAGTGATGCCATGCATGCATAGACAGATTTTAGTCCACCAAGGTAGAGAAAAACAATTCAAAACCCATCTTGACAAAATAAAGTGTAAACTGTGATAATATTAAGGGGGAAAAAACGTGTTAAACCCTGAGATGGATGGGTTAATTACTTTTGCAAAATCCTAAGTCATAGCAGGCCAGGTTAGGAATGGGTTTATACGGGGGAATTGAAACAAAAGCTCCCTCTCCCCTAGTAAACATGTTTTTTTAGCTAATGACTGTACTTTTACACCTGTATCTTCTACTGTTCACAGGTTGTTAGAAAACAGGTGTTCTTGTTTGTGGGGTTTTCTTAATAGACTTTATTATTTAGAGCAATTTTGGGTTCACAGCAAAATGGAACAAAAAGTACAGACTTCTCATATATCCCTGTCCTAACCCCCAACACATGCATAGCCTCCCCCACCATCCACATCCCACAGAGGTGCATTTGTTATAATGGATCAATCTACACTGATAAATCATTATCAACCGAAGTCCATAGTTTGCAATAGGATTCACTCTTGTTGTCCATTCTATGAACAAATTCATGCCATGTACCCACCATTATGATATCATATATATTTAGTATCATATAGAATGATATCCCTACCCTAAAAATCTCTTTTCATTTAAAAAGTCTTATTACTGAAAATGTTAAACATGTACAGAAGCAGAGAGAATAGTATAATGAACCTCTCCCATTTACCCATTATCTGCTTTCAGAAATTACCAACCATGGCCAATCCCAATGAGGCACTTTTGCAAAGGCTATGAGAATGGAGCTATAGGCAGACTGGTATTACCTTTGTGGGAAAATAGTTTCTTCTCAGTGATTTTTAAGCAAGTGATTGAATTATTTTGGAGTGACCATGTATTAAGCATTAACTGTGCTAGGTACTTTGCAAATGTTACCTAGACCCTTGCTACTCCAGGTGTGGTCCATGAACCAGCCTCATGGGTATCTCCTGAAGCTTATTGGCAATGAAGATTCTCTGGCCCCACCTCGGACCTTCTGAATCAGGGTCAGCAGTTTAGTAAGATCCCCCAGGTGATCTGTAGGTAACCAAAAAGTTAAGAAACACTGACCCCTTGGTCCAGGGTAGACATTTACAATAGCATCCTAAGAATCCTGCAACAACTCCTCAAGGCAGATGCTATCATGCCCAAACTTGGGCATGATAGACAAGATAACTAAAGCTCAGAGATATTATTCAGCCTTTTAAAGGCCTCCACAGCTAAACTTAGATCTGCTTGGCTTCAGAGTTTATAATTTTACCGTTCAAAGCATGTTGTCTCCCAGCTAGGTGGCTCACTTTGGGGTCAACTCAGTGAAAAAGGAAAAGGAGGTGACAGTATGTGTTTACACAACACAGGAACAACCATTCATCTTGGCAGATGACAACAACAACAGAAAACCAAGCTATTTGCTATCATACAATCACTTGCTCCCCCGAAAGACTTTTTCACTTTTAGACCACTTATTATGGTATCATATAGACAGGTAAATATTTCAGAGTGGTCAGAGGTCAGAAAAAAAAGTTGGACCACTTTTCAAAGTTAGTCCCCCTTGACAGTACCTGTTGGCCGAAATATGAACCAAACCACAAACCACAAACTCTCCCAGAACAGATAGAAGATGTGCTATAGACTCATATAACCGGTGCATGCATTTAAAAAAATCCATCAGGCCAGTTTGACATCACATAGGCAGGAAAGGCAGGTTTCACTTTCCAACCAGATGAGCAGTTTTAGCCTTTAGCTCTGCTTACACCGAGGAGGGAGCCTTAAATGGCTGAGCACCACTGGGCAATGCAATAGGCCCCTTTGTTTTCTGGGTAGCTTTTTGAAAGGAATATTACAGGAAAAAGTAGAGAAAAAGCGCAATTGGGGAGCACACCCCAAATTTAGCAGAAGTTCATTAGATCTCAGGAACTTCTCTCCTCTAATCCTGGAAGGAGGTTAAGGCCATTTCCTTCTCTTTCTGTTGCCTTATGACTTAAGGGATCAGCATGATCACTTGCTTTTGCAATGAGTTGATCTGATGATTAGCCTCTAGCAGAAACCTGATGAAGTTCTCGGTTCAAAGCCCCAGGGATCTAGTTCAGGGCAGTCCTCACAAGACTAGGTGAAGAGGCATGCAAACTGGCCTGGTGAGAGGGGGCCGCAGGGGTTTTGATTGACGTTCTACTTTACACCCAACTGACCAGGACGCATCCTGCTGTTGTGAAACAGTGTTCCTACTGAAAAATAGTAAACCTACTGGCTCAACAAAGTTCATTGTCCACGTGCATGAAATCAAATTCCTAATGTGTCTTCTCTGTCTTACGAACACCTATTTGAATCGCTTTATCCCACATTCTTTTTTTTAAAAAAATCCCACATTCCAATAGATTTCATCACATTTTATGACCAACCTTGCCCTCATGCTAAAAAATATACTGAAGAATACTAAGAATTGAATCAAAATAGGTCCCCAAAGCCATGTAAAGTAAAATAGATGACTTATAAAAGTTATTTTAAGAATGTTTTTCTAAACATTGAAGAAGATTTTAAATCATACTTTTTATACTGTATTTGAAGATTTTTTAAAAGATCTATTTATTTCTTTTCTTTTTTGGCTCTGGTAGGTTGTTGTTGCTGCACGTGGGCTTTCTCTACTTGTGGCAAGCAGGGGATACTCTTCATTGCAGTGTTGGGCTTCTCATTGTGGTGGCTTCTCTTGTTGTGGAGCATGGGCTCTAGAGTACCTGGGCTTCAATAGTTACAGTGGGCTTAGTAGTTGTGACTCATGGGCTTAATTGTCCTGTGCATGTGGGATCTTCCCAGAGCAGGAGTTGAACTGGTGTCCCTTGCATTGCAAGGCAGATTCTTAACTACTGGACCACCAGGGAAGCCCTGTATTTGAAGATTTTGATCACTATATTTTCCCCTCTGAAAATTTCACAAAGATGTTTCTAAGATCTGTTTATCTAAATGACCACCTTTGTAAGGTTAGGAGGGCAGTTATTTATCTCACTTTTGTAGATGAGGAAACTGAGGCTCTGGCAGTTGAAGTTAATTGCCTTCCACAAGAAGGCCTCTCAGGGAGGAAGTGAAGTCCCTTAGTCGTGTCTGACTCTTTGTGACCCCATGGACTGTAGCCTACCAGGCTCCTCCATCCATGGGATTTTCCAGGCAAGAATAATGGAGTGGGTTGCCATTTCCTTCTCCAGGAGATCTTCCTGACCCAGGGATTGAACCCAGGTCTCCCGCATTGTAGGTAGACACTTTACCATCTGAGCCACAGGGAGGAAGGGGCACTGCCAAAGTCAGCATCCTGACCATGACCTGGCCTTGTCTTCTCTTCTCTTAACACAGGTTGAAGAAAAAGATAGCAGAAGAGTAGCTACAAAATTACCCCCCAAAGAAACTAAGGCAGCAGAGAACATGCCAGGATTATTAAGTTAATTGGAAATATCTTTTCACTTTGGAAATTACAAGTTACCCCCATGGGTTATTTGATGAGGGGAAAACATGGAGACATGAGTATTGAAGGTCTTTGGGTTGTGAGTTATGATGCGGACCCAGAGGAATGGCACTTGAGGTGGAGCACATAGCTAGCTGCATTCTCTCCTTTCTTTTCTCACTGTTTGTACTCTCCCCACCCAAGGGGAAGTCAGGAATGTTGTGGGAGGCAGGGGCCCCTATTAAGAGAATAGGGAACTGGGCCACTGTTGTTCCAGCTTCAAGAAGAGGACATTCACTAGACTGTGATGTCTCCTGGGCCAAAGTCAGATGCCCTCCCACCCCTGCCTCTGGGGCTGCTATGGAGGGAACCAGTAGTTTGAAGTCATTTATTCCAAAAGGCACATCCTAATGGGGCTGAGTCTAGATTTATATACGTGCTACTGTCCAGTTAAGGAGAGCACAGTGCTCTTTATAAGAAATAAGTTAAACTTGTGAAAAGATTTCAAAACTGTCCAGGGGAGAGGAGGTGGGGGATCCAAATTAATCCTAACTGTGGAATCCCCATGGCCTCACTTCTGCCAGCCCCTTCTGGTTTTACCATTACTTTGAGTCCTTATTTTCTAATGTTCTTAAAACAAGCTATATGGTGCCCTGTAAAACTCTGTTCCCCACAAGGGAGTCCTGGGGAGTTGGGCTACAGTAAGATTCTCTCACAGAATGACACTTGTAGATACCATGGAGATAACACACAATCAGCCCAAATTCCACACATGAACCACATACATTGGAACGGCCCCAATTGCTGGAAGCCAGGCTAACCTGTAGTTAAAGGAGTTCTGGAATTTTCTGTGAGCCTTTCAGGCTTCCAGTGTTTCATTCCTTTCAGTGTGTGATGGGAAAATTGGCAGGTGAGAGGGCATTTTGTAATATTTAACCTAAAGGTAAGAGTTTTGCTAATTGAATAAATTTGTGGAAAGAAACAATATCCTTGCTCTAAATATTTATATGAAATATCTCAACATTCTAAAATCCTGGAGAAGGTTCTGGTTTGTATGTCATAGGGGCTGGCTGGACACTTAGAGAGGTGGTAGACAAAATTTGGGCATGGGAAGGGAGACTGGCCTGGAGACATTATTCCTTCAAACCTAAGATTCTGTGAAAACTAGAGTGCAAATCCATTTCCTAAAGGAAACTGTACTTTTAAAAGCACACAATTATAGAGATGGAGAACAAATTAATGGTTACCAGACATTAGGGATGGTGGAGGGTGACAGGGTAGGTGTGACTATAAAGGGGTACACCAGGGAGACCTTCGTCGTGACAGAATAGTTTTGTGTCTTGATTGTGGTGAATCTATACATGTAACAAAAGAGCATAGAATTATACACAGACATTGTACCTGTGTCAATTTTCTGGCCTTTATATGAAACTATAATTATGTGCGATGTAATCATTGGGGCAGACGGTGAAGGGCAACTTCCTATGAGTATAATTATTTCAAAATAAAAAAGTTAACAAACCAAGCACAATCCTGCATTTCTTTTAAGTACCCTACAAAACCCTTCGTTTATCCAATTTTTCTTTTAAGAGAACCCCACCCCCACACACCATAATTCCTTGGTTGTTGAGGATTAGAACTACAGACTTAGGAACAAACTTTTCCTTTTCCATCTTAGTTTCTTCATTGGGGAAAAAAATGTCAGAATGCATATGTCCCTTTTCAAATTTTAATCTACAGAACTGATGTTTTGGCCTAAGCTATTCAGTTGGTAATGCCTTAAGCAGACTGGGCGGTTCTACATCTGTCTAAGCCAGCTCTTCTCCCTGTCATGGAAAAAAAAGCACAAACATGTTAAATTCCTGTCATACCTTCCATGCAAAAAGAAGCATAAGGGTAGGTGGGTGGGAGAGGACAGGTCAGGAGGGTGTGGGGTCCTGTGGTAAAGCAAGAGGCTCCTCTCGGCTCAGAGGGAGCTGTGCTTCTGATGTTGAGAAGTGTAGAGAAATTGCCCCCAGGAGGTCAAGGCACTTGGAAGAGAAACGGTTCAACTAGCCTTGGAGAGGGGGCCATTGGAGTTGAATGTAGAAATGTGAACCAGCTTCCCCTCCCCATCTCCCCAAGTCCACCAGAAGTGGAGGTGGACAGAGCCTGAGCCCTTCAGTGAGAACAGGCAGTCGTAACAGGCAGGTTTTAAGGGGGTTTGGGATGGGAGCACCTGCTGCTGGTTGTCAGCATCCCAACACACTCTATCTCCCAGAAAGTCCCCAGCGTGGCCTTTGTAGGTTCCATGCATCTCACTGAGACTTATTTAATTCATCTCATCTGGCCCAGAGCACATGACTATAAGCTGCCTCATATTCTCTTATTTTGAGTCATAGGGGCCTGGGTTCATATCCTAATTCTACTGTTTCCTAGTTTTGTGATCTTGGGCAAATGGGGATAATACCTGCATTACAGGGTTTCTGAAGTGTCTGGCACCTAACAGGTGCCTAGCAAATGCTAGCCTTCTCTTTGCTCTGCTCATTGTTCCCTATGTGGCTACCACATTACTTCCTAGCCTGGAAGCTCCTTGGGAGAGCTCCTTTATTTGAGCACACTGTTAATGAGTCCCTATTGTTAAATGGTGCCTTCCTGGCTGCCTCAGTGAGACTACTGATGGAGACCCAAAAATGGGCAGGCACAAGGGAACATCAACACTCCACTGCTGCTTTTTTTTTCACTTAAAAAAATATTTTTAATTGAGGTATAGTTGATTTACATGTTTATAGTTTCCAGGTGTATCAACATTCCATTTCAGTATGAAAGGAACAGCTGGATTCTTTACTTCCCTGATACACCGTTCTAGTAAAACAGGCCCACATTTAGTGCAAATACAATTTTAGACAGGCCCACATTTAGTGCAAATAGAATTTTAGACAAATATTATGTAGCTCAAGTAAAATTAATGTCAGTGACTAAGTGTCTTGACAAAGTGGCTTTTTGATCAGTTTATCAGGTGTGAAGCATGAAAAATATCAGTTGCAGACTTACAGGCTTATTACCACAGAATTCAAAAGGTTATCAAATATAGCAAAAAAGAACATTCTTGGGACAACTAACTGTAATGGTATACTGTATCAATGTTATATTTCTTGAATTTACTAACTTAACTGTGTTTATATAAGAATGTTCTTAGGAAATACATTCAAGTATTAGGGGGTGATGGGACATGTCTGCAACTTTGCAGTGTTTCAGAAAGGTGTGTGTGTGTGTAGAAAGAGAGAGAGAGAATGATAAATGTAACAAGATGCTAACAATAGATAAATCTTCATCAAGAGTATGTGAAATTTCTTTTTACTCTCTTTGCAGACAACTTTCTTTAAGTTGGTAATATTTCACATTAAAATTTAAAAAATATTATTTCGGGCATTTAACCATTGTGTCTGATGCTGTGATAGGTATGATATTCAAGGGAGAACAAGACATGGTCTCCATCTTTAATCCAGAAATTCACAGTCTGGGGCTGGCAGGACAAAAAAAGAGGCCAGAACAATTCAGTGTGGTAAAGGGTGGCACAGAGGAGGTATGCTAAAACCAGACTTCCTAGGATGAGATGGTCAGAGGAGGCTCTTTACAGAGGAGGTAAAGGAGAAGCTTAATGTTGGGGGAACTAATTAGGTTTGGGGATGGCAATGGGACATGTAAGCAGAGTTAACCAATAGACTGTGGGTTATAGAGAAGAGATACCTGTAGACAGCAAGAGAAAGCCACCTGCCTTCTGAGGGCAGACAAAAAGGCCTGGATTAGCAGATGTTAGGGACCAGGCCCAAATCACCATAGCCTCTGAGGTAACATAAGAAGTGCAGGCATAAGCAAAAACACTAGAAGCTGAAAGCCCACTTGAACACAAGGATGAACTTTATGGTGCGGTATACTGAATGTCCTAGAGACATCAGCCCCTAGATTGATTAATATAAGTAGCCTGGATACATACAGGCATGGCCCCAAATTAGTTAGGATTGCTAATAATAGACTGTGAGGCAGGAAGAGGATGTTAAGTGATCATAAGAAACTAAAGAAGTGATTTTTGAAGAACAGGATGAACTTTACCAGCAATAAGGATAAGGTAGTACCCAATTAACACACAACAGGATGGGGAGAGATTGTTGTTAATAGGAAAAATCCTGAGAACAGTACCAGGTTCCATAATAAAGGGAAATCAACAAGGCAGTACTGCTGTTTCAGATGTCAATGGGGGAATGGGAATTTCCACTCAATAATTAGATACAGGGGCCAGGATGAGAAAGTACCTGAATGTTCCTACCAAGGGCCTGGTTGGAGCTCTTTTTTTTTTTTTTCCTTTCGCTGAAAACTTTTATATTATGGAAAATTTATAAAAATAATGAGAACAGCATTAGCTTAATAATGAGAACATTTTATGGCTTTAACAGCACATAAAACTGTCAAAATGTGACAATTTTTGACCTACAAAAATGACAAGTTCATGTTTCAAAAGAAAATGAACCCCCATATACCCAACACCCAGCTTCAGTGATTATCAACACATAATTTAATTTCATTCAAATTCCCACCCATGACCCTGGCAAAGTGACTAATTTGAAGCAAATCTCTAGTGGGACTTTTTTGTGCTTTAAAAAAATGATTTAGTATCTATAAAAGAGATTCAAATTATATATATATATATAAAATAATGTTTTTAGTTAATTTTCTCAGTAATATGTCCTTGTGGTTCAAAATTCAAAAGGTACATACTGTTGTATTATTTTAATATACACAATTTTTATTTTGTAGTTACACTTCCATAAAGCAAAAAAATAGAAAGAGTATGAAATAAAAGGACAAGTGAAAAGTCGCCTTCCAAACCCTGTCACCTAGCCAACAGCTCCCCCTCCTCAGAGGCAATCAACATTAACAGTTTTTTATGTATCCTTTCTGGGATGTTTTACTCATGTTAGAAAAGAGATTGAGAACTATTCCCACTGATTTGTACCTTGCTTCTTTCAGCTAACAAAATATTTGAGATCATTCTGTATCAGCACACAAAGAGCTTCCTCCCTTTCCCAGCTACCTAGCATTCCACTGAAGAACTACAGTTCATTTAAGGAACCAAATCACTCTTGGGGGACTTTTAGGCTGTTTCCAATCCGTTGAGGTTACATACAGTGTTGGAATGACTCAACCTTATGCATTCATCTTACGCCAAAGTAAGTGTATCTATCTGTAAGAGAAATGCCTCAAAGCTGAATTGCTGGATGAAAAGGAAGGCACACATAATTTTGATAGATATTGCCAAATGGCCCTTCATCAGGTTGTAGTTATTTTAATGCTGTCTTCACCCTTGTATCACGTGCAGTTTACTTTCTGCTCCTTTCCACTTACTCCAAGTGGCACTATAAGGGGACCATTTCAACATACAGTATCAAACTCAGAAACACCCTCTCTGACCTCAGCCTCGTATGGGTCTCCATCTACCACTCTGCTGCCGGGACCACCAGCTGTCCTTCCTTCCCACTCCTTGCCCAGAGGCATCAGTAGCTTGCTGGCTTCCTTTCCTCCTTCCAAGCTGGTGCTGTGATCATCCATCTTAGCCATGCTAGCACTGATCTCTGGACTCACTCTCCCCATGACCTTCTGTAGCACCTGCTCTGCCAATCCTCAACCCTGTGAAAACCCCACCATCCATTCTCTCCACCTCCCACTCCCAGCCTGCTAACTATTGCTGGAGAAGGTCATGAGATTGGCTCTGTTACAAAGCCAGGCCAGCCAGCCTCAGCAGGGCCCCAAGGGCTACAGGGTAGTCCTTTTAAATATCTGTGTCAAATTTCTCTCAGCGATTGTTTCAAATCCTCTCCCTCTCAGATTCCTTACCCCAACCTCACCCCGACCCCAACCCCTCAGCTGAGGGCCAAGCTTTGAGTTTCAATGACAGGACATAGGTCATCAAGCAGGAACTCCCTTGATTCTCTCGATTCTCTTGGTACTTGACCTTGCGTGTCCTTGGATCACTGCATTTTCACATCTGCCTGCTCATCCCCCACTCCTCAGCCTCCAGAGAACAAGGGACTCCCTCCTCAAGGTTTCCTCTTCCACCTGTGTCCTTGACACTAGGTTCTGTTGCCTTCTCCTACACTTGGCCATCCTCTTTCCCTTTGGGCAAGCTCTCCCTCCTGGCTAGTTTTTCCTCTCTCAGCCTAAAAACACTTCCCTCATATCTGTGTCACTATTCCACACTACCAACAAACTTTAAAAATTTAGCCATCTTTAAAATTACACAAGTAATGCATGCCTCCTGGCTTCACTTCTTCCAAGTCAGCCCCAAAATTTAACAGAAAACTCAGAAAATAATGATAAGCAAAAAGGAGAAAATAAAAACCACCCATAATTCACCATGTAACTGTTAATATTTTGGTGTGTTTCTTTCCAATCATTTTATATGCACATATATAAGTTTAGATATCTATATGTATTTCTTCTTACAAAAGTGGATCATCATACACAAAGTACTGTCATACGGTATTTCAGACATCATGGGCTTCCCAGATGGTGCTAGTGGTAAAGAATCTGCCTGCCAATGCAGGAGACACAAGAGACGCAGGTTCAGTCCCTGGGTTGGGAAGAGCCCCTAGAGAAGGGAATGGCAACCCACTCCAGCATTCTTGCCTGAGAAACCCCATGGACAGAGAATCCTGACTAGATAAAGTCCATGGGGTCTCAGTCGCATACAACTGAGCACACATCATGCACAGACATCTTAGGTTTGCTATTTCTTAGTTGTCTGACCCTGGGTAAGTAAATTAACATCTGAGTCCATTTCCTCCTGTGTAAAATGAGGACTATTATAGTAACTACCTCACAGGGCTGTTGTGAGGATTCAGTGAGACAAAAATATATAAAAACACTTATCACAGTGCCTGACACATAGCAAGTTGAATTAATGTTACCTATTATAATCTTCCCACGTCAATAAATATAGCTCTACATAATAATGTAATGAGCTCTGTCAGTGCTATGTCTAACAGGAGTGACTAAAGCACTGCAGTGACTCACCAACACATATTCATTTGACATACAAGCAAGTATATCTGTGGGATAAACTGCCTAAAGCACAACTGCTGGTTCAGAGGCTCTGCACATTTGTAATTTTGATAGATATTGCCAAATTGCCCTTCCTCAAGTGGGAGTTACCGTGATTTCTCTAAGTTATCCCTTATTGATGAATATTGAGGCTGTTTTCAAATTTTTCATTGATAGATGGTGAAGAACATTCTTATAACTAAATATCTGCTTGAATTCATGATTATTTATTCAGGCCAAAGGAGAGAGTATAAGTAAATGTACAGAGATGTGGGAGCAAATGGTGTGCACTGGAAACTGCTAGTATCAGTGATACTCAGAGGGTTGAAGGACAAGAGGTGAGCCTGTAAATAGATTGGGACCAGATTGTAAAAGACTGTGAATTTCACATTTATTCATCTAATCAGTCACTAAATATTCAGTGACTATCTATTACAGGCCATGCACTGTTTAGGCAGTTTATTCACTTAGTGAACAAAAACAGAAAAACATTCCTGCCCTGGGGGAGTTTACATTCTAGCGAAGAGATACAAACAATAAAAGTAATAAACAAACTACAGAGAATGTTAGAAGTTAATAAGAAAAAAGGAAAGATAGAGTAGGCTAAAGGGGATGAGTGAAATTATGATATTATAGTACTATAATAATATGTTGTTCTTAAATATCAATAATTAATATTAATATTGCACAGTGCACTATTAAATAGAGTGACTGCTGCACTACAGAGTTTAAATGTATTCTAGGAATGAGGAATCACTGAGGTTAGCATTCATATATATTTATCATCATCTGTGCCATATCCGCATACTACCTGATACCTAATGGTTTCTTTAAATTAACTTACCTTTCCCTATCTAAATTTATTTTAAGTGAAGGTCTATAACACCAACATAAATGGAAACTCAGTATTACATGCCACAAAAGTCTAGAAGGGGATACTGGATGATATCTCTGGCTGGCCTCTTCCCTTCATTACAGAGACTAGTTAGTATATGAGAACAATAACAACCAGCACTTTTAAAACTGCGTGCTTATTATTTGACAGCTAACTTGGTATTTTTACATGCTGCATATAATTAATTTTATCTTCACAGTAATTCTATGCCACAGGTACCATTATGGTACCTATTTGAAATTTGGGCAAGCAATTAACTCTCCCAAGCCTCAGCTTCCTCCTAAATAAATGGAGACAATAATGAGGATATATACACCGAACTCATACAATTCAACATCAAAAAAACAAACAACCTAATTTAAAAATGAGCAGAGGATCTGAATAGACATTTTTCCAAAGAAGACATACAGAAGGCCAACAAGTACATGAAAATTTGCTCAGCAGCACTAATTACCAGGGAAATGCAAATCAAAACCACAATGGGATATCACCTCACACCTGTCAGAATGGCTATTATCAAAAGAAACAAAAAAAAAAAAAGAGACAACAAATAATAAGCATTGGTGAAGATGTGGAGAAAATGGAATCCTCATGCACTGTTGTGGGAATCTAAATTGGTGCAGCCATTGTGGGAAACAGTATGGAGGCTCCTCAAAAAATTAAAACTAGAACTACCCTACAATTCAGCAATTCCACTTCTGGATATTTTCCCCAAAGAAAACAAAAATACTGATTCAAAAATATGTGCATCTCCATGTTCAATGCAATGTTATTCACACAGCCAAGATATGGAGGCAACCTAAGTGTTCATCAATAGATGAGTTGATAAAGAAGATGTGATATATATACACAATGGAATATTACTCAGCTATAAAAAAAAAAGAATGAAATTTTGCCATTTATCGAAAACATGGATGGACCTAGAGGGTATTGTACTAAGTGAAATAAGTCAGATAAGGACTACTGTACGATTTCACTTAGATGTGGAATCTCAAAAACAAATGAACAATCACAACAAAACAGAAAAGAGTCATAGATACAGAGCACAAACACGTGGTTGCCAGAGGGGAAGGTGGATTGGGAGGATGAGTAAAATAGGTAAAGGAGACTAAGAGGTACAGACTTCCAGTTACAAATAAATGAGTCACAGTCAACTAACATAGTGTTCTGGTCAATAATACTTCATTTTTTTTAAAGGGAAAATAACCTAAATGCCCCCAAATAAGGATCTAATTGAAGAAATCATAGTCAGGGTAAGATAGTAAGCAAACATACACATGTACTATGTACTTATAGCCTCTGGTCAGAATTTATATTGATATAAAAAACTGTTAAATTTTTTAATAAGTAAAACAAAAACTATGAAATTATATATATTGCATGATCACAAAAATATTTCAAAAATATAAATAGGAGAAAAGGCTGGAAGTACATCAAAATATTATTGATTATCTTTGAGAGTAAAGACTGTTAGTAAATTTTTAATCTTGTAGTTCTTTGGATTTCCCAAGTTTTCTATGAGTATTTACCATTAAAGGGAAATTTTTAAAAATAAAAAAGGCAATATAGGACAGAAGGGCCCATGGCTTCTGCTTACTCCATGTCATGCTTGGGAGAGATGGGGAGAGGGGACAGGAATAGAAGGGAATAGAAGCTCCCAGCTACATCATCCCCTGACCACTAACCCCCAAAATCCAATGACTGAGGTTAGAGCTAGATTATTGCTTTAAAATACAAACACCTTCCCTCAGAGTTAAATTTATTGGTCGTTTTAATTTTCCTGCGAAGAACTTTAATCAGAATTTCCAAATTGATTATAGACTTGCTAGGATGGGAGTTTTGATTAGAAGATGGTAAGAAAATGAACCTCTGGGAGCACCGGGAGGGAAGACTGGCACTTGGGTCGCTGGAGGGAAAGAGGCAACAGAAAGCAAGGTAGGAGAAAACTAAAGACAAACTCTCAACTTCAGTTGTCTCTAATTCAAGTCCTTTGGGGGAAGAAACAGAATATAAACATGATAAATAATACATCAGCAGAGAGACAGTGCCTAGTTTCCGTTAACATGATTAGTCTCTGAAAGCATAATACTGCTATTCAACTTCCTGAGAAATGAGCTTTGTTTCTTAAAAAAGGCCATTTTCAGGACTTCTCTGGTAGTCCAGTGGCTAAAGCTCCACACTCCCAATGCAGGGGACCTGGGGTTTGATCCCTGATCAGGGAAATACATCCCATATGCTACAACTAAGACCCAGTACACCCAAAAAAAAAAAAAAGCCATTTTCATTCATGAAAAATAATATGGGACTTTGAATCACTCAACCTAAGAATCTGAACCCGAGAGCTCTTTCCCTAGTTTCAGTTCTCTTTTTATAGTGAGATTCCCATAAAATCACACAGATGAACCCAGGTTCTCTGAAAGGCTTACAAGCAAGAAAAGTTCAAGATAATGTAGTAATGTAGTCCTTCAGTATTGGTTTATAAAGGGAAAGTAAGCCTTTGAATGGAGTGAACAATATTTTTAAATAGTTTAGAGAAAATTAGAGACTGAAGAAAAGCTTGTCATGGAAACAAATAAAAAAAAAACCTAGGAGCAGAATGGTTTTATCTCTGACATCGAGCAAGCATTGCCTAATGACCCCCAAATGTGATATTGTGTGAGTCCTGAGTCACAGAGGAAAACAATGTTTGATCTGCTTGGTGCAGACCACTACATCTACAATGGAATAGACATCCCTAAAGGTAAGTAAGTACACTACCTCTGCTTTCACAATGTAGTAAAAGAGAGAACAAAACCCTTTAGTTGATGGCCAAATGTGGTACTACATTTCTAGTACACAAATAGTTTCCTTCTCCTGCTCAACATTTGAGGAGTCCCAGACAAGACTCAGACAATCCTGGCACTTCTGTTGGAGTTCCTATTTGGTAAAGTGAAATTAGCAAAGCGTGTTGCTTGGTAACATGTGCTCTATTAAACCCTTGGATCTTAGAGATGATGAAATAGACCAAGTACATCTATTTGGTTTGCTTTTTTTTCTTTCTTTCTTTCTTTCATCAAGATCCAAAGGCTGATACCATGCTTCATGGCTTTCCCAGTACCCACAGCCCCCTGACCAACAGGACACTGGCAAATACCTATGAAAGTCAGACTCTTCTCCTGTCAGTAAGTGAGTGAGTTTGGGAGGCTACATACACTTAAGTATGTCACTGGGACTTTAGCAAGTCATAGCTTCTCTTTAACTGACTATGATTTATCTATGAATTTATATTGAAGTTAACTAAAAGCGAGAAGTCATATGAAGCTATTCCTAAAGAGACTTAGAAGCCTCTGGAGAAAGTTAAGTCAGTTTATTTTCTAAGTCAAATAGGATTATCTTTTGAAGGAAGTATTTCCTTCAGCTGATCATCTTAACAGTAATGAATAATTGTATTTGGCTAAATATCCAAACCCAAGATAAACAAGGTAAATTCTTTGAAAGCAAATATAATCTGATGAGCATTTTTGATAAAATAAACATAGGTAAACATATTTCCTCACTCTCATTGATGGCTTTCCTATCTCAAGCAACATTTAACACAACAAATCCTTTTGAAAATTAGGATTTCAAAATCAAACTATCATTTAAACAAACTACATACATGGGCCACATAAATGAACATGCATTGCTGGTGGGAATATAAAATGGTAAAATTACTTTGGAAAACAGATCAGCAATTTCTTACAAAGTTAAACATGCACTCACATAACATAGCATAGCAATCCTACTAGGTATTTACTCAAGAGAAATTAAAATACACATCTACACAAAAGCTTAAACACAAATATTCATAGCAGCTTTATTTGTAATAACCCATAACTGGAAACAACCCAGCTATCCATCAAAATGTGAATGGATAAGCAAAAATTGTGCCATATACATACAACAAAACACAACTCAGCAATAAAAGAGATGAAGTACTGATCCAGGAAACAACATGAATGGATTTCAAGGACATTCTAAACAAAAGCAACTAGACACAAAAGAGTATATACTGTATGATTTTATACATATGTATGAAATTCTATAAAAGAGAACTCTAATCTGTGGTGATGAAAAAAGGAGATCAGTGGTAACCTGGAGCCAGTGGTAGGAGTAGAGGAAGATTAATGATGAAAGGTCAGTGGACATTTCCATGGAAGGGGTCTATATCTTGACCGAAAGCTTAAAATAGGTGAAATTTATAGTAAGTGTGTAAATTATATCTCAACTGAGTTGATTTTTTTCTTTTTCAAATTCTTTTCCCATTGAGGTTATTACAGAATATTGACTAGAGTTCACTGTACCATACACTGTTTAAATAAAAACTCTTCAAAAGTTGAAAATTTAAAGATACATCTGCTTAGCAAGTGTAAGTAATATGTATCCTGTGTAAACTGTGGACCAAGAGTCAGTCTCTACAATTAGGAAACCGCTCTCTTGAAAAAACTAAGCGCAAGGAACATATGCATGGTAGAAGGCATAGAGCCAATGCTATTTGGAGCTGGTATATACAGTTTAACAGGTTCTTTTAAATAGTGCCTACCATATGGGAGAATGGCAAAAGGAATAAAAGGCAAAGGATTCACTAGGCTGGAAAGGAGACCAATATGTACTAGGTTGGTTGGGAGTGCTCATGCGTGCTCAGTCCCTCAGTCGTGTCAGACTCTTTGTGACCCTATAGAATGTAGCCACTAGGCTCCTCTGTCCATTGGGTTCTCCAGGCAAGAATACTGGAGTAGGTTGCCATGGTTGGGAGATCTGGGATCAGATTAAGGACAAGATATGATGTTCTACATCACTGTGAACCCTGGCTTGTCACTGTCATCTTATGAAATGCATCTCAATAGAGAGGCCAATTAATCTGGATGAAGCTTGACTAATCCAAAAGCTGATATCAAATGACTGAGACAAAGAGTAGAAAATGGTATAGGACAAGAGGTTCTTCAGATTCCTTGGCCAGACTACAGGGCACCTCTTGCCCTCACCATCAGTGTGGAAGCTCTCTCATTATCCTCTTGGTGTTTGGCAAACATTCTATTAAGGTTATAATAAATGCAAGAGATCTGATGAGGAACTGACCTGGAATATTTTATTCATCTATATAGCTTTAGAAATTAAAAGATGGGAAAAAATAGATAATTGAGTATCTCTCACATACAGTCTTAGGATAGGATTCAGAGTACAGTCATATCGCACTGGGAAATAATCTGAAGTTATTTTTTTAATCAGAGGGATCTAATAATATCACAAATTTTTAGGAACTGATAATGAAATGTGAAAAACAAGAGTGGACTGTTGTAGTCATTTGTGGGTGCCACACTTGAAGGATATTGACAGATTGGAGGCTAATGGCCAGGATGGTAACAAGGCCTGGAAACCATCTCAGAGAAAAAAGACTAGAATGGAAACATAAAGTAGAAAAGATCTGTCTGGACATGGTAGCTGTTGCCAAATATCTGAAAGTCTACACCTAGGAGAGAGGTGATGCTGCTACTAAGTCACTCAGTCATGTCCAACTCTGTGCGATCCTATGGAACTGTAGCCCACCAGGCTCTTTTGTCCATGGGATTCTCCAGGCAAGAACACTGGAGTGGGTTGCCATGACCTTCTCCAGGGGATCTTCCCGACCCAGGGATTGAACCCGAGTCTCCTGCATTGCAGGCTGATTCTTTACCATCTGAGCCACTAGGGTAGAGGTGATAGATAGACTTTGCCTATTTTTGTGGCATTCCCTATGACAAATTAAGACCAAAGAATGGAAGATAGATTTCAGTTCAATATCTGGGGGAATTTTTTAATGAGCAGAACATTCTAACAGTTGAAAGACTCTTTGACTCTCCTTCAATGAAAATTAAAATAGAAGTAAGTGAAGAGTCCCAGGTGGTGCTAGTGGTAAAGAACCCTCCTGCCAATGCATGGGGGCTTCCCAGGTGGTGCTAAAGGTAAAGCACCTTACACCTCTTACACCTGCCAATGCAGGAGATGTAAGAGATGTGTGTTTCATCCCAGGGTTGGGAAGATCCCCTGGAGGAGGGCACAGCAACCCACTCCAGTATTCATGCCTGGAGAATCCCATGGACAGAGGAGCCTGGCAGGTTACAGTCCATAGGGTCGCAAAGAGTTGACTGGACAGGACTGAAGTGACTTAACACGCACACACACAAGTGAAGAATCCAATAGTGGTAAGGGAGCACTGATGCTCTTACCCTTTCCCTCACATTAGTCAGAGCTGCATATGAGTTTCTAAAACATATTTATCTTCTATTATTACTTGATTATACAAGTAACAGATTTGCTATGTGAAAAAAATGAAAATACAGACAAGCAAAGAGAAACACAAATGAAAACAAAATTATGCATCTTCCACCTCCTAGAAATGTAAACATTTTGGCATATAGCCTTACAGACTTTTTTCTGTTATAGATCACTATAAAATATATAAATATACTTTTAAAAAACATAAATGAGATATCATTAATAACACTACTTTTTTACTTTACAATACAGTATAAACATTCTTAACAGGTACATCATTCTTAACAGGTACAGACATTTCCATGGAATGACTATACTGTAATTTGTTTACCCGAAGTTTCCCAGAGGGCATTCTATATAACATCAGTTCTACAAGATGACCCTCAAAAAAATAGGACTTAGGTTAAATAGTTTAAAATGCCCCATACCATATTCCCTTTCTTGGGCTTCCACATGTTAAAGAAATGAATTAACTGAGTTCCCCAAACTTACATGACCAGAGATTGTCCATGGCCTCTCCCTTCATCAATTCTCCAGGACACTTACTTATATTTTATAAAACACTCTGATAAGTGCTGGCTTAACTGATACTTTAGTGTTAGACATTAGGTTTCTAGTTTTTTACATAAAACTTGCCATTTTAACCATATTGAAGTATACAATTCAGCACATTGCGTGCATGTGTGCTCAGTCGTGTCCAACTCTTTGTGACCCCATGGACTGTAGCCTACCAGGCTCCTCTGTGCATGGAATATTTCAGCAAGAATACTGAAGTGGGTTACCATTTCCTACCCCAGGGGATGTTCCCAGCCCAGGGATCAAACCCGCATCTCTTGTGTTTCCTGCACTGGCAGGCGGATTCTTTACCAACAGTGTTACCTGGGAAGTTTATATTCACAATTACATTCCCACTCTATATTTCCAAAGGTTTTTCATCATCTCAAACAGATATTCTGTATGCATTAAGAATCCCCATCCCCCCTCTGGTAACCTGGTAATCTACTTTCTGCTTCTACGAATTTGTGTAAGTGGTGACATGCAATATTTATCCTTTTGTGTCTGGCTTATTTCACTTATAATGTTTCCAAGGTTCACCCATGTTGTAGCATGTGTCAGAACTTCATTCCTTTTTGTGGCTGGATAATAGTTCTTGGTATGGACATACCACATTTTATCCATTCATCTGGTGATGGACGCAAGTTGTTTCAACCTTTTGGCTTTTATGAATGAATAATGCTGCAAGGAACACTGGCATACAAGTACCTGTTCAAGGCTTTGTTTTAAAGGAGTGGAATTATTGGATCGTATGATAACTATGTGTTTAATATTTTGAGGAACTGATAAACTGTTTTCCACAGTTGCTGTGTCATTTTACATTCCAGTGAGAAAGGTGTAAGAGTCCCATTTCTCTGCATCTCCACCAATACTTGCTACTTTCTGTCTTTTTTATTAGAGCCATCCTCATGTATGAAATGGCATCTCTTTGTGGTTTTGATTTGCATTTCCCTAATAACTAATAATGCTGAACATCTTTTCATGTGCTTATTGACCATCTATATATCTTCTTCAGAGAAATGTGTATTCATGAAGTCTTTTGCCCATATTTTAATTGGGATTTTTGTTGTTGAGCTATCAGAATTGCTTACATATTCAGAATTAAACCCTGATCAGATATGATTTACAAATTTTTTTTACACTATAGGTTGCCTTTTCACTGCCTTGATAATGTTCTTTGATTCACAAAAGTTCTTAATTTATATAAAGTTCAATTTATTTTTCCTTTTGTTGCTTATACTTTTGGTGCTATATCTAAGAATCCATTGCTAAATCCAGGGTCATAAATATTTACCCTCTTCTTTTTCTAAGAATTTAATGGTTTTGTTGTTGTTCAGTCACTAAGTTGTGTTCGACTCTTTATGACCCCATGGACTGCAGCGTGCAAGGCTTCCCTGTCCTTCATCATCTGAGTTAGCTCAAACTCATGTCCATTGAGTCAATGATGCCATCCAACCATTTCATTCTCTGTTGCCCAGTTCTCCTGCCCTCAATCTTTCCCAGCACCAAGGTATTTTCCAATGAGTTAACTCTTCACATCAGGTGGCCAAAGTGTTGGAGCATCAACTTCACCATCAGTCCTTCCAATGAATACTCAGGGTTGATTTCCTTTAGGATTGACTGGTTTGATCTCCTTGCTGTCCAAGGAACTTTCAAGAGTCTTCTCCAGCACCACAGTCCAAAAGCAGCAATTCTTCAGTGTTCAGGCTTATTTATGGTCCAACTCTCACATATGTACCTGACTACTAGAAAAATCATAGCTTTAACTATATGGATCTTTGTCAGTAAAGTGATGTCTCTGCTTTCTAATATGTTGTCTAGGTTTGTCATAGCTTTTCTTCCAAGGAACAAGCATCTTTTAATTTCATGGCTTGCAGTTGCCATCCACAGTGATTTTGGAGCCCAAGAAAATAAAATTTGGCACTGTTTCAATTTTTTCCCCTTCTATTTGCCATGAAGTGATGGGACCGGATGCCATGGTCTTCATTTTTTGAATGTTGAATTTTAAGCCAGCTTTTTCACTCTACTCTTTCACCCTCATTAACAGGCTCTTTAGTTTCTCTTCACTTTCTGCCATTAGAGTGGTATCATCTGTGTATCTGAAGTTGTTGATATTTCTCCCGGCAATCTTGATTCCAGCTTCTGTTTCATCCAGCCTGGCACTTCAAATGGTGTACTCTGCATGTAAGTTAAATAAGCAGGGTGACAATATACAGCCTTGCCATACTCCTTTCCCAATTTGGAACCAGTCCGTTGTTCTGTGTCCATTTCTCACTGTTGCTTCTAGACCTGCATACAGGTCTCTCAGGAGGCAGGTATGGTTGTCTGGTATTCCCATCTCTTTAATACTTTTGCATTTTTCTGTCATCCACAGTCAAAGGCTTTAGCATAATCAATAAAGCAGAAGCAGATGTTTTTCTGGAATTTCCTTGTTTTCTGCATGATACAACAGATGTTGGCAATTTGATCTTTGGTTCCTCTGCCTTTTCTAAATCCAGCTTCTACATTTGGAAGTTCTCAGTTTATGTACTGTTGAAGCCTAACTTGAAGGATTTTGAACATTACCTTGCTAGCATGTGAAATTATACAGTAGTTTGAACATTCTTTGACATTGCCCTTATTTGGGATTGGAGTGAAAACTGACATTTTCCAGTCCTGTGGCCGCTGGTGAGTTTTCCAAATTCGCTGGCATATTGAGTGCAACACTTTAACAGTATCATCTTTTAGGATTTGAAATTGCTCAGCTGGAATTCCATCACCTCCACTAGCTTTGTTCATAGTATTGCTTCCTAAGGCCCACCTGATTTCACATTCCAAGATATCTGGCTCTAGGTCAGTGACCACACCATCGTGATTATCTGGGTTGTGAAGACCTTTTTTGTACAGCTCTTCTGTGTATTCTTGCTACCTCTTCTTAATATCTTCTGCTTCTGTTAGGTCCATACCATTTCTGTCCTTTATTGTGCCCATCTTTGCATGAAATGTTCCCTTGGTATTTCCAATTTTCTTGAAAAGATCTTTAGGTGTTAATATTTAGGTCATTGATCCATTTTGAGTTAATTTTTGTATACGGTATAAGGTAGGAGTCGAATTTCATTGTTTTGCACATGGATATTCAGTTGTCCCAGCCCAATTTGTCAAAAATGTTAGGTTTTCCAAAGTGACAAATAATGTTACAGTAATGTTACATCTATTTCAACTTGTCCTATATTTTCTCCTAAGAAAAATCCCTAGAAGAGTTGCTATATCAAAAGATGTACACATTTGGGGGCTTCCCTGGTGGCTCAGTGGTAAAGAATCTGCTTGCCAATGCAAGAGATACAGGTTCGATCCCTGGTCCAGGAATATCCCACGTGCCACAGGACAACTAAGTCTGTGCACCACAACTACTGAGCCCATACTACAGAGCCCAGGAGCTGCAACTACTGAGCCCACAGGCTACAGCTACTGAAGCCTGAATGCCCTAGAGCCTGTGCTCAGCAACGAGAGAAGTCACCACAATGAGAAGCCCGTGCACTGCAACTAGAGAACAGCCACCACTTACCACAACTAGAGAAAAGCCTGTGCAGCAACAAAGACCCAGCAGAGCCAAAAAAATAAAAGAAGTTTTAAAAGATGTACACATTTTGAAGGTTTTTGATACATACTAAACTTCCTTCAGAACTCAGATGGTAAAGCGTCTGCCTACAATGTGGGAGACCCAGGTTCAATCCCTGGGTCAGGAAGATCTCCTGGAGAAGGAAATGGCAACCCACTCCAGTACTCTTGCCTGGAAAATCTCATGGACGGAGGAGCCTGGTAGGCTACAGTCCATGGGGTCGCAAAGAGTTGGACATGACTGAGAGACTTCACGTTCATTCATTCATTTGTTCAAACTTCCTCCAGAAAGGACATTAAGAATCCACCGCAGTGAATTCATATACCACTTTCCCCATGCTCTCAACAGCTTTGTTTATTACACAAGTTTTTAAAACCTTGGATAATCAATGTGGCATGAGGATGTATTCTAAATCAAGTTTAAGGGAATTTTAGCTGAACGTCCCTTGACAGCCCTAACATGCTAGCCTTAGCAATTTTCTCTCCAAAGACCTCACACTTATAAAAATACTATAGAAGAATATGACAATGTAAACCACTGCAGAGTTTAATATGTCTAGTTAAGAAAGCAAACTATTGATGGACACCTAGGGTAAATCAATTTTCCTCCACTAAATTTAAAAAAATAAAGAAAGCAAACTAAACCTTTCCTCTCAGAAAAGCGGGACTAGAAATGAAAACTACAGTGAGGTTCCTCTGCTGGATAATGTGATTTCAAAATATTTCTTTCCTCAGCACAAAGTCACGGACCAGCTGTTTGCGACTTTCAGGTATGTCCTTTTTCATTTGTGTTCAGTGGAGAGTTATCAAACACGAATCATGCTAAGAAATCAACTAAACTGCAATAGAGGAAGAAATTTTTTCTCATAGCCATACAGTACTTATCAAGGAAAAAGAAAAGGCTATTTTGCTGTTTATCTGCTTTCTAGTACTTGTTGAGCACTTCCAAATGTGTATTGGGATAGAATTTTTATAGTTGATGTTGCTTTTGGCCCTGTCTCCTTTGCTACTCTGAAACAAATAGACAAACTATATCTCTCTTTTTGTCTCAAGCTGTAGTTATAGTAGAAAGAAAACTTTATGGTGAGTGTTTTGTCAGTGGAACTTGTTATTAATATGGAACTCCTGAGAGGATCATTTTTCCACACAAAACAAGAAACCAGGGGGGAATTAGCTTTCCACATTTCATCATAAAGCATGCATAATTCATAGAAGAGAAGAAACTATTGATGAGGCTAAACAGAATGAATTTCTTATTGCCAGAAAGAATCAAAATATTAGATAGAAAGCTGTCTTAATTTCTTAAATATTTTCTTGAAGCCTTTTGGAGTTTAATGTCATCATGACTTTCACTGTCATGCTAGCAAAGATGAAGGCAGATGTTTTTACAGAATCAGTAAAATTTTAAGATGCAGAAGGGATCTTAGAAATACCTAGCCCAGCTCTGTTTTACAGATTGGAAATATGAAACACGGAGAGGTGATGTGACCTGCCCAAAGTCATACAGTGCCAGTGACAGAGCTGGAGCTACAAGTCAGGCTTTCTGACTCCTGTGCTCACTAATAATGTAGACTGGTCAGTCAACTAAAAGGCTGATGTGAACCAGTGTTATCAATTTACTTTTTTGTCAGTAATGCCACAGAGATCTCCAATTTCATACTATAGCTTATTGGTCAATTTATAGGATTCAGTTAATAACTGTATCAATTTAACACATTTCTTCTGAGAGACTATGTCTCCCACTATTAAGAAAGTTGAGCAAGTTTCCAGCATTCTATATGATGTGTGACTCTTTTCACCTATACCTTATGGACATTTGGAAAAATTAATCTTATTTACTTTCAGGTTAAGAAGCACATTTTAAGAAATCTGTGAGATATCATGGAACTTAAGGGAAAGAAAGCTACCTTTTCACCAGAGTAACTTATTATTCTCTTGCCTTTTTAAAATGCAGAATTTCAACTATCTGAGAGTGAAGTCTATGTATATGATAGATTCTTCAAGCTCAACTTTCTAAGATTTAAAATATTTAAAAACACTTCAGGCAAATTGTAATTAGTTTTCTCCATAGATATCCAAAGTACCATACATGCATTTTCATCATGGATATTTATATATAGTTGCTTCCAGGTGAATTTT
This sequence comes from Cervus canadensis, assembly GCF_019320065.1. NCBI lineage: Eukaryota > Metazoa > Chordata > Mammalia > Artiodactyla > Cervidae > Cervus > Cervus canadensis. The sequence continues at coordinate 116,005,661 of NC_057419.1, forward strand.
AAAAATTCATTTAGAAGACGAGATTAAATATGCTGTAGTGGGAGTACTAATAATTCAGGGAGCAGGAACAAAGATTAATGCAGAATTAGAATCTTAACTCATGTGCTTTTAATAGCTCATTTGATTTGCCTCAATTCTAAAGAGCCAGTGAAACAGGCCACTGAGATACAAATTCTAACCCCACACCCCTCTTTAATATAAGAACTTTCTAATACCAAGAACTGTCCATCAATAGAATGAACTGGCTGGCCTGTGAGGGATTCAGTCAATCACTTTGAAATCACAAGATTTTAAACTAAAGCTAAAAGACAACCTGTCTGGAATTCTTAAAAGGATTCCTGCATTGAGAGGTAGATTAAAAGATTTCTAAACTCCTTTAAACCACTAGACCATTCAGGTATGACCTAAATCAAATCCCTTACAATTATACAGTGGAAGTGACAAATAGATTCAAGGGATTAGTTCTGATAGGCAGAGCGCCTGAAGAACTATGGACGGAGGTTCATAACATTGTACAGGAGGCAGTGATCAAAACCATCCCCTAGAAAAAGAAATGCAAAAAGGCAAAATGGTTGTCTGAGGAGGCCTTACAAATAGCTGAGAAGAGAACAGAAGTTAAAGGCAAAAAAGAAAAGGAAAGATATATCCATCTGAATGCAGAGTTCCAAAGAATAGCAAGGAGAGATAAGAAAGCCTTTCTCAGTGATCAATGCAAAGAAATAGAGGAAATGAATAGCATGGGAAAGACTAGAGATCTCAAGAAAATTAGAGATACCAAGGGAACATTTCATGCAAAGATGGGCTCAATAAAGGATAGAAACAGTATGGACCTAACAGAAGCAGAAGATGTTAAGAAGAGGTGGCAAGAATACACAGAAGAACTATACAAAAAAGATCTTAGTGACCCTGACAACCACGAGGGTGTGATCACTCACCTAGAGCCAGACATCCTGTAGTGCAAGGTCAAGTGGGCCTTAGGAAGCATCACTATGAACAAAGCTAGTGGAGGTGATAGAATTCCAGTTGAGCTATTTCAAATCCTAAAAGATGATTTTGTGAAAGTGCTGCACTCAATATGCCAGCAAATTTGGAAAACTGGAGAACTCAGCAGTGGCCACAGGACTGGAAAAGGTCAGTTTTCATTCCAATCCCTAAGAAAGACAATGCCAAAGAACATTCAAACTAGCGCACAGTTGCACTCATCTCACATGCTAGCAAAGTAATGTTCAAAATTCTCCAAGCTAAGCTTCAACAGTATGTGAACTGAGAAATTCCAGATGTTCAAGCTGGATTTAGAAAAGGCAGAGGAAGCAGAGATTGAATTGCCAACATCCATTGGATCATATAGAAAACAAAAGAATTCCAGAAAAAACATCTACTTCTGCTTTATTGACTATGCTAAAGCCTTTGACTGTGTGGATCACAATAAACTATGGAAAATTCTTCAAGAGATAGGAATACCAGACCACCTTACCTGCCTCCTGAGAAACCTGTATGCACAAGAAGCAACAGTTAGAACCAGACATGGAACAATGGACTGGTTCAAAATTGATAAAGGAGTACGGCAAGGCTGTATATTGCCACCCTGCTTATTTAACTTATATGCAGAGAACATCATGCGAAATGCCGGGCTGGATGAAGCACAAGCTGGAATCAAGATTGCCAGGAGAAATATCAATAATCTCAGATATGAAGATGATACCACCCTTAGAAAGCAAAGATGAACTAAAGAAAGCCTCTTGATGAAGGTGAAAGAGGAGAGTGAAAAAGTTGGCTTAAAACTCAACATTCAAAAAATGAAGATCCTGGCATCCGGTCCCATCATTTCATGGCAGAAAGATGGGGAAACAATGGAAACAGTGACAGATGTTATTTTCTTGGGCTCCAAAACCACTGCAGATGGTGACTGCAGCCATGAAATTAAAAGATACTTGCTCCTTGGAAGAAAAGCTATGACCAACCTAGGTAGCATATTAAAAAGCAGAGACATTACTTTGCCAACAAAGGTCCGTCTAGTCAAAGCTATGGTTTTTCCTGTAGTCATGTATGGATGTGAGAGTTGGACTGTAAAGAAAGCCGAGCACCAAAGAATTGATGCTTTTGAATTGTGTTGGAGAAGACTCTTGAGAGTCCCTTGGACTGCAAGCAGATCCAACCAGTCCATCCTAAAGGAAATCAGTCCTGAATGTTCATTGGAAGGACTGATGCTGAAGCTGAGACTCCAATATTTTGGCCACCTGATGTGAAGTGCTGACTCATTGGAAAAGACCCTGATTCTGGGAAGGATGGAAGGCAGGAGGAGAAGGGGATGACAGAGGATGAGATGGTTGGATGGCATCACTGACTCAATGGACATGGGTTTGAGCAAGCTCTGGGAGTTGGTGATGGACAGGAAAGCCTTGCGTGCTGCAGTTCATGGGGTCACAAAGAGTCGGACATGACTGAGTGACTGAAGTGAAACTGCTTTAAGTTCTAAGCTTCTGTGATTTCACTATTGTCTCTCTCTCCTACTTTTATAGTACAGAGATCTTTTCATGTATGTATTTATGGTCATACTATCTTAGACTACCTTGTATCATTATTTTCACACTTATCCTGCTTGACAATAGGAAAGGTATCTCACTCATTTTCATATACAGTTTTAAGCATAGTTTGTGTACACAGAAAATATTCAATACTTATTGAATATACTTGATATTTCAAACTCGATTAGTTGATTTAGTCATTATAAATTTGAAGAACCATATCTTTTTCCTGATCTGAGAATCTAACTTATTACTGCAGTGAGTTTTCATGTTAGGATAAATTTGAGTACTGCTCTTTTAGAAGGTTGTAAGTAAAATAGGAATATGTGATTGAACATGAACACATATTTAAGGATTAAAAATGATGCTTTTAAAATATTTGAAAAACATATTTCCATTTTCATTTATCCTCTTACTGACAATGTGAAAACTAGCATATATGTACACATATATACATTTATAATATATATTTAAATGTATAAGAAGACATACAAACACGTGTACAATATGATCACCTCTTGTTCTTACATTTTTAAAGATGAATTATAAGATAGGTGATTTAAGAAACTAATTTAAAAAAATTGAAACAATCAAAAATTCCAAAACCATCCTGTTGTGGGTTGAATTATGTCCACAGAAAGATAATGGTGAAGTTCTAACTCCCTGCACCTCTTAATGTGACCTTATTTGAAAATAGGGTCTCTACAGATATAATCCATTTCTATTATTTTGGGCTACCCAGTTTGTGGTACTTTGTTATTGTAGCCTAGGAAACTAGTACATGTCCTTCACTGTGGAAAATTGGTATGGCAGTTCCTCGGCATGTTTAGAATTACAAAACATAGTCTTATTATAATTTTTAAAACTTAACCACAAAATATCTCATGTAAAACTTAGAATTGCCTTGATCTGAAAATTAATAAATGGAAAATCATTTAAGAAATGGAGCCTCCCAATATACAAGTTCAAAAGGTAATAGAATGGAAAACCAACCACAAAGTCCTCAATTCTGAGCATATTATAGTGAGTTGTGGCACCCTAGGATTCAACTAAAACAATAAAAACTAAGAAAATAGAGTGAAAGAAATTGTCTGAGTTGAAAAAAAGTGTATTAGATGATATAGTCAAGATTACCAAGATTTCTGGATGAAAGTTCCTCACACACTGAGTTACAGTCTCACCCTCATTGCTTACTTTCTCCATCCTTTTTCCATTCTGAAAAACTTTTTTTTTTTTTTTTTTTGCTGAACTGTCAAATAAAGCATGGGGACCTTTTTTTTGTCAATAATATATAATTTCAGCAAGTAACATCACTGCAATCATACCTCATTCTGTGAGAGCCCCCTTATATGTTCACAATTCATCAACTAAAGTCTGGCAAGAAGCTAAATAACAAAGGCAATATTCATAGTTCACGTGTCCTAAGTCAATTTGTAGAATCCTATCCCAGTTTCAGGATGATCCCAGTCACCTCAGAAATATTCAGTTTCATTTACCCATTGGTGAATAGAATCTGCCCTTCCCCCCACACACACAATATATATCTATTCTAATCAATTCCATCAGGGCCATTGACAAAAGATTCTTGATGCCTATCTTTTTCCCACGTGGGATACACGTACATCAAATTTCAATCATTCTGATTAGTTCTAATGACAAAGAAAAACATTTAATAAATATTTTAGATAGCCATTTCTACCTTCATTAGCTGAGGAAATTTAAACCAATTCTCAACTTCATTTCATGATGATATAACACATTTCTATTTTTCAAAATGCTAATACTAGCCCCAATTACTTAGAGCACTTACTTTAGATTTAAAATTTTTAACAGATGATTTTTCTTATTTAAAAAATCCTTAAGACTTTTGAAGAGAAAATTGGGTTTTAAACAAATCTTTATAACCCTTTGGGAACAACTGGAAGCACATGATTCTTGCAGAAAAGCCTTAACATATTAAGCCTGTATTTAATCAAATCAGTAGTCATGATGATGAATACAAGGTAATTCATAGAATGTAAAAGACCACAATTTATCTACATTGTCTTTTTTCACACTTAATTAGAATACAAAATTGATCAGGGATAATCAGGTTAAGTACAAATTGAGTGAAGCCCCAATTACATATTATTTTCTTGCTATTCAATTAGCTTCCATTCATCTTGCCTCCCCTACATATTTCTTCCCAACAAATTAAACATCCAAGGATTCATGTGAAAAATTGGCAATCCTTGGATCAGTACGGTATAACTAGCTTAGTTTTTGAAACTGTTTTTGATAGATGATTTTTCTTTACAGAATGGAAACTAGCAATTACTGAAAATATTAAAAAAAACTAGCATAAATATTCAGCACATAATTTTCAAAACCATTTTACCTGTTTATTAATGGAACAATTATATTTCATTAGAATGTAAATTTTATTTATTTTTTATTCACATAAATAAATAGAACTCTCAATTTTTTTTTTTAAAGTCAAGGCGCAGCATGTTTCTATATATTAGCAACCTGAAGATGTATGATTGTATCTTCAAGATACATCTTGTTTGGAAAATATCTTTGAAAGTTACTACGTTGCTTTTAAGAACATACACAGGAATTAGACATGCAAGTTCTGTAGATAAACAGAATTTTAGGAAATTGAGAAAAAAGGATAAATAAGAAATAGTCAATTATATCACAGACAATTCTGTTACTGATCCAACATGTGTGTGTGTGAGAGAGAGATCAAGCAAATGAGTGCATGTGTGTTTCTCCATTGTCGAGAAAGTCTTGGGATGAGTGAATCATTTAGGTGAAAGTTCATCAATCGCAATAAATGGAGAACTAGAATCAGAAGGCAACACAGGAGAGTTTGTGACAGTGCTGATTTTAGCTGGTGAATTATGAGATGATCCTGCACTGCTGTTGTTTCTATCAAGAACATCTGAGGATCGATTAGGAAAAGAAAATGCCACTCATTGATAACAGAATTCAAGAGATCTCTGCACTTTGTGTACAAATGAATGCAAAATAAACAAGGGATTGGCACTGGTTACAGCAGCAGTTTCATAAGAGGAGTAAAACAAAACCAACAGTAATGATAATAAAAATCCATTCACTGTATTTTCCATTTTGATTATTAAAAGTTGCTTTCTTGACACACTTTTAAATCACATGCTCAGCCTAACAAAGTACACAAAAATCCAAGTTAGAAAAGATGGGCAGATGACTCTTTCCCAAGCTTGCATTTTTATGTATTAATATTTCTCTAATACCTCTTAATCTAATGCCAAAAGCCCACTTCTAAAAATGTGTCTACCATATACTAAGTGTTGGGTAGAAGAACTAAATTTAATAGTATCCATTTGGGATAGTCATTTTATAAAACTTACTAAAAATATTTCATAATATACCACACTTTTGAATATGTACAATAGCCAAAGTAGACCGAAAAACCAAAAGTGGCCAATGAATGCTCAAAGTCTCATGTTAATACTTACCACACATTCCTATCAAACACCGGGATTAGTATCAGAAGAAAGCATGTTGGTTGAGTCTTGGAAAATTCTCTTTGGATGGTATTCAGATGTCATTTCACCTATGACAAAGAATGCATATCAAGGTAGATATATTTTATCTAATGTGTCTATTATGCTTTCAACTGCAAAAGTAAAACTTGTTCACTGCAATTAATTTATAAAAGAAAAACAAAAGGAAAATTTTTTACATTGCAATTATCCAGAGATCACTGTTTTCAGTAGTTCCTGAATATGTGTGTATATGTAATTGTTTTTTGAACAAAATTGGATTTGCACTGTGAATAATGTGATATGTAATCTTTTTTATGATTATAATTTTTCTCATATTATTAACTAAATTCTGTATATGTTTATAAAGGTATGTATTAAGGATATACCATAATTTAACCTCATTCCTTATTTTAAAACTTCAAGTTATTGCTATCCTTATTTTGCTAAACATACACAATGAATAAGTAGATGGATTTTTTGTAGAATACAATGAACAAATATATTTTTTCAATACTATGGAAAACACTTAATCACAGAAAACTGCATTGTTAAAAACCTTGACTTTGAAGGAAATGTTACACATTAACGTGATAACCAGGTCTGAATGTGAGTAAAACTGATGATCAAGTTTATAACTTATTGTGTGTGTTTAGTCTCAAAGTTGTGTCTGACCTTTGTGTGACCCCATGGACTATAGCCCACCAGGCTCCTCTGTCCATGGGATTTCCCAGGCAAGAATATTGGAGTGGGTTGCCACTTCCTTCTCCAGGGGAAATTCCTGACCCAGAGATCGAACACATGTCTCCTGTGTTGGCCAGGGGATTCTTTACCGCTGAGCCACCAGGAAAGCCATTCTCTTCTAAGTCTTAGAACATAATGAGAACATGCTGAGTTTGTTATGTTGTTAGAAAGACTGCCACTAATTTATGCCAAATGCGTGGAACACTGCAGTCCATTTCAGTTTCCTTCTCTCTAGTTTTACGTTCCTCCTTCTCCTTCCTTTACCTCTCCCCTTCCATTTCTTGTTCTTTCTCCTTCTTCTTTCCCATCTTAATGGATTTTTCACAAATATACATTTTTAAGTTTACTGCCCTTTCCCATTTATCCATTTTCCCCTCCCTATTATAGTTAAACTTTGTACTAAGCCTATAATTCAGTAGTTATATCAAGAAAAAAAAAGGAAATAAATAGCTTAGTGAGGCAGGGATGAGAAATGGGATCCAGAACTGTAGGAGTTTAAAAAAAAAAAAAAACTGCTGTTCTTTCCCTATCCTTTTATTACTGAGTAGGTGGGTCATTTTCCATATATTTAACCAAAAATAGCCCACATAAACAAGTTAACCATCAAAGGACATACACATTAGTATATATTTTTAGTGTTGTAAGTGCATCTAATTTGTGTCAACTTATTCATATGATATTAATGTGTATGTGTGGTGGCAGGGCAGCGCAGGGGTTGAGATTCAGCAGGATATTTGATGACTAATTCACTCTGTTTATTCATTCCCCACCTTGTTTCAGAAGGTATTTAAGGCAACTAGTTGACTAAACTGGAATTGAAGTTTTCAGTTCACATTTATATGGCACTTGATAGCTCTCAAAATGTCTTTACATATAGTTTCATTTAAGTAAGACAAATGGCCTCTAGTAATTTATCAAATATATTTTAAATAAATAAATTCTTTTAAATGAATTTATGTATAATACTTGATTTTATATGATATCTTACAAAAATAATAAGTTATACTTATTTCTGTTGGTAGATAAAAGTACCTTTTCTTTTTAATGGGCCAAGGACACTTTATCTAATGGTATTGGCGGCACTTTAACTTCTAAAATAAAATTATCATAATCATTATAAGAAAACATTTGAATAAGATCAGCTGTGACTATTTCATTATAGCAGATCTAAAGATATACACTAAAAGAGAACTCTATGTAGCATCCCACAATACATGATTTCATTGCTTGTCTCTAAATGTAGGTAAAAACAGGAAAGCCGCAGGACAGCAAACTGACTTGTAATTTATAAGGATTCAGGATTTTCCCAAGTTGTGGGGGGAAAAGCTAGAAGGACCCACAGTCCTAGCTCTGACCTGTCTTGAGTCCAGGTGAAAATCATGAATGAATGAGAGGGTATCGTTGTTAAAAGTTCATTTAAGAGTTAACTCTGATCCTTATGAACAAGCCGAGTGAAAGGAAAACTATGTCAGACAGTGTTAATGAATTACTGATTCTTCATATGTTCACATGTTCTCACATGTTCTTAGTCACTTGAATCTTTTCAATAATACAAAATGAAAAACCAAAACAATAGCATTTTAATTTAGCTAAGAAGACATTACTTTTTCGGTTGTCATGGAACCTGGATCTATTTTTTTTTTTTTTGGCTGTACCTTGTAGCTTGCAGGATCTTAGTTTCCCAGCCAGGGATTGAACTTGGTATAATTTCTTTTAAGTTTTCTCAAATTCTTGTTTTATAAGCAATTTGGTATTTTCATACAATAGAAACTTACATTGTAAATCATTGCATAGGACTTGGAGGCAAGCCAGTGCAACTCACACAAGTTTCTAGTGATGGAGAAAAACATTGCTAACACTGAATTGGAACAGAGGTTTTAAAACCACCACTTTTCTCAGAAAGCAGATCAGTGGTTTCCCAGAGTAGGTGGAGGTGGTGGGGAAGGAGATCAAGTGCAAAAAGATCACGAGGAAACTGTTTAGAGTGTGAAAATTGTTCTATATCTTGATTATGGTTACAGTTACAGGATTGTACACAATTACCAAAATTAATCAAATCATGTACCTAAAAGTTGGTGACTTTTGTAATATGTAGATAATAGTTTAAGAAATGAAAAGGAAGGGAAGACTGTCATTTAGAATCAGACATACTATAGCAAAATATATCCCTCAAAAGTGAAACATTTAAGTCTTACAAATATTTCAAGGGACACAGACTTTTAGACACTCCTTTCTTACCTTGGTGAGAGAAGCTGCTGCAGATGCTGGAATTAAATCAGTGCAGTTTGCAGGAGATGGTTTCTCTACCTCATTGTTACTCTGTATAAGCAGAAAGCAGTGAACAACTGTAGCACCTATTGCTTACTTATCAAATACTGAGGGTGACAGATACGGCATGGGGAAGAGAATCCTTACTGCATTAGTGGTTGTACCATGGAGCTCTCATCATCTTAAAGCAAGCAGGGAACCCAAGATTCACTTCAAGAAGCAAAGGAACATTTTGCCTTTTGGGAAAGGGAGCTACATACCTGATGAGGGGTTTCCCTCACACCTCCAAAAAGACCTAGAATGTGGGTACTCAACATTGAGCAACACTTAATATATACACAAATCCTAAGTTTCAATCTTTCTCTTTGGATTTGACCTGTGCTTTATTATCGAAAACTACAGTACTTGTCCAGGAAAGGATCAAAAAAGATTTGGTTAAAACTAAGATACAAATGGGACAGCAAAAACAAACAGCTTAGATTTTTTTTTACATGGACAAAATCAGGACTGCACAATTCAGGACTTTAAAATATGCCTTTTTCTTCTCCAAGACACAAGTATAGTTATATTGCATGTTTCTTCCTTCTAACACACGTGGCAATTTACTCACTCACTCATACCAACATCCAAAGTAATTAGAATTGAGTTAGTTAAAGGACTCTAACAGCCTCTAAAAATTGTTTTAGTACCAAAACATGAAAAATGACAGCCTCCAGAGGTTATCTATTCATTCTTCAGGTGCTATGCTGTGATAAGTTGCTTTAGTCATGTCTCTGTGACCCTATGGAGCCCACCAGGCTCTTTTGTCCATAGGATTCTCCAGGCAAGAATACTGGAGTGAGTTGCCATGGCCTCCTGCAGGGGATATTCCTGACCCAGGGATCAAACCCGAGTCTCTTACATCTCCTGCATTGGCAGGTGGGTTCTTTACCACTAGCGCTACCTGGGAAGCCCTCTTTCTTCAGGACTTATTCCTAAATCAAAGACAGATGCCCATCTAAGGCAGTCTGAGCCCAAAAGAAAATAAGATGTCACTGCTTCTGCTGACAATTCATTTCCCTACCTAATAATCCCCAAATCTAGAAACTGACACCTAAGCAGAATCTCTTCTACTCAAATTTCAGCTCAATTCTTACTCTGTCATTGTCTGAGATAACCATGGAAAAGAACACTAAAGATGTTCATGGAAAACTCACTCAACTACCACAACTGAGTAATTATAATATGTACAGGGACATTTAAAAATGTTAGCAAGGGCTGTAACTACCTTTAAAACATGCAACATGTTTAAATTAAAGGCGGTACACTAAAATGTTAGTAGGAGTATATGTGTTACAGGCATAAAAATGCAGTATTTTCCCAGTAAATCCATTGACTGTGGTTTAAAACTTAAACATATTGTCATTAAATTACATAGAAGGGCAAAATCATTTATAACTTTTTCATCTAAGCATGCAATCAGCACAACTGAACTTCTTTTAGACTCACTAGGACAGAGAGGAAATTGGTCCACAGTAACAATGGTGTTTGTATAAGACAACCACTGATTTTGAACCCCACTCTCAAACAATTAGTTACTTTATGGGTAAATCATAAACTGTTTCTTTTTTTTTTTTTTAAACATTTATTTTTATTCATTTGGCTGCATAGAGTCTTAGTTGTGGCATGCGGGATCTAGTTCCCTGACCAGGGATCGAACCCAGCCCCCCTGTATCAGAAGCGCAGAGTCTTAGCCACTGGACCACCAGGGAATTCCCTATAAACTGTTTCTTAAGAGCAATAAAAATTATGCAACACATATAATCTTAGTTTCAAATGAGAGTTTAAGTTTCTAGAAATTACAGCAAAACTAGGTAGCACCAACATTAAAAATCAGTAAAAAATTCAAATTTTCTACAAAATTGAAGGGGTAATACCATACTAGGCTCAAATTTTCTTTCCAAGATTGACCTAGCTGTATTGTATTTTGTACCTCCCTGCAAAAAAAAGACATTAGAAGTGAAGTTTGCCTATCTAAAAAAAGATATAACAATATGTGTACAACAGAAATTCAATGTACACTACTCACCATTCATGCATTGCTTCTCTATTCATTAAACTCATGCTTTCTTCCTGAAAGGTGAAAGGAGAATAAACTGAATACCCAGTTCCTATGATTTTACAAAGTTTTATTTCACTTGGTTGTACATTTATTATTATTCACTGAGGTATAGAGTATAGTAGAGTATAAACAAATCTCTAAACAACTATCTGGTTCTTTACTTTTCATTGTTGCACCTACTGCACCTGAGATCTATTACTTATGCTTTATATAGGACATTGGATATGCAGGAATTGATTAGATGAAAAACTAGTATCTCTCTTCATTCAAAAGAGAAAACATCAAACATCAAACTATTTTTTCAACCACTAATACTATGATATTAATAAATATTACTCAGAGCCCAACAAACTAAATGTCTTTCGGCATGGGTTTGCTTAAGCAAATGATGGTACAAGCATGATTTAAATCTAGTCATTGACATTGAAAAACATCTATTACATATTAAGTAGGAAAAAGCCACAAATTATTTTTATGTAAAATTTTAAATGAGAGGTGCTCAGAAGGATGCTCCCTCAAAAGTTAGCAGTCCTTATCAATGTGTAGTGAGGTTCGTGGCAATTTGTTCTTTCTTTCTCTGTTGTTGTTGTTGTTCAGTCGCTCAGTCATGTCCGACTCTTTGTGACCCCATGGACTGAAGCACGCCAGGCTTCCCTGTCCTTCACCAACTCCCAGAGCTTGCTCAAACCCATGTCCATTGAATCAGTGATGCCATCCAACCATCGTGTCCTCTGTTGTCCCCTTCTCCTCCTGCCTTCAATCTTCCCCAACATCAGGGTCTTTTCTAGTGAGTCAGCTCTTTGCATCAGGTGGCCAAAATACTGGAGCTTCAACTTCAGCATCAGTCCTTCTAATGAATATTCAGGACTGGTTTCCTTTAGGATTGACTAGTTTGATTTCCTTGCAGTCCAAGGGACTCTCAAGAGTATTCTCCAACACCACAGCTCAAAAGCATCAATTCTTTGGCATTCAGTCTTTTTTATGGTTCAACTCTCACATCCATACATGACTACCGGAAAAACCATAGCTTTGACTATATGGACCTTTGTTGGTAAAGTAATGTCTCTACTTTTTAATATGCTGTCTAGGTTGGTCATAGCTTTTCTGTCAAGGAGCAAGTGTCTTTTAAGTTCTTTCTCTGTACTTTACCATATTGTTTGATCTTTTTATAATGTGTGTTTTTCACATAAATAGTTACTTTAAAAATAACCCACATATGGAAAGACATCCTGTGTTTGTGGATTGAAAGACAATATTGTTAAAAAGGCAATACTACCCAATGTGATCTACAGATGCAAGGCAATGCCTATCAAGACCTCAATGGCATTTTTTGCGGAAATATAAAAATGATCTTGAGAAAGAAGAATAAACTTTGGAGGACTTACATTACCTGATTTCAAAACTCACTACACAAAGCTACAGTAATTAAAACAGTGTTGTTCCAGCATAAGGAGAGGCATACAGAACGATGGAATAGAATAGAGAGAGCCTAAAAATAATCCCTTGGATATATGGTCAATTGATTTTCAACAAGGATGCCAAGACCATTCAAAGGGGGAAAGAATGATCTTTTCAGTAAATAGTGCTTGGAAAACTGAACATCCACATACAAAAGAATGAAGTTGAACTCTTTCTTACACTATATAAAAAAATTAACTCAAAATGGACCAAAGACCTAAAAGTAAAACTATAAAACTCTTAGAAGAAAACAGGGAAAAAAACTTTGTGTCATTGGACTTGGCAATGATTTTTTGGATATGACATCAAAAGCATAGGTAACAAAAGAGAAAAAACAGGGCAAAATCTTTGTGCCATTTGGCAATGATTTTTTGGATATGATACCAAAAAGCAGAAGGAATCATATGTACAAAATTTAGAGGAGAGAAAGAATATGCAGGTTGGAAAATAGTGAGACTAGCTTGGCTGGAAAAGAATTTGCACTATAAACAAGAAGGAAACCTGGAGTGGTAAGGGAGCATCAGATTTATAGAATCTTAAATAATTGAAGATTTTGAGTTTAACAAGTTTGGGCAGAATAGCATAGTTGTTAGGACCACAGATTCTGGAGCCAAACAGAACTGAGTCAAATCCCAGCTCTATAACTTACTATCTGTGTGACCTTAGGCAAACAGCTTAACCTGAGCCTCAGTTTCTTGATCCTATGAAGATGATAATAATAAGGATAATGAGGTGGTTGTACAGTTCCTGTTAAAAGGTCTGGCACATAGTAAGTGCTCAATACAGCCTATCTCTTCTTATTAGTACTCAAAAGGTAATGGGAAGCCATTCTAACTTTTTACACAGGAGAGAAAAAGGTGAAAATAATGTTGTTTTTAAAAAAAGCTACTTTAGCCTCCAACTAATAAAAATAAATGAAAAAAAATAAAATAAAAGACTTAACGAGTGAAAACACTTGTTAAGATACATGTATACAAAAAGAAAAAAAAAGCTACTTTGGTGTTGATTATGGAAGTCAGATTAAACTAGCAGAGGTAGGAAATCTATTAGAATATAATTAGAATATTATTACAGTAATCTAGACCCAAGGGACAGAAGAAAGTAGCAATGGGAACAGAGAAGATATTGTCAAGGAAGAATTAATAGGATTAGATGCTTAATAGGATACAGTAGAAAAATAAGGAAGAACTGAAGATGAACCTAGGGCTCTGAATCTTAAAACTGGGAGACTATTTTGATGCCATTATGGAAAATGAGGGAAATTAGGAAAGGAAGTTTAAGAAGTTAATCAGTCTTTTAAAACAATGGAATCACATCTTCAACAAAATGTAATTGTTAGTATAGTTCTTCCATTTAACGTTTATTTAGATGCTTTTGTATAGTGAGAAGCTCAAAGTATTTTGTAATTCACGCAATTCACAAGTAAAGAGCAAGTTTTCCCAGAAGTAGGACAGAATTTTGCTTATTGTTTCTCCCTTTGAAAGTTGGAGCATTCCCCAACATCAACTATTTTAGGATTGTTAGCAAAAGTGGGTTGACACTTCTATTATTTATATCTTGCCTATTTCTAAAATGGATATGAGATAGTTTATAATAAAATAAGATTGTTAAAATAAGGATAAAAGGTCAAAAGCTATGCAACTGTCAAGGGCAAAGAGTAGTATATGGTAAAAACCTAGGTTAAGGAGATTTGCTGCACTTGAGCACTGAAGTTGGTTTTCAGTCCCTTAGTATCTAAAAAGAAAATAGTAAGTCACCCACTTTTGCTCTCTGAAGGAGAGTATGCCTGAGAGATTTTAGTTACCCAATGGCACATTGCTCAATGAATTCTTGTTGAAAGAATGAAATAATCTGCAAACTAAGATTAAAATAAGTTTCTCTAAAACAAGTTAAGCTATTCCCTTAGAGAAGTAAGAGAGTAGGTACTTTGCAGGTTCCAAGGGAAACTCAAAACCAAATCACAGAAATCTAATGTCATTGCTTTGTTGTTGTTCAGTCTCTTAAGTCACGTCCAACTCTTTGTGACCCCATGGGCTACAGCATACCAGGCTTGTCTGTCCTCCACTATCTCCTGGAATTGCTCAAATTCATGTCCATCGAGTCAGTGGTGCGATCTAACCATCTCATCCCTCTGCCACCCCCTTCTATTTTTGCCTTCCATCTTTCCCAGCATCAGGGTCTTTTCCAATGAGTCAGCTCTTCGCATCAGGTGGCCAAATTACCGGAGCTCCAGCTTCAGCATCGTCCTTCCAATGAATATTCAGGGCTGATTTCCTTTAGGACTGACAGGTTTGCAATACACATATATATATATCAAATTATTACATTATAGACCTTATGCTTACATAACGTTATATGTCAATTATATCTCAGCTGGAAAAAAAAAGAAAATTAACTTCTCACTTGATGTTCTCAAGCTCTCTAATGCTCAGAAAACAACTAACAACTAGAGTCAAGGAGAAATTGTCCATTAACTGCCTAGTAGGAAAAGGGTAACTTAAACCATACCCTTACTTAAATGTTGACCCAGAACCTAATATTAACTTGGGGCTGTGTGCTTATTTTAAAATAAATGCAAGTATAATCAAATCAGTTTGTAGGAAATACAAGAAACAAAAGAGTATATGAAACACTGTTACATGGAAGCAGAATCAAAATGTGGGGCTTTTCACAAGACAAATGGCCTGGTTTCTTCAATAAGTAAGTGGCATGGAACAAAATCAGGAGAGGAAGGCTCTTTTAAATAAAAGTGACCTAAAAGATCATGGCTGGAACATGTTTGAATCAGTGAAAAGGGCATTTTTTTGAGAATCAGGAAAATTTAACATGGACTGGTTATTCAATAAAATTAAAGAATAACTCTGTTAGATGTGATGATGGCATTGTGCTTATGTGAAATAAAACGTCCTCAGATTCATACAGAGTATTTAAGGTTAAAAAGATATCAGAGATCTACTTTAAAGCAACCTCCTACCCCCAAAATAAAAGGGGATAGTTGAAAAATGATGTACAAAATGTAATCAATAGTTAAAGCTGGATACTGAATACATGGAGGTTCTTTTTTGTGTGTTTTTAAATTTCCATTAAACAACTTTTAATGTAGTGTGCCAGGCACCACACATATATTAAATCTTTTCATCCTCACAATAATCTTATAATGTAGCTACTATTAGTTCCCCCATTTTACTAAAAAATGAAATGAAATTAAATAATTGCCTTTGTTAGTGTCAGAGTGAAAGTTCAAAATGTAATGAGGCAAGAAACACACATTTCTGTTTTGTACCTAAAAGGTTAAGTTTAATAGCTAAAAAGAAGTCATGGTTAAAGAATACATGTAAAGAAATATGCAAGTTAAGATATTTATCAGACCATTAAACTGCTGAAAATAAGCCTTAATTTTCCACTCAGTCAGCACCCAGATTGAAAGTTAATGTTGTTTCTATTTTCCCATTTCATTCATTTTCTACTTGTGCTTCATTTTATTTTAGTTTTAATTTTTGTTTTATAATTTTATTTAAATTTTAAAAGTTTTAATTTATTTTTACTGAAGTATAATTGACCTACAATGCTATGTTAGTTCCAGGTGTACAACACAGTGATTCAATATTTCCGTATATTACAAAAATGACCACCACTTGTGTTTCATTTTAAATGTTTATAATATATATTCTGCCACTATAGAAGTAAGTTGCTTTACAGTATATATTACCAACCAGTTAAATTAGTCCTGATTTTCAAGCTTCATAATCAGATAGAAACATATAATCAATTTTTAAATATTTGGTCTAATTTAGAGGAAGAAAAAAAATTACACAAATAAACTAGAGGTCACTTTAACTACTAGCTTTATGTTCTTTCATTAAGAATGTCTTAAATGGCTACATACTCACAAAGACAAACAGCAAAAGAATATCTTATTCATTAAAAAAGTAAAAGATTCCTTTAAACCATACTTTATTGCTAGTGGATGATAAGTGGGGCCTAGGGAAGCCATGGCAAGGGAGAGAGAGGGAGAGGAAGCAGGAGCTGGAGAAATAAAACCTAGGGTTTCAGGACAGTTTGGGTTTTGTGCCACTGGAACTTGGTGAAAGTAGCTGTGAAAGAATTCAGTAATTTGGGGCTAAGTCTTGGCTTGATATTTGTTAATGCTGAACATCTTTGGTTTCTGACCTTGCAAGTTTCTTGTAGGATGAAATGAGCTCACAGATGGGACCTATTATATTGCTAAGTGAATAATAAGTGCTTAATAACAGTTAAGCTCCCCTACTTGAACAAAAGTTTGCTTGTAGTTGGGTGAAAAAAAAAATCCACCACTCCTGAAGGAATGGTGATTTAATCTTTTGAATTCTGTGGCTAAGCCTTGGAAAAATCAAAGATTTAGTTCTGTATTAGGCTTTTACTATTAAACACACACACATACAACATAAGACAGATAGAATGTGTCCCTGAACTCAGATCACTGAGAAGGGAACACATAAAGATCATTAAATGTGTCAAAATATTTCTTCATCTGGGATTAAGAAAACCATGATAAACTATGACTATTATGAATTTGAAAATTAATTTCCATATATAGCATTCATCGTCTTTGAGATCCCTTGAAGAAGCTAGATTCAAAGTCAAAGGGTATGCAGTATTTCAGGAAACTATCAATTTATTAAAATAGTTAATAACCCAAATAAATAGAGGTCTCCTTAGTTGTTTTGGATTTTGGTGTTTTTGCTTTTTTTAAAGAAACCATTCCTGGCATTAAAAATTTAATTACTTGTGACCTCACTTAGAATTATTTGACCATAGGTATTTTTAAAAGAAAAACAAAATTTACTTTTTTTTAATGAACAGCTGCCAGTTTTTCAAAACTTCCTACCTGTTTGATTTGATGGAGGTTGACTGACAGAAGCATGACTGGGAGAAGATGGCGCAAACTGAAATTTAAAAGATAAAAGTCAAGTTTTCTTTAATGTTTCTGATTATTTCTAAACATTAAGTCAATATTGAATGGCCTAAAGTATTTCTTGAGTGCCTGATGCATGCTATCAACAGCACTAATTAAATTTAAAGTTTTTAAAAATAAAAAGTCCAATTGAATCTTGTCTGAAAATTATACTAATTGAAAATCTCTATATATCATAACAGAACAAAATAACCATTAACATAAATACAGGGCAGAAGAACATCAATAGAACATTTTATCTCTAGCTTTCCCTTCTCGAGGCTCAAAGATCTTAAAATCACTTCATTTTTCCTTGCCAGTTTTAGCGCATTATCAAAACTTAGTGATAGGCATTACCCAGAAAAAATTGAAATGGTCATTAAATCAGTAACTAATTTAATAAGCATGAGCTTCCCTGGTGGCTCAGTGGTGAAGAATCCACCTGCAATGCAGGAGACACAGATTTGATCCCTGAGTCGGGAAGATCCCTTGCAGAAGGAAATGACAACCCACTCCAGTATTCTTAAAGCCTGCCAGGCTCCTCTGTCCATGGGATTCTCCAGGCAAGAATACTGGAATGGGTTTCCATGCCCTCCTCCAGGGGATCTTCCCAACCCAGGGGTTGAACCCACATCTGCTTCATCTCCTGCTTTGCAGGCAATTCTTTACCTGCTAAGCCACCAGTCAGACATGACTTAGCAACTAAACAACAACAACAACAATTTAATAAGCATACTAAAGAAACAGACAAAATAACTCCAAACATCTTGGAATCTAGCTGGGGAAACTGAACTTTGATAATAAAGAATGACTAAGGGCAATCACGCTCAAGGAATTCTGCACATTTTACTCTTGCTTGGTCGGATACTTGTTGTCTAGGCAAGGGGTCTCCAACCGATAGTGGTCTGTAGCCTTTTAGGAAGTGGGCTGCGCAGCAGGAGGTGTGTGAGTGAAGCTTCATCTTCTACTCCCCATCTGTTGCATTACAGCCTGAACCATTCACACCCCACTCCATCACCCCCACCCATGTCCATGGAAAAATTGTCTTCCACAAAATCTGTCCCTGGTACCAAAAAGTTTGGAGACTGCTGGAATTGGCCCTTTGTCTTTTGCAGGACTATTTTCTCCTTTTTGGTCTTTTCTCAAAGCTTATGAAGAACCATACAAAAGGGAGATGAAAGAATAGAGAGATGTAAAGCTGTGTGAAAATAAGGCTTGAGAATTATGTTTAGAATTCATTTATCCACTCTATCTGTAGCCTGATTGGCTCTTGAAATGCTAGATGATGCTAGATAATGAATATAACATATTTTACATTCACATTATATCTTAAGATCACATTGAATTGTGCATTTAAACATGTTTAATGAGCACCTACCTTATGCGAAAGCCCTGTGCTAGGCCCTGAGGATCCAAAGATAAATACGACATTTTCCTGACTTTGAGAAATTCAAAGTCCAGGTTGGGAGAACTAGGCCACAGGTAAGTGCCAGGACAAGTTAGGCTTCGTAGGAGTTCAAAGGACAAAGAAAATAATTCTGCCTAGGGTGTTGGAGCTGGCGTCACAGAAGAGAGCAGGAATTCATTAGATAGAGAAGAGAAAGGAGGCCATTTCTGGGAGTGGAAAGAGATGCTCAGGCAGAGAGGCATGTTTGGGGAACAGAGAGGCTCAGGGTGGCTGAAACTTGGCATATGGTAGGGCATGAGGCAGAAATTTGGTTGAAACCAGGTTGTTGCTTTTGGACTTTAGCCTTTGAGCCCAATAGGAAACCTAAAGAATAGGTCTGAGCTCTTAAACCTCAAGGGTATTTTAGACAAGAAGATCATATCTGTTTTAGAAAGGCAACCGTAGCAGTGAGTGCAGAACAAATCGATGGTGGAGGGAAGAGGGACTAGAAGCAGGGTCATGGACCAGGCAAAAGATGACAAGGGTTTGACCGAAACAGGGAGGGATAAAGATAAGGAGGCAGATTGGAGAAATGATAAGAAAGTAAAAGGAACTAAAGACTGGCCTGAGGATTCCAGCTGAAACTATAGATAGATAGTGGCCAAGAAAGGCAGTAAGAGGAGCTGGTTGCTGGTGGGGTGGGGGAAAAGAATGAGTGCTCAGAAAATGTGTGTTGGATAAACAAGTGTTCTTTTGAAGCAAATAGTCTGAATTTTTATTAGGTTTTAAAATTTATCATATGATTTTAAAGGAGATTTGTTCAATCAGTTGTGTCCAACTCTTTGCGACCCCATGGACTGCAGCATGCCAGGCTTCCCTGTCCATCGCCAACTCCCAGAGCTTGCTCAAACTCATATCTATTGACTTGAGGATGCCATCCACCCATCTCATCTTCTGTCACCCCCTTCTCCTCCTGCCCTACCTCACCAATTATATTTTGCTTAAGATAGTTCTGAAATCAGTTTTTTTCTTATTATTTTCTAGAAGGTGGAGGAAACAGCCAAGGTTCAATGACATTGACACATCATCAACCGAAGTTCATAACTTATATTAGAGTTCACTCTCAGTGTTACACATCATGGGTTCAGATAAATGTAAGGCAACACAAATCCATCATTACAACATCATACATACTAAGCAGATTCACAACCTATTAATCCTGATCTTTAATTTTTTTCAACAGAAATTAACTCACTTTTTCTCATTATGAAACAATAAATACATGCTCAGTATAAAACATAATTAATAAGGAAAAAAGCATCACCCACTATCCAGAAATGACCATAGTAAATATTTCAGTGTTTATTTTTCCAGTTTGAGTTTTTTTGTTTTTTCTAATAACACATGCCAGCTCTGCATCTGGAGCACCTGAGCTCTTAGCTCCCGGTCCAGGTTCTATCAAAATGTCTACTGTTCATTAAATTCTGTGCAAGTGCAGTTTAGAAGGTGACCACTGCTGCTGCTGCTGCTAAGTCACTTCAGTCATGTCCAACTCTGTGCAACCCCATAGACGGCAGCCCACCAGGCTCCCCCATCCCTGGGATTCTCCAGGCAAGAACACTGGAGTGGGGTGCCATTTCCTTCTCCAATGCATGAAAGTGAAAAAGTGAAAGTGAAGTCGCTCAGTCGTGTCTGACTCTTAGCGACCCCATGGACTGCAGCCTACCAGGCTCCTCCATCCATGGGATTTTCCGGGCAAGAATACTGGAGTGGGGTGCCATCGCCTTCTCCCAAGGTGACCACTATACACCCTCAAATGCATACATGTTAGTCAAAGCATATACCAACTTTGATGCTGAGTGGGATATTTTGAACACTGAAATGGCCATCAGGACTAAAGATGTGGTTGAAGTCATCATCATCAACAATTTGACCATCTACAGCAAAGAACAGAGGCATAATATTACTTTTGCCTATCAGAGAAGGACCGAAAAGGGACTTGCGTCAGCAGTGAAGTCAGACTTGTCCAGCCACCTGGAGAAGGTGATTTAGGGCCTTCTGAAAACACCTGCTCAGTACAAGGATTCCAAGCTGAATGGCTGCTCTGTGAAGGGGCTGGTGACTGATGAAAACTCTCATTGAAATCACCTCCTCAAGGACCAACCAGGAGCTACAGCAAATAAAAAGTCTACAAGGAAATGTACAAGACTGATCTGGAGAATGACATTATTTCTGATACATCTGGCAACTTCTGCAAGCTGACTGTTGCCCTTGAAAAGGGTAGAAGAGCAGAGGATGGCTCTATCATTGACTATGAACTGACTGGCCCAAGATAACTGAGATCTCTATAATACTGGAATGAGGAGGAAAGGAACTGATGTCGCCAAGTAGATCAGCATCAAGTGTCACCTCCAGGAAGTATTTGAAAGGTTATAGTTAAGAGCTATAGCCCTTACAATCAAGAAGGAGGTCAAAGGAAAATGCTTTCCTGAATCTGGTCCGGTGTATTTAGAACAAGAAGCCTCGGTATTTTGCTGACTGACTGTACAACTCCACGAAGGGCA
The DNA here is from genome assembly GCF_019320065.1 of Cervus canadensis. Classification (NCBI taxonomy): domain Eukaryota; kingdom Metazoa; phylum Chordata; class Mammalia; order Artiodactyla; family Cervidae; genus Cervus; species Cervus canadensis. The sequence continues at coordinate 116,027,150 of NC_057419.1, forward strand.
AGGGAACTCATGATAAGGTCCTAAGTAGAACCATGGTATCCTGCAGTGAAGGAAGGGGACACATTAAAAACTGGGTCTGAATTTAAGGGAAAGTGCTGTGGGGCCCTGTACTACAACATTCAGGAGGACAGCAAGAGTGACTGCCAGGAAGTGTTGCCTTGCCTGGGTTGTAGGGGTGACGCCTGACATGGCACAAGTGTCCAGAAGTGGGCCGTCTGTGCTTCCAACTGACAGTTCTACAAAATCAGTTTGCTATTAACAATCCCCTTGTGCCCATCCCTGTGAGGATGACATTAGCACTGCCTTTTCCCCCACCCTGCCTAAGCACTCCTGGTTTTCCAAGCAAGTCTCTCTTTTTAGCTAAGAAATGAACATTCAAAGGAGTCAGAAGTAAAATCTAGATATAAAACACTTTGTTTGCCTCTTTTGTACTGCATGGTAAACAGAAGCAAAACAAAACCATGGCTGATTCATGTCAATGTATGACAAAACCCACTTCAATATTGTAAAGTAATTAGCCTCCAACTAATAAAAATAAATGAGAAAAAAAAAAGTTACAGAGAAAAAAAAAAAACAAAACCCAAATATATTCCAAGTACCTTTCCATGTTAAAATTTATCTGCAACACCATTTTTAAAGGCTTCCCATGTTAAAATTCACCTGCAACACCATTATTATAGAAGTACCATAATAAGAAGCACCTATTTATGTGCCAGACGTATCTTAGATCACTCGATTCTTACAACTCCATGATATAGATATTATTATTGTTCCACTGTCCCCATTTTTTATTGGCCGCACTCTGTGGCTTGTAGGATCTTAGTTCCCTGACCAGGGATTGAACCTATGCCCCCTACAGAGGAAGCACAGAGTTCTATCCACTGGACTGTCAGGGAATTCCCTATTGTCACCATTTTAAATTTAGAAAACTGAAGGCCAGAGAAGTTAAGCAACTTGCCTAGTAATACAGCTAATAATTGCTAGAACTGGGACTGAAACACAGATAAGAAAGGTCATTTATTTAATCTATTCCCTGTTGCAGGACATTCATACTGTTGCCACATATAAATAATGCTGTGATAACAACCTTTAAGCTAATCTTTACATGTATCCTTAATGAATTCTTTAGGATAAATTCATAGAATTGGAATTTCTGGATCACAAGGCTGTTGATACCCATTGCTGAACTACCCTCCAGAAAGCTCATACAAATTCACTTTCCAGCAGTGTTATGAAAATCTTGATTTCCTTGTACTTCTCCAACATTAAATATTACTACTAATTTTTAAAAAAATTGTATGCCCAGGATTTCCTTGGTGGTCCAGTGGTTGAGAATCTACCTTAGAATGCAGGGGGACATGGGTTCAATCCCTGGTTGGAGAACTAAGATCCCACATGCCTCTTTGGAGCCTGCATGCCACAATTAGAGAGTCTGTGCATTTTTCCATGGACTGTGATGAGAGATCCCTGATGCAACCAAATAAAAGTTTTTTTTAAAACTGTATGCCAACTCTTAAGGGATATTATAAAAATTAATCTATTTTCCAAAGCAAGTAGAAAACACTGTGATTTATCCAATAAAGAGTTTTGGATATTCTCTCCCAATGTGCCCCACTATTAGCATTAATCATTGAGAAGTTGTGCAGTAACACACACCAAATCTTAAAAAAAATAGTTTTACCTTTAAAAAGTTCTCATATTTATTTCCACACACATACATATCTTTAAACAAGCAGAATTTTAACAAGTTTAATTCATGCTACTGATGCTCATATCATCATCATTCAAATGCCCAGAAAGTTCACAATATAGAAGGTACAACACTAGGTTTATAAGGTTTACAATCTAATTGAAAAGACATGATTGCTTGAACTTAAATATATAATACATTCTATGTACAAGATGGTGCTTAATCTAAATTATAAATGATTGCTATTGAAAACAAAACAAAAGAAGAGAATTGCATGGTGTGGCAAACTCTTCTAATTATGAAAGACTTCCTGGAAGTGATTATTTTTAACTGATATCTAAAGGAGTACATCAAGGCTATATATTGTCACCTTGCTTATTTAACTTACATGCAGGGTACATCATGTGAAATGCCAGGCTGGATGAAACACAAGCTAGAATCAAGATTGCCGGGAGAAATATCAATAACCTCAGATATGCAGATGACACCATCCTTATGGCAAAAAGCAAAGAGGAACTAAAGAGCCTCTTGATGAAAGTGAAAGAGGAGAGTGAAAAAGCTGGCTTAAAGCTCAACATTCAGAAAACTAAGATCATGGCATCTGGTCCCATCACTTCATGGGAAATAGATGAGGAAGCAAAGGAAACAGTGTCAGACTGTATTTTCTGGGGCTCCAAAATCACTGCAGATGGTGACTGCAGCCATGAAATTAAAAGATGCTTGCTCCTTGAAAGGAAAGTTATGACAAACCTGTGAAGTGAAAGTCGCTCAGTTATGTCTGACTCTTTGTGACCCCATGAGCTATACAGTCCATGGAATTCTCTAGGCAAAATACTGAAGTGGGTAGCCTTTCCCTTCTCCAGGGGATCTTTCCAACCCAGGGACTGAACCCAGGTTTCCCGCATTGCAGGCAAATTCTTTACCAGCCAAGCCACCAGGGAAGCCCAAGAATACTGGAGTGGGTAACCTATCCCTTCTCCAGGGGATCTTCCCGACCCGGGAATTGAACTGGGGTCTCCTGCATTGCAGGCAGATTCTTTACCAACTGAGCTATCAGGGAAGCCCATGACAAACCTAGACAGCATATTAAAAAGCAGAGACATTACTTTGCTGACAAAGGTCCATCTAGTTAAAGCTATGGTTTTTCCAGTAGTCATGTATGGATGTGAGAGTTGGACCATAAAGAAAGCTGAGTGCTGAAGAATGGATGCTTTTGAACTGTGGTGTTGGAGAAGATTCTTGAGAGTCCCTTGGACTGCAAGGAGATCAAACCAGTCAGTCCTAAAGGAAATCAGTCCTGAATATGCATTGAAAGCACTGATGCTGAAGCTCCAATACTTTGGCCACCTGATGTGAAGAACTGACTCATTTGAAAAGACCCTGATGCTGGGAAAGATCGAAGGCAGGAGGAGAAGGGGACAACAGAGGATGAGAAGGTTGGATGGCATCACTGACTCAACGGACATGAGTTTGAGCAAGCTCCGGGGGTTGGTGATGGACAGGGAAGCCTGGCGTGCTGCAGTCCATGGGGTTGCAAAGAGTTGGACATGACTGAACTGAACTGAAAAGACAGGAAGGAATCGGTTTAGCTTCAGGCAAAGGCTCAGAATTTCCTAATGGGAAAAACTTTATCCAGAAAATCCTGAGAAGACTGCCTGACTGAAATTGATGACATCAATAAGGATATAGTGTGAAATGTCTGTGGAAGGTAGGGTTTGAAACTGAGCTGAGCTAGATAATTATAAGCCACAATAAAACTTTTAAATTGAACAAAATATGGATCATATATTGGACTTGGTTGGTCTTTTAGTAATAACTTGGAAAATTAATTGTAGAAAAGGCATTTAGAAGAGAATTCTCCCAAAGGTTAAGTACTATAGGTAGTATATGCAAGGGAGTTGCTTCAGGTAATTTTTCTATAAGAAACTAAGTTTTAAAATGAAATAGTCTCCTGAGATGTCAATAAACGTCACTGGTATCTTTCGTGTATTAGTAAATTTCCCATTGTGTCATTCTCTCACACTTTAGGAGGGAAAAGTCCTTGGGAGGAAGCAAGTGTACCAGCACCAGGAATGGTGTTACAGGGCAGGGAGGGTAGGAGTGGGAGCGGGGGCCTGGGAGGGTGCTGGGTGAAGCTGACTCCCAAGTGTTATCTCTAGTGAAGGAATTAAGACAGGAGGAAACATCATGTTTAGTTCCATTTAAGAGAAACAGAAAACTAATATTGTAAAGACATTAAATTTTAAAAATGCTTAACTTTCCTAGGTTTGCTAATTTTAACTTATTTCTTACTAGAGTTACTAGAGATAAAGCACTTAGAAAATTCTGAACAAGGGTTATATGCTCTGTTTATGAATGCCTCTGCCTAGTTCCCCAAACAATTTAAAACGGGTTATGAAGATACTGAACATGAACTGAATGTAGGCTAGAAGAACAGAGCATAAAGCAGAATAAGGAATGTATTACACACTCACAACCACGTGGGCCATAAATTAGATTTAGAGTTCATAGTTGCCAATGTGTAGAGCAGAACCAAATCAGGTAAAGAAATGTTGGTAGCCATCAAATTAAAGCAGACAAATTGCTCAAGTAAAGTCCAACTGTTCCCGACAGGAAAATGAAAAACTTTTCCTGCTTCTGCTGGAGTAGGAGGAGGTGGAGATGGAGAAGACAGAGCTGCACCAAGTTCAACAGTTTCCAGGAAGAGAATTCCTAGTGGAAGAGTTGGAAACAGGCATCCCAACCTCAGAGGTTTCAGGGGATACAGCAAAGGGGTAATTTGTGGGAAGACATAGTCTCCATAAGCAGAAGAGGACCTCCATTACTGCTCATCAGAAGTGGGGTGGAGTGTGACTTCCCTGGTGGTCCAGTGTTTAAGACTCCATGCTCCCAATGCAGGGGGCACAGGTTTGATCCCTGATTAGGGAACTAAGATCCTGCAAGCTGTGTAGTGTGGCCAAGAAAAGAAAAAGTGGGGTGTGGTGGAGTGATATCCTAACAGTGGTGAAGAAAAATTTGAGCTTAATTAAGAAAATAATTGTGAGATAGCAGATTTTACAAGATTTGTACATATACATCTCTATTTGTGTGTTAAATGGCACCCATAATTCTTTATAGCTCACAGCTTCCCTTATAGCTCAGTCAGTAAAGAATCTGCCTGCAATGCAGGAGACCTGGGTTCGATTCCTGGGTTGGGAAGATCCCCTGGAGAAGGAAATGGCAACCCAGTTCAATATTCTTGCCTGGAGAATCCCATGGACAGAGGAGCCTGGCAGGCTACAGTACATCGGGTCGCAAGAGTCAGACACGACTTAGCAACTAGAGAGAGAGATAATTATAAATGCCCTCAATCACCACATATTTTTCTAAAACACTGCTCTGCCTACATTTTAATACATTAAAATCAGTGCCAGTTAAATTTTTCTAATTGTGGTAAAATACACATAAAATTTACCATCTTACATTTACCATTTTTAATTGTACTGTTCAGTACAATTAGTACTGTTAAATAGGTACATTTGTGTTGTTATGTAACCAATCTCTAGAATCCTTTTCATCTTGCAAACACGAAACTCTATAGACCCATGAAAGAACACCGCCCTCAAGCCTCTGGCAAACACTATTCCAATCTCTGTCTCTAGGAATTTGAATACTTTAGATTCCTGCAGCACCAAATTTAGGGACAGTCTAGTATGAGACTTGATCCTTAAACTTAAGTTTCATGCATTCAGTAACACTTTTTAAGTACAGTTGACCCTTGAACAACATGGGTTTGAACTGCACACGTCGATTTATACATGGATTTTTTTTCAATAAATATACAGCTGGCCCTGAGGGTTCCCACCCATGGGTTCAAACAACCACAAATTGCAAACATTACACAACCTGTGGCTGGTTGAATCTGAGCATTCAAACCCTTGGATATGGAGGGCAGGCTATGGGACTGGAACATATTCAGATTTTGGTATTATCTGCATAATGGAATCAACCTCCCCTCCCCATGGATAGCAAAGTACCATTATATTTTCAAAACAATATTTGTATTAGGAATGATTTTTCTATTTTGCAATGTGACATATTAGCTAGAAATGAAAATATCTCTATTGTTGATGCTCTGTGAAAAACATTCAAATAGTATAGAAATACATAAGGCAGAAGTAAAAATTTTCCCACAATTCCATGCTCCAGAGATAACTACTAATAATAGATTGATATATAGCCTTCTTGACATCTGTAAATATATAGAAGATCATGTTATACATGTGATTCTGAACCCTGGGTTTAAATAGTAGGTACAAAGGCGAGTGAGGCTGCTCAGAATGGTAGAGTGGAAAGAAGGAAGAAACCTGGGCCTCTGATGACATCACTGAGCCACTGAAGTAACCAACCCTGGAACCTCCTTTCACAAAACTTCTTGTTATTTGATATAATAAAGGTCCCTTATTGTTTAAGTCACTTCTAGTTGAATTTTGTTGCTTTTGCCCAAAGCATTCTAATTATAATTTCATTCTCCTAGATAATTCAGCCTATCTATAGTGAAGGCAAATATATATCTCCATAAATCTTATAATGAGGTAATACTTGGAATAAAATAAAAGCATATGCATAATGCTGTTACAGCAAGCTAAACCAATAAGCCTTGAAATTCTCATCATCAAATAAGTTAAAATGACTTCAGTTCTGCCAAACCCAATCCATTGTACAAGATGGTTTATTTTAAATATGCATGATATTAAGGTGAACCTTATGGGAATTAAGAGCCTAAAAATCCTAAGGAAAATTATGCATTTAAAAAGTGCCAGGTACCTAGTTTCTCTACATAGGTACTATTACTAATAAAAAAACATATTTAATGAGCATTTAGCAGTATTCTTGCCTTTAGAATTCCACGGATAGAGGAGCGTGGTGGGCTACAGTCCATGGGGTGGCAAAGAGTTGGACAACTTTCACTTTTAGTAGGTATCATTGCTGTGCCAAGTGTTTTACACTGATTGATATAATCACAACAAACTTATGAGGCAGATGCTATTATATTCCCATTTTACAGATGAGGAAATTAAGGTGCAGAAAGGATAATCTGTCCCCAGATAATTAAGTTCATGTGTATAGTGCCATTTATAGGTCCTTGCCTCTCAGTCATATTTTAACCCAATCCATTCTGGCTTCTTCTACCCTTTTCTCCACTGCACTTTCTTTCAAATAAAAGTTCATGATAAGCTCCATTTTGGTAACTCAAAAGACACCTTTCAGTCTTTATCATGTTTAACCACTTTTGTTTTCTGTGGTTTTTCATGGTACTACTCTCTCTTGAGTCTACTCCCATCTCTCTGACCATTCCATCATAGTCTTATTTGGTGGAGCCTTTCTGAGATTGTCAAAAAAGCAAGAGAATTCCAGAAAAACATCTATTTCTGCTTTATTGACTATGCCAAAACCTTTGACTGTGGATGACAACAAACTGTGGAAAATAAGAGATGGGAATACCAGACCACCTGACCTAACTCTTGAGAAATCTGTATGCAGATCAGGAAGCAACAGTTGGAACTGGACATGGGACAACAGACTGGTTCCAAATCAGGAAAGAAGTATGTCAAGGCTGTATATTGTCATCCTGCTTATTTAAATTATATACAGAGTACATCATGAGAAATGCTGGGCTGGAAGAAGCACAAGCTGGAATCAAGATTGCCAGGAGAAATACCAATAACCTCAGATATGCAGATGACACCACCCTTATGGCAGACAGTGAAGAGGAACTAAAAAGCCTCTTGATGAAAGTGAAAGAGGAGAGTGAAAAAGCTGGCTTAAAGCTCAACATTCAGAACACTAAGATCATGGCATCCGGTCCCATCACTTCATGGCAAATAGATGGGGAGACAGTGGAAACAGGGACAGACTCTATTTTGGGGGGTTCCAAAATCATTGCAGATGGTGATTGCAGCCATGAAATTAAAAGATGCTTACTCCTTGGAAGGAAAGTTATGACCAACCTAGACAGCATATTAAAGAGCAGAGACATTCCTTTGCCAACAAAGGTCCATCTAGTCAAAGCTATGGTTTTTCCAGTAGTCATGTATGGATGTGAGAGTTGGACTATAAAGAAAGCTGAGTGCCGAAGAATTGATGCTTTTGAATTGTGGTGTTGGAAAAGACTCTTGAGAACCCCTTGGACTGCAAGGAGATCCAACCAGTCCATCCTAAAGGAAATCAGTCCTGAATATTCATTGGAAGGACTGATGCTGAAGCTGAAACTCCAATACTTTGGCCCCCTGATGCAAAGAACTGACTCCCTGATGCTGGGAAAGATTGAAGGTGGGAGAAGGGGACGACAGAGAAGAGGTAGTAGGATGGCATCACCGACTCGATGGACATGAGTTTGAGTAAAAACTCCAGGAGTTGGTGATGGACAGGAACGCCTGGTGTGCTGTAGTCCATGGGGTCGCAAAGAGTCACACTGAGCGACTGAACTGAACTGAAATGAGCTGAACTTTCTGAGATTGATTTTTAAAGCTTTTTCCTATTCCTCTTCTTCTCTTATACTCTGTCTGCAGGTCATTTCATTCATTCCCATAGCTTCAAATAATGATTTATTAATGATCCTAAATGTATCTCTAGCCCAGATCTCTATCCCAAGCTTCAAACTTGTATATATAACATTTCCACTTGAAGGTATCAGAGAACCTCATACTTAACAAGTCCAAAACTAAACTCATCTTCCCTTCTAAATCTACTCTTCTGCCAATGTTCCATTTCTCCTTGGTACCACTATCCCATCAGTTGCCCAAGTCAGAGAGCTAGTAATCATCTCTGCCTCCATTGTGTCCCACTCTCCGTCGAATTTATCACCAACTGATCCTACTTTTCAAATATCTCATGGATCTTCCCACTGTCATCACATTTGTCCAAGTTACTATCAGCTGTTTGCCAGAGTTACTACAGTTGCCCATCTGATCTTCTTGCATCTACTTTTGTCCTCTTCCAATCTACTTGCTACTCTGAAGCCAGGGTAATCTTTTAAAAGTCCAAATTTATTCACAGACTTAGATTGGTCTGTGATTTGGTCAATTACAGACTTAGAATTCTTCAGTGAGTTTCCATTGAAAATAGGATAAAGTGGAAAATCTTTCCTTTTTTTTTCTGGCTGTACTGCATAGCTTATGGGACCTTAGTTTCCCTAACCAGGGTTTGATTTCAGGCCCTGGCGGTGAAATCCTAACCACTGGACTGCGAGGCAATTCCCAAAGTGCAAAATCTTTAAAATGACTTTTAAGGCCCTACAAGATTTTTCACAAGTTTACATCTCCAACGTCATTTCTCACCATTTCATCTTTACTTTCACTCTAGCTAGAATGGATAGAGGAAGAAAGCTTTGTTTAAAGAACAGTTCTAATTTTCCCTCAATATACTATTATTGCATTTGTGGTAATAATGTTGAATATCATTTTATAAAAAGGAAAGTGCTCAGTTTTAAGATTAGAAAGCAATATTTTAAAATAGAATTCAAGCTATAGCATTTCATTAAAATGTTCTATAGCTTCTATCATATTAAATTATATAAGAGAAATATATGAAGAACTGTAATCAACAAAGCAGATAATCTAAATGAAATGGACAAATTTCTTTTTTTTTTGAAATGGACAAATTTCTAAAAACACACAAATTACCAAACTAACTCAAGAGGAAGTATAAAATCTCAACAGACCTGTTAACAAGTAAAGAGAGAGAATCTGTTTCCAAAACTTCCCAACAAAAAAAGTCTACAGCCAGATGGCTTCACTGGTGAATTCTATCAAACATTTAAAGAATCAACACCAATCTTAATAAAACTCTGCCAAAAATATAAGAGGAGGAACATTCCCTAACACCTTCTATAATATCAGCATTACCCCAATACCAAAGTCAGCAAAGATATTACAAGAAAACTATGGACCAATATCCCTTATGACTGTAAATGGAAAAATTCTCAACAAAATAATAGCAAACCAAATCCCATAGTACATTAAAAGGATTATACACCAAGACCAAGTGGGATCTATCCTAGGAATTCAAAGGTGGTTCAACAAAAGAAAGCCAAAGTAGTAAATCATATTAACAGAAAGGAGAGGAAAAAACAACATGATCATCTGAATAGATGCAGAAAAAGCCTCTGAAACAATTCAACATCCTTTGATGATAGGGGAAAAAAAAAGACTCAGCAAGCAGGAGTAGAAAGGAATTTCCCTAACATGAAAAAGGGCAAAAAAAAAAAAAAAAAGGGCATTTACCCAAACCTTCAGCTAATATCATACTCAATGATGAAAGACTGAAAACTTTCCACTTATGATCAGGAATAAGACAAGGATGTGTGCTGTTTGAGCCAAGAGAGAAGTGGTGGTTGAATAACATTGTGAATTCACCAAATGCCCATGAATTGTAACTTTAAAATAACTATGTGCTATATGAATTTCACCTCAACAAAATGATTCCTAGAGTGAAACATTTATTCACTTTGGCTTACTGAGGTACGAGCATATTTCCTATGTTTACAGGATAATTAGTAGATGAGTTATCGTTTAGAGATGGCATTATAACACCATGAAAAACAAACTATATTTTCAATTCAAGATAAATATGAGATAAAGTCAAACTATAAGCCTGAAAATTACCCTTGGAGAACTTACAAATTTCCCCCTCAAAATCAGATTGTTCTCTTAAAAATTGGAAGCCAGATGGTTTTATATATAAAAACAAACCTCAATGTGAAATCCACGTGGGACTTAAAGGTTCGTTCTCCTGCAGCTGCAGCAGCTGCACTTATCATAACTGCAGTCAGTGTGATTATTTTTCCTTCACTAATGTTTAGAACAATGTTTCTCAAAGTGGAAACCTGTTTAGAAATGCAAATTCTCAGGCCCCACCCCAAAATTCCTGAATCATAAACTCTGGGGTTGAGGGCCAGTAATTTGTTCTTACAAGCCTTCCAGATTCACACTCAAGTTTGAGAACCACTGGTTAACAACAATAGCACACATCTATAAGCATTTTCTTACCAGACTGTGTTGTAGTATACATGTTGCACTGTTTCTTCGAGTTCTTATTGAATCAGATTGTAACACTTGTGAATTATCACTAAGAAGAAAAGGAAAACATTTGTCATTTAAAATTCATTACAAAAATTTTTTTAAAGAAATAAGATTTCAAATCCTTAAACAACATTGCCATTGATGTAAATATCTTCTTCGTGGAGACAGCTGTGCAGATGTAGAAAATAAAATATGTATGCACACACACACACACACACACACACACACACAAATCCTTAGTTGACTGAACCTAAACAAGTGTCCATGTAAGGTAAGGAATTCTCAAGCATGCCATTTTACCTCTAATCATGCTACCAAGAATAAGTATAAATTATTGTGGCCTTAGAGATACATCATTTTCTGTGTAAACCTGTAACCAATTTAAATTTGTGATTGAAGCTATTATGTGCTAGTAGCAATTTCCTCTGGACTCTCAAACTTTCACATGAATGAGAGGGATAGCCACTAGCAGGGTCAATAGAACTGAGCTTTTCAGATGTGTTTCATTTGGCCTGCTGCTGCTGCTGCTAAGTCGCTTCAGTCGTGTCCGACTCTGTGTGACCCCATAGACGGCAGCCCACCAGGCTCCCCTATCCCTGGGATTCTCCAGGCAAGAACACTGGAGTGGGTTGCCATTTCCTTCTCCAATGCATGAAAGTGAAAAGTGAAAGTAAAGTCGCTCAGTCGTGTCTGACTCTTAGCGACCCCATAGACTGCAGCCTACTAGGCTCCTCTGTCCATGGAATTTTCCAGGCAAGAGTACTGGAGTGGGGTGCCATTGCCTTCTCCATCATTTGGCCTACCCAGTGTTAAAAATGTGTTTTAATTAGCTGTGCACACTTGGAACAACTATGGAGATTTCACATAAAGAATTTGGATTCCAGGTTTCTGGCTTCTATTGAAATTTTGCAAGATTTTGCCACAATGGGTCACATTCCCCCATGGCACCAATGTACTGAGCTGAGCAACAACTGCCTGCTGAAGACGTTCCTAGTTCCATCAACTTTGAAAGTGCCTACTTAGCCAGCCTTGACCTGATTTGAGCTTGGGACCCTGAAGAAATCTTTTCCTATTTATGTTTTCATTTTGCTATAACTTTAGAAACATTTTAATTTTATATTGGACTCTAGTTGATTTAGAATGTGTTAGTTTCAGATATACAGCAAACTGATTCAGTTATACATACATATATATCATTTTTACAAATTCTTTCTCATTTACGTTATTATAGTATATTGATGAGAGTTCCCTGTGCTATACAGTAAGTCCTTGTTGGTTGCCTACTTTAAATATAGTAGTATGTTGTTATAACTTTTTTTATTTTGAAACTAAGACTCACAAGAAATTGCAAAAAGAATATAGAGGGTTCTTGTGTACCTTTCATCCAGGTTTCCCTAATGATAATAAAAGACTATCTTTAACATGTTCTTTTCCACCCCCTATATCCAATTCAGTGCCAGTTCTTTTAGGTTTTACCCATAATTTTTCATGTCCATCATGCTTTCCAGGTTCCTTGCTAAAAACCAATTCAAAGCATTCTTACTTTTCCACCGACTCTGTAATAAACTAATTGGTCAGCTCACCTCTGTTCTTTTCCTACTGCAATCAGCTTGCTCTCCTGCTTACCACTTTCAGTGATTCTCTTCATTGCCTGCTGAATTCAGTTACATTCTTTACTATAACTTTTGGGCTTCCCTGGTGGCTCAGATGGTTAAGAATCTGCCTGCAATGTGGGAGACCTGGGTTCAATCCCTGGGTTGGGAAAATCCCCTGGAGGAGGGCATGGCAACCCACTCCAGTATTCTTGCCTGGAGAATCCCCATTGATAGATGGAGCCTGGTGGGCTACAGCCTATAAGTTCCCAAAAGAGTTGGACACGACTGAGCAACTTGGCACACACACTATAACTTTCAAAGCCCTCCACAATTTAGCTCCACAGACTTTTGGATTTCATAGACTAGGAAAATTTCAAAACAAAATCTCGGCACAAACATGCAGTTGCATTTTCTCTTGCCAAGTAAGGTCATTTTTTAAAAAATCTCATCAACTACCATCATTTCATTTATAAAAGGGCATTTTGTTATTTTTAAAAAAAAGCAGGACTGACAATCTGAGTAAAATACAGTAATGCCCAGTAAAGTATGCTGTATTTAACTTTTTAAAACCATGGATTTGGTAGAATGTCACCTGGGATCAGCACTGGTCAGTAGGTAAACATTTGGGAGCCAGTGATCCGGGCAGAGTTGACCAGCATTCTGGAATACACCTATACTTTCCTACTTCCAAGCCTATTTCATGTTCTTGAAATGCTGTTCAGTTACCTGGCCCCCTTTCTTCCAGTCTGCTTCCTATCAGTCTATTTGTTAGGACCCATCTTAAGTGTCATCTATCCAAGACTTTCCTATATTCCTCACCAATCCTGCTGTCATTTCTAACTCCCTTCTTTTAATTACCCTAGCACTTTCTTTCCCTTCTAAGCACAGATCTTATTCGACCATACATTTAAGTCTTCTCAGTATTCATTTTCCCTATTAAAAGCTTATGGAGCCTTGAGATACATCTTTGCAGTGCAGTAATTTGCAGTAACAATATTTATGAGAGGATATGTGTATATGTGTATTTTTACTTCCTTTCCCAGTCATTTTCCCCTACAAGAACAGGAATATATTTTAGCAGTTACTACTAGGAAGTTGGAGGGCTTCCCTGGTGACTCAGAGGTTAAAGCCCCTGCCTGCTATGCGGGAGACCTGGGTTCGATCCCTGGGTCGGGAAGATTCCCTGGAGAAGGAAATGGCAACCCACTCCAGTATTCTTGCCTGGAGAATCCCATGGACTGAGGAGCCTGGTGGGCTACAGTCCATGGGGTGGCAAAGAGTCGGACACGACTGAGCGACTTCACTTTCACTTTCACTAGGAAGTTGGAGGGTCACTAATGGGTTGCATATTTCCACTGTCTTTTGTATGTGGGAGGTAATTCTTTTTTTAAAAAATTTTTATTGGTATATAGTTGATTTATAATGTTGTGTTAGTTTCGGGTGTACAGCAAGGTGAATCAGTTATGCATGCACATGTATACACTCTATTTTAGATTCTTTTCCCACATAAGCATTACAGAGTATTGAGTAGCGTTCTCTGTGCTATACATTGAGTCCTTACTAGTTATCTATTTTATATATAGTAGTGTGTATATGTCAACCCCAAACTTCCAACTGATCCCTTCCCTCTGCTGAGATAATTCTTAAGGCTAACAATTACACTCTCCCTTAAATTTTTGTCTGCCAATTTTATTTAATAAGACCATAACTGAAAAGTGAAAAAGCTGGCTTAAAACTCAACATTCAAAAAAAATAAGATCATGGCATCTGGTCCCATTACTTCATGGTAAAGAGAAGGGGAAAAAGTGGAAGCACTGACAGATTTTCTCTTCTCAGGCTCCAAAATCACTGTGGATGATGACTTCAGCCATGAAATTAGAAGATGCTTGCTTCTTGGAAGGAAGGCTATGACAAACCTAGACAGTATAATAAAAAGCAAAGACATCACTTTCCCAACAAAGGTCCATCTAGTCAAAGCTATGGTCTTTCTAATAGTCATGTATGGATGTGAGACCTGGACCATAAAGAAGGCTGAGTGTCAAGGAATTGATGCTTTCTAACTGTGGTGTTGGAGAAGACTCTTGAGAGTTCCTTGGACAGCAAGGAGATCAAACCAGTCAATCCTAAGAGAAATCAACCCTGAATACTCATTGGAAGGACTGATGCTGAAGCTGCAGCTCCAATACTTTGGCCACCTGATGCAAAGAGACAACTCATTTGAAAAGACCCCGATGCTGGGAAGGATTGAAGGCAAAAGAAGAGAGCAGCAGAGGATGAGATGGTTGGATAGCATCACCAATTCAATGGACATGAACTTGAGCAAACTCCAGGAGATAGTGAGGGTCAGGGAGGCCTGGCATGCAATATAATGAGATAATGTTTAAATGATCAGTAAGCAGCTCTGTCTAAACTGCACTATATTTATGCCAGTTACATCCCTAAAGCAATAACTCTTAATGACCATTATTCTTCTTCCAGGTTTGTATTAATACAAGCTTATTAAACCACTGTGCATGTGCTCAGTCGCTTTAGCCATGTCCATCTCTTTGCGACCTCATGGACTGTAACCTACCAGCTTCTCTGTCCCTGGGATTCTCCAGGCAAGAACACTGGAGTGGGTTGCCATTTCCTTCTCCAATGCGTGAAAGTGAAAAGTGAAAGGGAAGTTGCTCAGTCGTGTCCGACTCTTCGAGACCCCATGGACTGCAGCCCACCAGGCTCCTATGTCCATGGGATTTTCCAGGCAAGAGTACTGAAGTGGGGTGCCATTGCCTTCTCCGAGGGTCAGACTAGCGGTATTTAAAGAGGGAGGGCACTGGCAGAAATCCAAGAACTTAATCTCTAATTCTAATAAGGGCCTAATAAGGGCCAGAGAAGTAGAAGAAAAAAATACCTTTAAATAATATCATTGACACCACTAGTGAAGTCAGCCACCTCGAGGGGCTAAAGATAGAATCAAGAGGTTCAAAACTTTTGACATTGATATTTTTATTAATACAAGATGAATACAAAACTGTACAGGAGGTTAAGAAATAGTGATATTTGTATTAAAGAGTTGACATTCACACAACAAATTCTGCAAATGCTGGTGCAAGGGAGACAGAGAGTCTTTATACATAGTTAACATCAAGCAAAATTGGAAAAGTGCTTGAAAGAAGTGCAACAATATTTAGCGAGCTGTGAAAGAGGCAAGGCAATGAGTATGAGAGGCCAACTAAAAGAAAGTGCAGTGAGCAGTGGACATACTCCACTGAAAAGACTCTGCAAGAAAATGAATGCAACTAAGGCTTGGTGTAATTCTCAAAATTTTTCTTGTTGATTACACGCTAAGCTTGTCACAACAGGACAAAATATGCCCTCAGATCACTTGGACAAGTTCCTTGACCTCAGGCACGTCATCTATCATTCCTATGCTACTTCTTCTTGATAGACAAGAGTCCCTGGACTTCGTCTATCTTTCGGGTTAATTCCTACTAGAGGAATATGCAACTGCCCTTCACCTTTCTGTACAAAACTTCACGTCCAGCATCAGGATCTTAAGCTATGGGGTTCTACACTGTAATCATGCTCTAATATAATAAAAATTTCTAATCTTTTGCAGAACAAAGTAAAGTATGAAGGGATAACTGTGATCACTCTCTTTGTTTCCAGGACTTTGAGGATTGGGAAAAGGGACCTGGTCAGCTGCCCCCCACCCCCCGCCTCAGCACTTAATATATTAAATAGGATCCACATGTTCCTGCAAATATATATCCTCCATCATCTACATATTTGTGACTTGTTTCTTCATTTCATAGAGCTTTTCAATAAAATGAACATTTCCAAGCATTTTCTTCTACTAGCAGAGTGCACCCATAACAATTCATTTATTCACACAACAGGATTTAAGAGTAGAATCCTGAATTTATAGCATGTTCTTGTTCTCAGTACAACATGCAGAGCTGTCCCCAGCTCTTATTTTTCTATCTGCCTATTTTAAAAGGTAATGTATTATTTTCAGGTCACTCTTAGTTTGTTTTTCATTTTGTTAGAACATATTTTCCCTTAACTCAAAAGACCAGAAAGCTGCATGTATTTAATTAATCAGTTTAGATATTGATTAGTAGTGGACAAAGCACTAGCTTAGGAGTCTGGAGCCACAGCTTCCTAGTACTGATCGATTACTGACTATGACATCTTGGAGATCGCTGGGCCTGTTAGACCATACATTAAACAAGGAGGGTAGACCTGGTCTCTTGAGTTCTCATATAATAGTTGTGAATTACAGCTATCAAGTAGGATGATGCCAGCAAAAGGTGAGGTGCAAACTTAATAATTTTGCAGTGAATTCATTTTCCAGACATTTTTACAATATTGAGAAAAACTTATGATACTGGGATGTGAAACCCAAGATCTCACTTTAAAATTCTATTTTAAGGAATAAGTTTGAGTCAGGCCAGATCTTTGGATATATGCAGGAAATACAGTTAACCATCAGTTAATCTTTTAAACCTTTTTTCATCATCAGATCTCTAAAGAGTCTTTTTAGACATTTCCTCCCTCCTTATTAGCTCCTCTTCGAGAATTCCCAGACAATTTTAATAGCACAAATATACTGCATATCTGTCTATGTGCCATATATATATGTGTGTGTGTGTTTTATGCATATGAGAAAAAAACTTTCACCTGCCAAGAAGTAAGTAGGGCCAATATAGGTCATTGAGAATACAAAGTTAGGAGATCAATTTTCTGTGATAGCTAAACTTTTTGTTCAAATAAAAACTAGGTGTAAAAAAGCCCCAAACTTATTTACTTGACAACCATTCCCACTCTGAGTGTGCTAAGGTGAAGGTCAGAGGTGACAAAGCAGACAAAGCAGAGAATGACAAAAATTACAGTCATTACAGATCTGGAGGTGAGGGTGGGGAGTACACAATTTCTTCAATGGTGTGGGTAAGAGATGGGGTGAAGTTAGAGAAAGTCGTGCTCCACACCAAACAGCTGCTGCTTTTGGGTCCTTGATCTTGATGAACTGTCAGAAGAGGACGTCCCGTTTCATTTGTGCCCTTGCCCTCCAGCCAGCCCGTCCCCCTTCCCCCCCAGCTCCCAGGCTGAGAGTGGGATCTTCCGGTCACCAAGAGCAAGGGAGATAACCTGCAGAACCTCGATGAGTCAAGGAGTGGGAATGCTATTGTAAGTCACTTTCTTGCAACTCTTGCCACCCTTTCCCGCCCCCGCAGGCCTCCTCCAGTATCTCAATCCTGCTCACCCAAAGCCACTGATCAAAGGGGCGCTGCTGGATCGTCTCAAAGTGTTATCTTCTGTAGTGGTTGAACTCCGCAGCACCTCAAAATGTAGTTCCATTTTCTCCCGTGCTCTGTCCGTGCAGAAGCTTTGTTTGGAGCTCTCCGGTTTTTCTGGCTCCCGTTCACATAAGAACAAGTCAGCTAAGTAAGGAGATGATGTAGGGAGAGAGGAAAGAGGAACAAGGAAAGAGAGGAGGAAGTTCTTAGACAAGTGCGTGCTCACATTTGCAGCCCTACCATCCCTAACACCAGTGGGCACAAAGTGGGACAGGACTGGCTCCGACCCTCCTAACACTGAGATCTCCCACCTCCAAGCCTGTAATGAACATGAGGAGTTTATTGTAATCCGTGAATCCTCCTTTATTTCCCTCAGCCAAGGAAACCCGGGTAAGACTTTCCGGCCAAAACAAAAACCACAACCCACTGCCTTGCAGAATCTTTTGGGCACTGCGCCCCTGCGCATGCGTCCTGGGTCCGGCCCGCTGACGCACATTTACTACGTAAGCAATGAACATTATTACAGGCGCCTTGTCCGCCATGATGGGGGCGCACGCGCAGTAAAGGAGCCTTTTTAAGCCAGGTACTCTATTCTCTCTCCCTAGTGCGAATTCACCTTGGTTGTTCCTCCTCTCCTCCCGTGTTAACCCTGGCATGGTTTCCTTAAGCATTATTTAGGCAAGAAAGGATGGAAATAAGGTGTATGGGAGCGCCATCCTTTCTGCCCTAAGTCTAATACTCAGTTTTGGTTAGCTCATTGTCTCATGACTGAGGCTGACAAGCTTGCTACCTCCCATGAAGAATTTTTCCATCCTGTTACAAAAGACATCCTACACCTTTGCAATGTAAAAAACACTAAAGCCTGGGGGTGGCGGTGGGGGCGAGGACCACCCGCTCTCAAAGGGTCCTGTTAAAGTCCTAACACAATTTCATCCCGTGTGTGTGTGTGTGTGTGTGTGTGTGTGTTTCACCATAATCATGCAGTGTGTATTTTTTACATTGAATAAAATCTAGCTAAGAAAAAGTTAGGGTTAAAGCAAGGAGGCTTATTTCTTTAAAATCTCAGAATTTAGTATCCATTCAAATCAGTGTTGCCCTTTAACAATGTTATCATGGATTGAAACATTCTAAGAACTGCTCTTTTAGAATTTTTTTTTTTTACCACCAGTTATTGAGCCACGTTGAGTACTGAAATCTTAACTCCATGCTAATAATTTTGAAAAGCCACCCATCTTAGGACCATATAGAGAAATGGCAGAGAAGGCAAGTGAAATGATTGAAATGGGAGTTATTAATTAAAAGAGTTATAACACGGTATAGCACTTTATAGTTTAAAAAAATGTTTTCACATATTTATCTCAATTGGTTCAATCGTTAACCCTACTCGGCCAATCAGTGGTGAATTTAAAATAAATGGGATTATCTTGAAACAGTTCATGACGTTTATGTCATAAACATGAAAGATCATAATCATTCTTCATTCTGAGACTAGAATAAGAAAAGTGTAATTATATTAGGCAGAATTAGGTTACTTAAATCCCTGACATGAGGATGATTTGGAGTCTCCATTCCTGATATAAGACAGGTTAACAATAGCTACCATTTGGGGGCCATTTATTATGTGCCAGGTACCGTCCTAAGCACTTGAAATATGTGATCACATTTAATGTTTACAGTAACTCTGTGAGGTAGGCACCATCACAATGCCCATTTTTCAAAGGAGGAAACTGAAGCTCAGAGGGATTACTCAAATTACAACTACTAAGTGGCAAAGCCAAGATTCCTCTGCCGTTCTATTTAAGTGAAAAGACAGACCAGGCGCCTCTGGATATTTCTCTGGACACTATTTCTGAACAAGTAAGCACTCAATAAATATTTATTAAATTATTTTATAAATAAATACAGGTTTAAGTAACTTGCCCTTCATAGCTATCTTGTAAATTAGGTAAGTATTTTCTATTTTACAGTTGATAAAATTCCAGAGAGAGTAATGGCACATAACTAGGTAGCAATAGAATCTGGGCTGGTACCAAAATTCCTGAAAGCCATTGTGGAATTTCCCAGGGTAAGCTGGAGAGTTTATGAAAGATGGCAGCTAAAACTGAGTCTTTACTCAGTCAGGGTGACTGCAGAGGCAGTGGTTAAGTACAGAACAGAGGGTCAAAACGAAACCATCTGAATAAGATAAAAATATGGAGAACATCAGAGAACAAAGAGCTCTTACTTCCAATCTACTGCTTATTTTACTTTTCAAAGAGTTTGTTAATATTCTTGGCAGGCAATAAGGTTTAATGGAAAATGGTCGCAAGAGTTGGACACGACTTAGTGACCAAGCAACAACAAAGTACATAACACTAAGAAAATAGGCATAATGAAACAAGGAAAGAGCAACTAAGAGAGAGTTTTGAGAAAAGGGGTTAAGAATATGAAATGATTAAATACATGAGATAGCAATAAGTTTCCAGCTACTACCAAAAAGGAGGGATTCTCTTTAAGTTCAGCTATATAACAAGAACCTGAAACCTGTAAAAATAGAAACAGGACATACTCAAGTTGGAAAGTCAAAAGGAACAAATACTACAAAAACAAAGATTTCTATATACTAGAGTGGCAAACACAGTATTTAAAGAAATGATTTTACTTCCCATTTTTACCCACAGATATTTATACCAACCTGGCTGTGTTCCCTGATCAACATTTGCTGTTCCGTAGTCATGTGCCATGATCTTGGGTTGTTGTTTTGCTTAGATGTATACCTTGACCCCTGTGGTACACTTCATTGCATGTCCCGGTCTGCTGCCATCTGCCCCTTGCCTCTTTCCTGTAAAAGGTGTCCCACAAACATGTCATAATCAGCTCTTTATTTTGTCCGTTGTCATGGCAACTTTAAAGCAACATGTTAGCCTTTAGTTATCACAAGAGCAATACAAATACAAGTTGATCCCAAGCCCACAAACCACAAACACCCCAAACCTTTCAAAAGATTTACATAAAGAGTAAAAGAAACTAGGTAGGCAAGAATGATATGAATAATGAACAAAACCTGACAATGATGGCCAAGATAGCATCTGTCTTCTCACATATCCTTGAATTTCTCTTGGTTGTTCAGCCCCAGAAAGTTAAGGATTTTTTCAATTGTTTGGCTCTTCAGAGTTAGGGACTGTGTGCTTGGTCAACAAATGATTATTTGGTAGCTATTGTGAACAATAGAATGTACTATAATTTTTTTGAGCAGATTGGTGGGGAGTGGGGGTATGGCTGAAACCTTGAGATAAAAATAGAAACATAATTTGATTTAAAAAATAACAATTGTGTTTCTAATCCAGCTGGCAGGAAAATATAGGTAATTTAAAGGAAACTATCTTGTGCTTGCTTCAGCTGCACAAATATTGCAAATTGGAATGATAAAGAGAAGATTATCATGGCCTCTGTGCAAGGATGACATGCAAATGAACTGTTTGATATTTTTTCACCTCACACTGGTCAGAATGGCCATCATCAAAACAAATCTACAAACAATAAATGCTTAAGAGGGTGTGGAGAAAAGGGAACCCCCCTACTCTGTTGGTGGGAATGTAAATTGATACAGCTGCTATGGAGAACAGTGTGGAGCTTCCTTAAAAAACTAAAAATAGAACTACCCTATGTTCCAATAATCCCACTACTGGGCATCAGTTCAGTTCAGTCACTCAGTCGTGTACGACTCTTTGCGACCCCATGAATCGCAGCACCAGGCCTCACTGTCCATTACCAACTCCTAGAGTTTACTTAAACTCATGTCCATCAAGTCGGTGATGCCATCCAGCCATCTCATCCTCTGTCGTCCCCTTCTCCTCCTGCCCCCAATCCCTCCCGGCATCAGGGTCTTTTCCAATGAGTCAACTCTTCGCATGAGGTGGCCCAAGTATTGGAGTTTCAGCTTCAGCATCAGTCCTTCCAATGAACACCCAGGACTTATCTCCTTTAGGATGGACTGGTTGGATCTCCTTGCAGTCCAAGGGACTCTCAAGAGTCTTCTCCAACACCACAGTTCAAAAGCTTTAATTCTTCGGCGCTCAGCTTTCTTCACAGTCCAACTCTCACATCCATACATGACTACTGGAAAAACCATAGCCTTGACTAGACAGACCTTTGTTGGCAAAGTAATGTCTCTGCTTTTTAATATGCTGTCTAGGTTGTTCATAACTTTCCTTCCAAGGAGTAAGCATCTTTTAATTTCATGGCTGCAGTCACCATCTGCAGTGATTTTGGAGCCCAAAAATATAAAGTCTTACACTGTTTCCCCATGTATTTCCCATGAAGTGATGGGACCAGATGTCATGATCTTATTTTTCTGAATGTTGAGCTTTAAGTCAACTTTTTCACTCTCCTCTTTCACTTTCATCAAGAGGCTTTTCAGTTCCTCTTCACTTTCTGCCATAAGGGTGGTGTCATCTGCATATCTGAGGTTATTGATATTTCTCCTGGCAATCTTGATTCCAGCTTGTGCTTCTTCCAGCCCAGCGTTTCTCATGATGTACTCTGCATATAATTTAAATAAGCAGGGTGACAATATACAACCTTGAGGTACTCCTTTTCCTATTTGGAACCGGTCTGTTGTTCCCTGTCCAGTTCTAACTGTTGCTTCCTGACCTGCATATAGGTTTCTCAAGAGGCAGGTCAGGTGGTCTGGTATTCCCAACTCTTTCAGAATTTTCCACAGTTTCTTGTGATCCACACAGTCAAAGGCTTTGGCGTGGTCAATAAAGCAGAAATAGATGTTCTTCTGGAACTCTCTTGCTTTTTCGATGATCCAGCGGATGTTGGCAATTTGACCTCTGGTTCCTCTGCCTTTTCTAAAACCAGCTTGAACACCTGGAAGTTCATGGTTCACGTATTGCTGAAGCCTGGCTTGGAGAATTTTGAGCATTACTTTACTAGCATGTGAGATGAGTGCAATTGTGCGGTCATTTGAGCATTCTTTGGCATTGCCTTTCTTTGGGATTGGAATGAAAACTGACCTTTTCCAGTCCTGTGGCCACTGCTGAGCTTTCCAAATTTGCTGGCATATTGAGTGCAGCACTTTCACAGCATCATCTTTCAGGATATGAAATAGCTCAGCTGGACTTCCATCACCTCCACTAGCTTTGTTCGTAGTGATGCTTCCTAAGGCCCACTTGACTTCACATGCCAGGATGTCTGGCTCTAGGTGAGTGATCACACCATCATGATTATCTGGGTCGTGAAGATCTTTTTTGTACAGTTCTTCTGTGTATTCTTGCCTCCTCTTCTTAATATCATCTGCTTCTGTTAGGTCCATACCATTTCTGTCCTTTATCAAACCCATCTACTGGGCATATACCCTGAGAAATCCATAATTCAAAAAGATACATGCATCCCAATGTTCACTGCAGCATTCTTTACAATAGCCAGGACACTGAAGCAACCTAAATGTCCCTCAACAGATGAATGGATAAAGATGTGGTACATATGTATAATGGAATATTACTCAGCCATAAAAAGGAATGAAATTAGGTCATTGTAGTGATGTGGATGGACCTAGAGTCTGTCATACAGGTGAAGTCAGAAAGAGAAAAACAAATATCATATATTAATGCATATATATGGAATCTAGGGGGCTTCCCAGGTGGTACTAGTGGTAAAGAAGTTACCTGCCAATGCAGGAGACATAAGAGACCCGGTTCTATCCCTGGGATGGGAAGATCCCCTGGAGGAGGGCATGACAACCCACTTTAGTATTCTTGCCTGGAAAATCCCATGGATGGATGAGCCTGGAAGGCTACAGTCCATAGGGTCACAAAGAGTTGGACATGACCGAACTGACTTAACATACACATGGAATCTAGAAAAATAATACAGATTAACCTATTTTGGGGGAAGTAATAGTGATGCAGATGTACTGGACATGTGGATATGGTGGGGTTAGGAAGGGAAGGGTGGGATGAACTGGAAGAATAGCATTGACATATGTACACTGTTGTTGTTCAGTCACCCAGTCCTGTCTGACTCTTTGTGACCCCATGGACTGCAGCACACCAGGTCTCCCAGTCCCTCACCATCTCCTAAAGTTTGACCAAGTTCATGTCCGTTGCATCAGTGATACATCCAGCCATCACATCCTCTGACGCCCTCTTCTCCTTCTGTCCTCAGTCTTTCCCAGCATCTGGGAAATGAGTCTCTCTATGAGAGATTTCCACAGTTTGTTATGATCCACACAGTCAAAGGCTTTAGCATAGTCAATGAAACAAAGGTATATGTTTTTCTGGAATTACCTGGCTTTCTCTATGATCCAGCGAATGTTGGCAATCTGATCTCTGGTTCCTCTGCCTTTCCTAAACCCAGCTTGGACATCTGGAAGTTCCTGGTTCATATAATGCTGAAGCTCAGCATGCAAGATTTAAGCATGACCTTACTAGCATTGGAGATGAGTGCAATTGTTCAATGGTTAGCACATTCTTTAGCACTACCTTTCCTGGGAACTGGGATGAGGATTGACCTTTTCCAGTCCTGTGGCCACTGCTGGGTCTTCCAGATTTGCTGACATATTGAATGCAACACCTTGATGGCATCATCCTTTAGGGTTTTTAATAGCTCTACAGGAATTCCATCACATCCACTAGCTTTATTTCCTAAGGCCCACTTGACTCCAGAATGTCTGGCTCTGGGTGACTGACAACACCAGTCAGTACATTAAATCTTTAATTTAATTAATCCAGTACATTAAAATCTTTTTTGTACAGCTCTTCTGTGTATTCTTTCCATCTCTTCTTGATCTCTTTGGCATCTATTAGGTCTCTACCGTTTCTGTCCTTTATTGTGCCCATCTTTGGGTGAAATGTTCCCTTGATATTTCCAGTTTTCCTGAAGGGATCTCTAGTCTTTCCCCTTCTGTTGTTTTATTCTAGTTTTATGCACTGTTCATGGAAGAAAGCCTTCTCCTCACTGTTCTTTGGAACTTGGCATTTAGTTGGATGTACCTTTCTCTTTCTCCCTTGCTTTTCACTTCTCTTCTTTCTTCACCTATTTGTAAAGCCTCCTCAGATAACCACTTTGCCCTCTTGCTTTTCTTTTTCTTTGGGATGGTTTTGTTCGGTCTCCTGTACAATATTATGGACCTCCGTTCATAGTTCTTCAGGCACACTGTTAACTAGATTTAATCCCTTGAATCTATTCATTACCTCCACTGCATACTCACAGGGGATATGATTTAAGTCATACCTGGCTGGCCTCATGGTTTTCCCTGCTTTAGTTTAAGCCTGAATTTTGCTATGAGAAGCTGATTATCTGAGCCACAGTTTTTGCTGACTGTATACAGCTTCTCCATCTTTGGCTACAAAGAATGTAATCAATTTGATTTTGGTATTGACCATTTGGTGATGTCTATGTGTAAAGTTGTCTCTTGTGTTGTTGAAAAAGAACATTTGCTATGACCAGTGCATTCTTTTGGCAGAATTCAGTTAGCCTTTGCCCTGATTCATTTTGTTCTTCAAGGCCAAACTTTCCTGTTACTACAGGTGTCTCTTGACTTCCTACTTTTGCATTCCAATCCCCAATGATGAATAGAACATCTTTTTTTTTCCTTTGGTATTAGTTCTAGGCAGTCTTCTAGGTCTTCATAGAACTGATTAATTTCAGCTTCTTGTGGCAGGGGCGTAGACTTGAATTACTATGATGTTGAATGGCTTGCCTTGGAAACAAATCGAAATCATTCTGTCATTTTTGAGGTTGCACCCCGGTACTGCATTTTGGATTCTTGTTGATTATGAGGGCTACTCCATTTCTTCTATGGGATTCTTGCCCACAGGACTAGATATAATGGTCACCTGAATTAAATTTGCCCATTCCCATCCATTTTAGCTCACTAATTCCTACTAAAAAGTAGATGTTTATCCTTACCATCTCCTGCTTGACCACATCCAATTTACCTTAATTCATAGACCTAACATTCCAGGTTCCTATGCAACACTGTTCTTTGCAGCATTGGATTTTACTTTCATCACCAGATGCATCCGCAACTGAGTGTCGTTTCCACTTTGCCTCAGCCGCTTCATTCTTTCTGGAGCTAGTAGTCGTTCTCCTCCACTCTTCCCCAGTAGCATATTGGACACTACCATGTGTAAAATAGCTAGTGGGAAGCTGCTATATAGCACAGGGAGCTCAGGTTGGGGCTCTATGATGACCTAGAGGGGGACTCAAGAGGGAGGGAATCTTTTTCTTATTACTTATTTTTATTTATTTATTTATTTTTGGTTATGCTGGGACTTCGTTGCTTCAGGAGGGCTTTCTCTAGTTGTGGTGAGCAGGGGCTGCTCTCTGGTTGTGGTGCAGGGAATTCTCGTTGCAGTGGCTTCTCCTGTGCTGGAGCATGGGCTCAGTAGTTGTGCTGCATGGATTTACTTGCCCTGTGGCATGTGGGATCTTCCCGGACCAAGGATCAAACCCGCGTCCCTTGCACTGGCAGGCAGATTCCTATCCACTGGGCCATCAGGGAAGTCCTAAGAGGGAGGGAATGTATGTATAACTATAGCTGATTCATTTTGTTGTACAGCAGAAACTAAGACATTGTAAGGCAATTGTACTAGTAATAAAATTTTAGAAATAAAGGAAACTATCTAAAAGTGGTTTTAAAACTCCCATTTTATAAACAGAACATATAAGCATTGAGGAATAAAATGACAATTGAGCTTGGCAAGTTTAAATATGGTACAACTAAGTTGAAGAAGTTCCTAAAATTATTTCTGCAAAAGATAAGTTTTCTTTTTTTAAATTTCCATTTTAAGTTTCCTGTACTTTCTAGGTATGTATGATTAACACAGTACAGTGGCCATCTCTCTCCCAGGGTCCTTCAAGTGGTGAGGATTCAATGAGTTAATATTTCTAAAGCTCTTAGAATATTGCCTAGTACACAGTAACTGCTATGTAGGTGTTTAATAAAATAAGTTTGATTCCAGGTCTCACATAAGCTGAATCATGACTGTTAAG
Source organism: Cervus canadensis (assembly GCF_019320065.1). Classification (NCBI taxonomy): domain Eukaryota; kingdom Metazoa; phylum Chordata; class Mammalia; order Artiodactyla; family Cervidae; genus Cervus; species Cervus canadensis. Next base: position 116,053,761 of record NC_057419.1, read on the forward strand.
TCTCCATAAAGCCTAGAAAGAAAAAAAGAAATGCTGGTTCTGTTACGGTTCTTCAGGACTTTCCCTGATATACTGCATAATGGAGGAGAGTGCTTCTCATTAACTATAGGAACTCTCATTGGATTCTCTTTATTTTTACCCCATTGCTTTTGTCCATTCACTTCCTTTGGGCTAGTGCACCCAAATGGATGATCTAACAAATCTGCTCCAGATAAATACCGACAAGGTCGAGGGATTTAAGAAATGAGTGGGGATCACAGATGTCAGGGCATACAAATTGGGAACGAAAAAACGTGGAAATCACGTGTTTCTTTTTTCTCTTGAATACTGGCCCAAACTCCTCCAGAAAGACGGTGCTCCAGTGTCTCCAAAGGATTGGTTCTTTTCAAAATCCGGCGCCAGGTTCCCGGGACCAATGCAGAGGAGAAAAGCGCCCTGCTCCCTGGAAACGCTCCTCCCCTTTGAAGGAAGTTTGCGGGGCGGGGCTCCCACGCATGCTCCGTGCCCGCGGGCCCATTGGCGCCGCTTCTGGGCGCCTGCGCAGGACCCAATGGGTGCCCGGACGCGGAAGACCTGGCTTTGCAGAGGTTCCCGCTTCGGAGGCGTGGGAGGAGTGAAAGGCTGCAGGTTGTAGATATCGGTCTTGGCCCCGAGGGGTTCCCCCGGGCCTTTAGAACCCAAGAAAGGAAAAGCAGGCACAGCGGCGGCGGCTGGCCAAACCCCCGACCTGTCTTCCAGGCAGGGAGGGGGGGCGAGGAGGGGGAGCAGCTCCGATAGCAGGGCTGAGGAGCCTCCGGAACCGGGTCACGGAGCATGAAGGGCTGGACCGGCTCCCCAAGCATGGGGAGCCGGAGCCGCCGAGGCCACCCGGCCGGGCCCTGCCCGACTGTCAGCTCCTCGGTGCTACTGCTTCCCGGGCAGCTCGGGTATCTGTAGCACGGCCCCTCTCGAGGTCGTTGGCCGACAGAGCAGCATGAGTTCCGCCGCTGCCTAGTTTCCACACCCCTCCCCTGTCTTCTCCCTCCGTCCTGTCTCCTCTTTCCCAAACCCCGTCCTTCTTTCCCTCGCTCCCGTGCTCCTCTTTTCCCTCCATCCTGCCCTCCTCCTTTCCCTCTATCTCCTTCCTCTCCCCTTTCTGTCCCCCTCCTTTACCCTCTTTGTCTTCCTGTTTTTCCGTCTGTCTTTCCCCCTCCCTCTTGCTCTTTTCCCCTCTTCCTTCCATCCCTCTTTCCTCCTGTCTTCCTTGATTCTGTTACCCACCACCACAACCTCTCCATCCCCCCCCCCTCAGCCTCCCTTCATCATCATCATCCTCTTTCCCTCCTCCTCCTTTCCAGCTTTTCTCCGCCCCCGCCCCTGCCCCCGCCCCCGCCCCCAAGCCTCCGCCCCTTAGCCCCCGCCCCCAGCTGCCAGTCCCCAGCAGCTCAGTCCTGCAGTGAGAGTCTTGGGAGTCCATAGCTAAGCACCAGGAGCAGAGCACGGTCCGCGTGCTGCATGCAAGTCTCCGACATGGCTCACGAGAAAATGGAGCTGGACTTTGAGCCTGACACATCTGATGGGGGCACCCTCAGGAGATCCAACAGCGCTCCCCTGATCCATGGGCTCAGGTGAGGAGGGTTGGGGAGGATGGAGTGCAGGGTTCAGGAACTCCTCGACCCGCTGCAAGCAGTCTTCCTTTCCTCCAGTGAGAGTTGGAGCTCATATGAGTTCTCCACGCTGAGGGGGTGGGGACTTGTCTGCTTGACAGTGACTTGGGTCCCAAGGTGGAGTGAAAGTTTGACCCTAAACTCTGGGCAGTGTGGGGAAAATGGGGCTCTCTCTACCTGGGGCTCTGTTGGCCCCTCTCAAAGGAACTAAAACAGGACTCTGGCTCTTCTAACAGGTTGCTTGCCCAGCCTAATTTACACCACCTAATGTCAGACTGAAGCCCCTGGAACTAGGATTGCAACTTGACACCTGTCTCTTAAGAGCTGCTATTTCTAAGCTTAGTTTAGGAACCCTGGCGTTAACAGAGGTTTACTTCAATAAATTACAGTTTATCTAATAATTTGTAATTAAATGCCACATTCATGTCCTATTAAGTGATTCAGATTTGTCATAATGTTTTCAGATCCTAAAAATGCCTGAAACTCATTCCAGTCAATAAAAAAAAGAAGGGTGGCATATAGCTTAGGTCAGTGAAAGTGCAGGTTTTCAAAAACAATAGAAAGAATTGACCCTTGAATTTTAGTGGTAGGGTCTTGTGTTTTCCTGCCAGTAAGTCACCAGAGGGTCTATTTTAAGGCAGACTCTTGTGATAGTGAAGGTTAGGTTGGCAGACCTCTTGAGCCTATTACATTTCACTTTTGTAATTAGACAATTCATTTTAAAGCCAATTTGTGAGACCCTGTAGAAATGGAATGACTCCAAAAAAGGGGGATGGGAGTAGAATTAGCCAAAACACTAATCAAACACAGTGAAGGCAAAGAGAAAGGTAATCCTTGTCTATCAAACTGATTATGATATCCTTATTTTGGGGAAAAAAACAGACTTACCTTTTGTCTTTTATTATATTTCAACATTGAGGGAATGATAAAGTGACTCTTTGCTTTCCTAATTGTGTCCTCGGCTCTACATTTATTTTTGATACTATAGAAATAAATTGGTATTTTTTTTAATCTTGTAAGCCAGCAGTTGCTGGGGACTAGGGTGATCCTGTTGACCTGCATTTAGACTGTTGTAGAAATAACAGGCTGCTTTTTTGCTTCATGATTTAAGTAATTATTTGAAAGGTAGCATGATGTGATAGGAGAAAGAGTGAGGTGACCAGGCCTAGTCCCAATTTTCTCCCTAACTGGCTATGATCAGGAATGAGTCACTTAGCCTTTCTGAGTCTCTGTTTTCTAATTTAAAATTTCAGAGAGCTGAATTAGGTGATCTCCACCATCCCTGGAAGCCCAATCCAGTTCGGCCTTGAAAATCCTTCTTCACCTCTTGTCCTGGGCATGGCACTCTGCTCAGGACTGCAAGGGTGACCAAAACACCTCTCCCAGGGGGTTTAAAACACATGCACACTTGCCTTTAATAAAAGGTGAAGTTAGTGTCTCAAGAAGCATCTGGTTTCCCATTGTACTCTTTGGGTATAAAGAAGGGAATGGTAGCATTAGGTTTGTGGAATGAGGAGAGGCTTGTGGAGGGTCTGGCATTTGAGATGGCTGTTGAAGGATGGGAAGAGTTTTGACAGAGAGTGGTGGGAGGGAGGGCATTTGAGGCAGAAGGGGCAACGTGAGCAAATCTCCAGGTCTGTTGATGTAGTTGAATAGCAGGGTTCCAGAATAGCACAGGTGTTTAGGGCAATAGCGGGAGATGTGCTGATAGGGTTCCTACTGAGCATCAGGGCTCCCCAGCCCTACTCACGTGACAGCACACGTAGGCAGTAACGTTTACAGGTAGGTCCTCTGGGGTAAACAGATGAGGCTACTGGTATCTGGTGGTAACTGGTTTGGGGGCGTGAATTCTGACCAGAAGGAACTGGAGGCAACCAGTTTGGAGCTCCGCCCCATACCTCTTCTAGCTGTCCCCCAGCCCAGAGGAGATCAGTATCTCAGGCAGACTCTCTTCCACAGCACACCACTGGGGACGTTCTGCAGAGGACGGTGAGGAGTTGAGGGGCCATCGAAGACTTCAGTGTTAACCAGAGAACTGGCATTCATACAGCCGAAGGATATCTTATATGAGAAGACATAAATCATTTTATTTTTTACTTTTCAGTGACCTTTCACAGGTTTTTCAGCCTTACGCGTTTAGAGCTCGGAGGAATAGTACAACTGTCATGAGTCGTCACAACTTGGTAAGTATAGGAGTAAGTATCCTTAGTGGTTGGGATTGGAGGAGACACTTTCAAATGTTGTTCTTTCTTGAGATGATGTGCCAGGCACCACTGCTTAGGAAAGAAACAAATGATTTTACCTGTCTTGTTTACTGCTTATGCTGTGGCCATTTTCAATTTTTGGCGCAAAAAGGAAATCTGGTTAAAAATTTTTCTTGACTGTGGGACTTGGTATTTTTAAACACTGTTCATTGTTTTTTGTCACTACTTGCATCATGGTTGTGAGGTAAGAAAGTGTTAGTCACTCAGTCGTGTCTGACTCTTTGTGACCCCATGGACTATAGCCCACCAGGCTCCTCTGTCCATGGGATTTCTCCAGGCAAGAATACTGGAGTGGGTTGCCGTTTCTTTCTCTAGGCAGTCTTCCCAACCCAGGGATCAAACCCTGGTCCCCTGCATTGCAGGCGAATTCTTTACCATCTGAGCCACCAGGGAAGCTCAGAGGTAAGTCAGGATTAACTTCTAATTATATCTGAGAACAGGTCTTTATTTGTCCTAGGATGCAAAAATCATATATATGGTAGCAAAGAATTTATTTTTGTTGGACAGAGCCATCTATTTACAGTAAAGTCTACTTGAAAATACTTGTATTTCCATTCCCAGTAGAGGTGCTGATGGTGACTGGTCTATATAGCCAGAACCATCACGGATCACCTTTTTAGTTGGTCGTGGTGGGAGAAATTATGAAGAGGTTTTTATATAGTAGCCCTTCACATGTGGAGTCCACTTATCCAGTAATTGGAGTGCCCCGGAAGGTATGAGGTGTAAGCAAATAGGCCTCTAAATGGCTGAACCAGATTTCCATAGTCTGTGCACAAAGGTTCATCATTTTATTTATAGGAGAGGCTCTCTGACCTCTGAATCATCTAAAATTTATGCACAATTATAATAAGCTTCGAACTCAGTAGTGTGTGAGAAACAGCAAATCAGAAGAAGTACATTTGGGTTAAAGGTGTATTAACAGCTGCTAGCAAGGGAGGAGATGGGAAGACTGAAAAGCAGATAGAGGTTTTTACAAAATTAGTCTGTGGCTTAGTATTAGAGCTGAGAGCCTGTTAATAGACCCTGAGGGTGTCACTGGCATCGAACTGTAAAATAATTGATGTTCCTACAATACCTGGGTCATTAACCTTTTCTTAAACCATAGTAATACTTACACTTATATGGTATTTTACATGTTACAGAGTACTTTTCACACATTTAATTCTCATAGAAACCCCTATGAAGTAGGCAGGGCAAAAGATGTTTTTCCCAATTAAAAGAGGCAGCAGCTAAGACTCAGCCGATCAAAGTGACTTGCTCCGAATTACACAGGTTAGTAAGTGGCAGAGCTGGGGTTAGACTAGACATCTTCCAGTGCTATTCTGTTTGGTAAAATCTGTTTAAGAAAGGGAGGGGGGAATAGAACACTTTTAAGATCTCCAGTGAAAGTGGCTACAGATACTTCAAGGGGGAAATGATAGCTCTCTGGAGGTTTGGTTTTCTGCACCTTCTTCCCTAAGGATACTAGAAAATAGAACTACTCGTTTTTGCTGTATATGTGAAAAATCTTTCTACATGTTCTACAGCTGTGTTCCTGATATCAATAGCATAGCGAAGAAGGGAAAATGATTTTGCCCCTCTGCACTTCACTTGGTTGTTTTCTAAGATGTGAAGATTCTTAGCATCTAAGATTCTTAGATGATTTGGGGCTCATCTCACTAATAGCCTTCCTTCTGGCTGCACTGAAATGCATGAGTTTGCTGAAGGGATGTGTGGATGCACTCTTCTTTATTGATCCCTATGCTCTCTTCAGTCTTTCCCCTTCTCCTTTCTGGTTTTCTGGTTTAGGACACCTTCCCCAGCACCCTTTGGCTACTTTTTTCATAATATTGATTACACCATATGTAGTATGTCACCACAAGCTCTACAGATCTTAATATACTTACCTATGTCCCATCTTAACCTGCACAAAGTGAGGTGTTGCAGACTGAAATGGAAAGAGGTACGGTTGGGGAACTGATGAAAGAGACATGCAGAAGTAGGATCTTCATGATTTGCTGATTAGATAGAAAGGCAGAGGGAAGGTGTACTCAGATATTTTATTTCTTGGTGACCAGGGGGAAAGTGTTGCCTTCATTCCAGATAGGAATTGAGAGGAATTAGACCTTTGAAAGGCAAGCAGTACATTCTTTCCTGGATTGTTGGGTTCAAGGAACCAGTGGCCCCATGTTGCTCTCCAAGCAATATTCAAAATCTTCTCGAAAATGGTAGTCCTCCTGTCTCACCTGCTTGTACTTTCAGCAGACGACCTGAGCCTTTTCACTTCACAGAGATGGCAGACACCTCTCTTAGATAACCAGTGACTTCCTTCTCCTGGAAGTCTTTCCCTTCACACAGGGAACTCTCTGCTAATGGTTGGGAAGTTGTTGGACTCCCGTGGACCTTTGCTCAGTCTGTTTTCTCTGCTCTATCTTGTATCCTCTGTCCCTTCCTTGCTGGCTCTTTCCCTCCTGCCTTCTCGCAACTCACACATCCCATATCTGAAAAACAAGCCTCTTTCTTCATAGGTCTGTCCTTGCCTTTTTCCCTTCCTCTCTCAGAGTTTTTTCAAAGCTGAATCCACCCTCAACTGCCTCTCATTCCTTGCCGATAATTCATCCAGTTTATAATCTCACGACACCACAACTCCATTTAAAAACCATCCTGTAAAACTCCCCAGCACCCACTTGTCCAACAGTGTCAGGGGCCTCTTTTCTGGTCCCACTTGAGCTCTTTGCTCTATTTCACACCATTAACTGGCACTTCCTTGAGGTTCTTGGCTTTTTCCTCGCCCTATCCATTGCTCTCATTGCTGGTACCAGACGCAGCTCTGCTGTGTCCCTCTTCTGGGTCAACTTTCCAGTCCTGTCTCAAATTGGTGAGTTGTGTAGGATGTAGACCTACCATCTAAACTGGTGACTTTCTCTGCAGTCAGCTTCTGGCAGTCCTTTGGCTTTCCTGATTATTTTGCTGCCTTTGGGGTTTCTTTTGTTCCCCGACGGACCCGTTCATGCTCTCTGCCCTGCTGTCCTGATGGAGTCTTGCCTGCCTTATTTACTGGCCCAGTAGCTTAGCATTTTTTTCAAATGACCTTATCAAGAGTTCACCAACAAACATGTATTACTTTCATAATGGAAAAGAAATACTTTTGAAAAGGATTTTACTGGTAAAATTTTTCTCTTTTCAAAGCCTAGGAGAGGAAGAAGTAAAAGAAAGGGGTGGGAAATGAAGGGATCTCTTTTGAGGTAAAATCTTACTTCTGTGGATAACTAAAAAATTTTATGTGAATTAGCTTCTGCCTAAAACACTTAGTTTTTTAGTATATCACTACTTTATACTACTTGCCACAGGAGTATTGTTTAAAGTTTGGATAGGGTAGGGCCTCTTGCAGCAGGATAATTGTCATATTTGGCTTTATAGTACTACAGATTCATTCACCTTTCATCATCCCCCTGCCGTAAGATGTTAGTATGAATTTTACCTTACATTTCATGATCAGATCATGATGATTTTTGAAGGAACGTATTTTGGTACCCAGATCATTTCATCTTTGTGTTATTAAAAAATGATCTAAAGGAAAGCAACAGTTATCTTTAAAATGCACCTTGCCTCTACATTGATTTTTTTTTCTGAACCAGTAAGCGTTGTGGTGATAACATTAATGATCAAATTTTAGAATTGACTTAGATCATGCAAGTAAAATCTCCTTATTGCAGTTTTTTAAAGTGTTTCAGTAAACATTAACTGTAAATAAAATATTATTGTTGTTCAGTTGCTGTGTCCAACACTTTGCAACCCCATGGACAATAGCACACCAGGCTCCTCTGTCCTCCACTATCTCTCAGAGTTTGTTCAAATTAGACAAAATATTTTATTGGACTTATTTGCTCATCTTCCTCCATTGGTGCATTGGTAATAAAAATGAATAGAATCAGGGTTTTTGCTTTCCCCTCATACAGAGTTCCTTATTTTAGTTAAGTGGGGTAATGGCTATTTCTAAGACCTGGAGTCTTTTTTTACATAAATGTACACAGCTCTGCATTCATTTGGGAAAAATGTTAAAGTCAGTGCCTGTCTAGCGACAGATGGTGCTTTGAGGTTGGACACCTGGTGTACTTTCTAAAGACTGAATGTACTGCCTCTCTAGTGCATTAATGTTCAGTGATTTAAAGAGCTCTATTTCTCAGAAGAATATGAAAAATTATCTAGGAAGAGGTTGTACACTGGCACTGAGAGCAGACCACAGCTTTGTGATTCAAAAAATAGTAAATGTTCACTTTTTCTTTCCAGTTGCTGTCAACCTCACCTAATCGGATTCCTAGCAGCAGACTGCATCAAATCAAAAGGGTATATTTTACTTACTGGCTCAGATCTGTAATTTTCTGCATTTTGCATTTTGGTTTTATTTTCATCTTGGAGAATTAGGTATTAAAAGTGAGTCAGACTGCCACTCTGGTTAGTTATAAACAGGTTAAAATTCTTCTGAGTGGGCAGATGAAATACAGATGTGGCACGGGTGACAATCTTAGAATGTCAGTCCTGCTGTACTCTGATGATGTCAAATGAAGTAGAAAGGTCCTTTTCGTTTCCTTGGAAATAGAGAACTGTGTGGATAAATATTCTGTTTTCAGCACATGTTTGTCTTTGTAGGAGGAAGGCATGGACATAATGAACAGAGAAACTGCACACGAAAGGTTAGTGCTTCACAAGAGCAGGGTGTGGCCTAAGGTATGTCTTGTTTACAAGCTCTGATGGCTGTTCATTTTTGTCTGTTTTAGAGAAGTGCAAACTGCAATGCAGATAAGCCAGTCATGGGATGAGAGCTTGAGCCTGGTAAAGTTTTCACATATCTGCTTGTTTTTTTTTATTTTCTAGAGCCCAGTGTATTATTTATTGGCTTCATTCACTTTTGGCCCTCCTGTTTCCAAATTTGAATTCAGCATTTGATCTCTGCTTTCCCACCAGAATATGAAATTACAACTTTTAGGAGTATATATCTGTAAAAGTGTAGGTGTGTTTGTGTAGTAGAGAACAGTGATGTGTTGACTTGTGAATTATGAGGAAATAACACTTTCTTTTTACAGAGTGATAGTGATTTTGACAAGCAGGAGAAATTATATTCTCCTAAAAGGATTGACTTCACTCCAGTTTCTCCAGCACCATCACCCACCAGAGGATTTGGAAAGGTAGGTTCATTGATAAGATATTAACTCTTTCACACACTGAGCTGATTACTTTCTAAAATGAACAATACACAAACACAAATCACCTAGTTTTTGATGAATTCAATGACTGGAAGGAAAATTAATTGAAGTCTATGGTAGTAATTTGAGAAAAAAATCTGTCACTCTATCCATCTATCTGTTCTCTCATAGACATATATGAGAGACAGGTAAGTAGTTTTAAAATGTTGTTTTTGTCATTTTGAGAAGAATCTTTTGAAAACTGGAATACTAGAACTATTATAATATATGTTTTTTCCTAGCAATGTTTTTCACCATCCTTACAGATGTTTGTGAGCAGCAGCGGGCTACCACCAAGTCCCGTTCCTAGCCCAAGACGCTTTTCCACGTAAGTAAACCTGCTTTTTCAATGTGGATGAAAGGCTGTTCATTAGATTTGTCTCTCTGGTGAACTTTTCCCTCAGCATTTTATTATGGGAATTTCAAAGAGCAAAGCTGAAAGAATTTCACAGTGAACATCTATATACCTACCACCTATATATTCACTGTTAACATTTTACCATATTTAATTTTTGAGACATAGTGCCAGTTTATGTTCAGTTTACATTTCATGCATATGGAAATGTATTCTTTATAAAAGTAAGGGAAAAAATGTTAGACCAGTCAAAATCCCAAATAACTTTTTTATAAGATTTATCTTTAAAAAAAAACAACTGTTGGTGGATATTTTGTCTTAGAAAATGAGTTTTTTAAAATGGCTTAAAATGCCATGTTATTCCAGATTGTCATATGCCAGGTCAGATCATGTATTGGCATTTCAGTTACTCAACCTACAACATAGATATTGTCCATTTCTCCCTATATGGCTATAAATTGTATTGATTTGCCAAAAGTACTTACTGTTATCCTGTTTATTCTTTAAAGCAGGAGAAGCCAGAGTCCAATCAAGTGCATTAGGCCCAGTGTTCTTGCTCCTCTTAAAAGAAAAGGTATGCATCACCCTTCTGCTGTTAAACATAGTCCAGCTTGAATTACAAATTAACAATTTCTGTCTGAAATTAGTTCAAAGCTTAACTCCTTTTTTCTAAAGAAATAGTGCAGTATTCTTTTCCAATGTATGCTTTGCTGATTTTAAATTCTGGGAATTAGTTATTTGATACTGTCTATATTTTTTTTACACTTCATAACTGAGTCTTACTCGCGTATTCATATCATCAATATATGTTTGAGAAATTTTGCCTCTCAGCAATCTGAATATAAAAGAGATATAAGTTGATGTGTTGCAGAAATATGTGTTAATGTCATAGCAAATAAGTCCATACTCATGCTGTATGCTCAAATATAAGCCACCACCAAATGATGGCTTGCCAAACAGAACAGCCTCCCATTCAAGTCTCTGTAGGGTTTTTGATATAATAGAGTGCTCTGTGTGTGTGTGTGGTTTATAAGAAATACACTTTCTTTTTTTCTTCATTTAATTTATGTTTTAATTGAAGTCTAGTTGATTTACAATGTGTTAATTTCTGCTGTACAACAAAATGATTCAGTTATACACATATATATATTCTTTTTTATATTCTTTTCCATTATGGTTTATTCCAGGATATTGAATGTAGTTCTCTGTGCTATACAGTAGAACCTTGTTGTTTATCCATTCTATATGTAATAGTTTGCATCTACCAGCCCCAAACTCCCAAGGGGTGCTCTTTTAATTACATTATTTTAAACCACAAAGCACTAAATGAAAATGATCTCACTCAGCGCTAGTTTTAGATGCTTATAGAGGGCACCCAATGGAGTCTATTTAAAGAAAGGCAAAGAAATTTAACACGGGTTTAGTCATTTTTCCTGGGGATATAACCACATGATTGCAAGTGTTGGATGTCATTTTAAATGAGAGTTTTAATGATAATTCTAAAAAAGCAATTTAGTAAGTTTGTGTGTGTGTGTGCAGATCACCTCCAGGGCTAGTAAACAAATCAACTCTTCTAATGTCAGGTAAACTGATACTTGCGGCTTTGGTGAAAACTTTCCATTAGTAGTATCATACACAGATTCAAAAGTGCTATATTTCAGACAACTTAAAATTAAAGATGGTGTGCTCTGGGGAACAGATGCTGATACAGTGACAGGATTTGTATTTAGTGAATAGATTTTACTTTATAAATAGTCTTTTTCCTTAATGCTGCAAGGAATTATTTACAATCCTAAGAACCTTCTCAGGAGCTATGATGTGAAAGTAAAGCTTAGAAATTAAAGCTAGTATTGTTATTAGTATTAATTTTAAATATATTATAGGAAGTTGGTGGAGCTTAATCTGGTTGTTCCGTTTCAAAGCTATTCCAAAATATACCAGCAGATGGAGGGATTCTTTGCTCAAAAGGGCTAAAGTCTTTTGCTAATGAAGTGTTGAAAGCCTGGCAGCAGCTTTGAAAAGCTGCATATTAAAGCATGGAAAAAAGCAAATGAAAATATAACCTTTCTTGAATTTCAGTAATTTTCAGGATAGCTCCAGAGGAAAGATAATATGAATTAATTAATAATATGGGGAAAAAATGAATGTTATGTTTGTTCTTCCTTGATCTTTTTCCATTATAAGACTCTTGTAGAGGTTTAAGTTCATGGTTGCTAATTTCCTAATGGAGTATAGATAAGCCCATGAATTAAATTGTCTTTAATGTTTGATTTTAAAGCTCAGATAAAGAGCTTTGAAACCAAGGTGTGTGTGTGTTTTAAATCATAGCTTATTTGGAAAGGAGCTTTTTCTGTCTAATTTAGAGTTGTTAGTCTTTGGTCTCCCGCGGCAAAATGTTAAGTGTTATTTCTTCCAATGTAAAGCGTTTCTATCCCCAGTTCTGAGAAAATCTACAGGATTGAAGTAGCCAGTACAGCATTAATTTTGTGAACTAATTAAGAATTGCTTTTAATTACAGATGTGCTTTTAAACTTGTATATTTTCTAATCTTCATTTTCACTAAGTAGCCTAAAGCAATCTTTGATTTGGATGTTCTTTATCAGCCTGCATACTTTAGAGTCCATTTGACTTCATCTCAGGAGATGTTTTGATATTAAAATATATAAAATCAAGAGTCCTTACTAATCATCTAGCATAAATTGTTATTCACTGGGAGCTTCAGCTATTAGGGGATACTTTTTTTTCTGTTGTGGTTAGTCTTGATTCATTTTGCCTAATGAAATCAGTGTTTTACTCTTCTATTAAAGAAATTGACTGTGTGGATAGCATGCTATGTACAATAAATGAGAAGGTATTTTTAGGGCTGCTGACTTTTTAGTTGAGGTTATGTGGCAGTGTATTTCTTCTACATTAAAGCACGTGGAAAAATAGCTTTCAAGTAAACAGCCTGAAGTATTCTGATCTTTGGTCACACAAAGATCACCCCATTTTAGCAGCAAGCCTGTATCTGTAAAATCACATTATGGTAGCATCACCTCTTTCTGTTTTAGGTGAAATGGAGACCGAAAGCCAGCCCAAGAGGCTCTTCCAAGGCACCACCAATATGCTGTCTCCGGAGGCTGCACAATTGTCTGATCTCAGTTCATGGTAAAAAATGAAATAAAACCCCAAGGATATTAAGGGATGATGTATTTGAAAAGAACCACAGCAAAAGTATATTGGGGTGATGTAAAATATATTCAACTTTTTATCCATGTTCTCTAGAGGTGAAATCTCCATGGAGGTGTAGGCAGTGTAAGAAACTAGATTGTTTGAAAGTCAGTGCTACCTTTGAAAGTGTGTGTACCTTTTTGACATCTTCACTTTCCTGCCTAGCTCCTGATAGGTCAGCCTCTCAATAGTTGCTGTTGGTATGGGAGTGTGTCAGTAGCTGGATGGAATGAGAAAGAGTTTCTGGACTGCCCTGGGTAGTGTGCCTTAATTATAACTGCTCTGCCTGCATTTTGTATTGGATTGGCCAAAAAGTTCATTTGGGTTTTCCCACAAATTGAAACAAAATTTTTGGCCAAGCCAATATTCTGTCCTTTGAACTTAGCAGAGAATACCAGCATTTCTTAAGCAGGGCATTTTCTAAATAGCACTATCTGTTGATATAAAATCTTTTTTGGAAATTTTGGGGTATTCTGTCACAATCCTAATGTCTCACTTGAATAGTAACATTTCCAGATTCCTATGGTCTGTTCACATAACTTCTTTTTTAGTTTGACTCATCTGAGTTTAGAAGTTTAGCTTAAGGCTCTTGAGTGTTTTTGTGCAAAGTTAACTTCTTTTCCTATACCCAAAGTTGAGTACTTGGATTCCAACATGTATTGGGAGGAAGGGGAAGGGATTATAGCAGCAGCCAGGTGATATTTGGAAATCTTTAAGTACGTTTCCATCAACTTGTGTATATGTGTATATATGTGCACACACACATGTGTATGTGTGTTAGTTGCTCAGTCATGTCTGACTTTGTGACCCCACGAACTACTGTAGCCCGCCAGGCTCCTCTGTCCATGGAATTCTCTAAGCTAGAATACTGGAGTGGGTTGCCATGCACTCTTCCAGGGGATCTTCCCAACCCAGGGATCGAACTCAGGTCTCCTGCGTTGCAGGCAGATTCTTTACTGTCTGAGCCGCCAGGGAAGCTCCCTTCTATCAACTTGCTGAGTACCTATGTTGTAGATGCAATTGTGTAGAGCCTTTCAGAACTTTTTGATCTGAGTTTTATGGCTAAGGATTTTTTTAAAAAGAGCCCCAGAGGGCATTCACTTTAAAAAGAATGATGTTCTCTAAATGGAAGATGTATGTAAGCCACTTATAAGTTATACAGAATGACTCTTGTTGCTTTCCAATCACTTATTCATTGTTTTGTCCAAGATAACCCCTGCTTCTTGTTCACCAAGAAGTCACAGATTATTCTGGCTGATTCGACTCGTTGATCAGTACTGTTCTAACCTTGGAACACATGCCTTTTAGATTGTTCTAGCTATTTTCAGCCCCCGCTCTCTCTTCTCTCTCATCCCTGTCTGTCCTTGGTAGCTTAGTGTGCTAATTTTGGTATAGAGTGCCTTTCCAGGTATGTAGATGATTGCAAAGAGAAAATTTCTAAAGCTTGTTGAGAGGACTAGCAGGTGAAACTCTATACTGAGTGGAAACTGCATATCACTTTTATGGTAAAGTAGGTTTTAATATAGGCATATGACATTATAAATAGATTTGCTTACCCAGTTACTAACCAAGTAACCAAGTTCATGTTAAAAGATCAGAAAGCATTCACCAAGTTAAAAACATACAGGGCAAGGTGATTTTTTTTTTTTAATATTGTCATAGGGTGACTGTGCTCACTGCCATGAAACAGGTTCACACAAGTAAGGAAGGAAAAGAGAATGTATGTTATTTACCAAGGGTCCTCTCCTTTTGTTCAGATGTTTATTCCTCTGAGCAGCACAATCTAAGCTGTCTATGATGGTGACTGTTGTGAGGCTTCTGTGTTTGGTTGGCTGTACCACATGGCTTGTATGATCTTAGTTCCCTGACCCGGGGTTGAACCCAGGCTGCAGCAGTGAAGGCCCAGAATTCTAACCATTAGGCTACCATGGAACTCCTGTGAGGCTTCTGTTTCTGTTGCTACCACCTCCGTCCTCCGTGGACGTGTGACTGGCTGTGGGAGTCTTGGGAAGATCAGCACTCTTGCTCTGTAAACACAAAAAGTATTGCCTCTGGATGCCTCTTTTCCATTATTAACTGACTTTGTTAGAATGTCAAAGAATAATGTACAGGCCAAAGGGAGAAGATGAAAAAGAGATAACATAGCAGATCATTCACAACTAAAGAGCAAGGAGTGGAACAGCCAAGAATTGATTGATTGTTCCTAGAATATCCATCTCCTTTAGAACTAAGATTTTTAAAGAACAATGCACAATGCTGTGTTTTATTAATGCCTAGCTTTATAACACAAACATAAATAAGTGATAATGATAGTAAAAAAATTTTACTGCAAAGTAAATGGGCATATTTGGGACTAATAAGAATGTTAATGAAAGCAGACCCAATACAATTTTGCTACAGGGAATAGTAGTAGAAAATTTCTGGTTAATAGACTGTCATAAATTTGAAGTAATCAAATTATCTAAAACAGTAAGAAAAAAAGTGTCGCCTCACATTGGAGAGGTTTGCTTTATTCATGGCTACTCGTAGAATGCTAATAAGCCAACATACAGCTCACGTAATTTTTAGAAAGAAATTTAATACTCAAAATTCACAAAACTCAGTATCAAAGATATTTAGGTGATTAAACTTTTCAAATGGTGTCTTTAGTAAGTTTGTAGCATCTGGACTTCTGAGGATATTAAAGCTGACAATTGCACTAAGACTTCTGGAACACCTTGTATACTGAGATTGCTGACATTTATGTCTATAGTTAAGAGAATTTAAAAATGAGTTATTCATGATATGTAAAAATCAAATTCTGCTTTTGCAGAAAATTTTTTATTCCTGTCTCTTAAAAGCAGTTTCATTGATCAGGCACATTCTTAGAAATGAGGACAGAGACAGGAACTAGCTGTGTTCTTGTTTCTGCTGCCAAGGATAACAATCTACTCAATAACTAAAGGAAATCATTCTTATACATTTTAGGGAAGAAATGGTATCAGATCGTTAGTAGGTATTATCTCAACATTTCAGTCATTATAGTTTGTTCCCTGTCCCATTCCACAAAGAAAAGATAGGTTTTAAAACTTTAAAGTTTATATACTAGTAATGATCTGTAAAATTTTATATTTTTGAAGTATAAATTAAATGGGAAGTTTGAGTATGGACTCATATGGAGTTGGTGTCCAGTGTTCCAACTGCTGTGCAAAGGAATGGTAGATCTCCTTTTTATAAATGTACTTTTTACTAAAGATTCTGCAGTCTTTGCTGACCAAATCTGGGGAACTTTGCCCACCATAAGGCAAGGATTATGTCATTCTGCATTTAGTCCTTATGAACATCAAAGAGTTTGACTGTACCTCGGAAGTACACCTTTGCATGGTGCTTTGATTCTTTTTGCATGCTGGGGACTCTTGTTCTGCTCCTCATTCTTCTGAGAATATAACTGTCTGTGGCATGCTGTGTAAAATAAAGCCATTTTCAGAGCTGCTAACCATATAGTGAAGATTATGTGATAGTCTGTTTCTCCTACCAAAAAGGAAAAAGTCTCCCATGAAATTTCTTGCCCAGTGCTTTAGTGTTAACATGACTGCTGACTTACCTCTATGTTTTTTTTTAATATTTTCCATTAGAATTATATTAGTAATTTTTGACAGTATTTTTAATGTTCTATGTGTCATGGCAAGAAAATTTTATCGTGACAATATGACATGCAAAGAATAAGTTTTAATTGTGATTTGATGATAGAAAAGTTTACATTATACTTGAAGACTGTTTATGTGAGCAGCTTAGACTTCTGTGCTGATACTTTTTGTTTGGGGTTTTTAAAGAGCATTTTTTATTAAAAATTTTTTCTTCCCGTTTTATTGAGTATTATTGATACACAGCACTGTATATGTTTAAGGTGTACAGAATAATGATGTGGCTTACATACATCATGAAATCACGACCACAGTAGGTTTAGTGAACATGCATCTTCTTCTGTAGATACAAAATTAAAGAAATAGAAAAAGAAAATTTTCCTTTTGATGAGAGCTCTTAGGATTTGACTCTCAAGAACTTTTATTTGTAACACACAGCAGCGTTAATCATCTTTATCATGTTGTACATTACATCCCTATGTGCTGATACTTTTAAACTCCTGTCCCCAAAGTGACAGTGGAAATGATCATATTTAATGATCTCAAAAACATAGAGGTTATATAGCAAGATAATGCTGGGTTTTCATAAGGTAAGCTAGTAGAGACCAGAGAACATACACTATGGACCAGGTTAACCCCCACCAAGGGGTCAGGGGATGCCCTGACCTTATGCTAAAATCTGTGCTGGGGTTGCTGGGCAATGGCTGATTTCTAACACATTTACCTACCTGCCGTTGGTCTCATAGAACCCAGTTTACTGACTGGTCAAGGTCAGAGTGGTTCAGCCAGATGGATAGTAGCATGAGTCACACTGGACAACCCGGTTTTGTTGTTACTTTATCATTGAATGCTTTAATAATTTCCTTAGCTTTTTCCCTTTCTCCCTTAGCTTTTTTAGACAGAGAGTACTACTTTAACAGTCATAAGTATTTTTGGTGGTGTGGTTCAAATAGTACCTCAATTTGTATAGTCAGTGGCTGGAATGAATTAGTTTACTTTTGTTTCATGTATTCTTATGTCCAATTTGAATTATTTAGGTCCTTTGCTTTCCTGCCGTTGTTTGGCTTTGGGCCATTAGTCTAAGGCTCATTAGCACCTCCACCAGAGCTTAAACTGGGGAATAAAAAGAGAAACTTAAATTGGACCATACATTTTGCTTTTGAAGCCCTAGTAGAAGGTTTAACAGCAGACACTGAAAATCACTTTTGTACAGTGATCTCTCTATGGATTGAAAAATCACATAAGCCTTGCTTGTGAATATATTAATAATGTGTAATCTGTGACCTGTAGTCACTGCTTCTAGGACCATGTATAGTAGTGCCGGGTTAATTAGAAGAGAAACTAGATTTTAGTTTAGTGAAAATACCTGGTTAAAGGTTTACCAGGCTCTGAATCTAAGTTGCACTGTAGACAAAGTGCAAGTGTGCTATTCTTTGTCAATGAAACAAATTATATATGTTTATACTTAATAGCAGAGAAGAAATTCCTAAAAAAATATATATGAAGTGAAATGTTCAGACTCATTTTTTTTTTTTTTTGGTAAACGTCCCCGTTAGCTTATTTCTTTAAGGTAATCAACAGTGTCAGAAGACCAGATTTCATAGCATGAGTCATGTTCTGTGTTTTTGAATGAATATAGATTCACCTAAGCAAGCAGGTTTTATTGCAAATGGAATCTTTTAACCCAGGGCACACCATCAGTCTGGTTAGAATAAGAAAGTATTTATATTCAGATTATCTGCTTGGTGGCCAAATGTTAATCCAAGCCTGTTTCTTCCTGCCAACTAGCAGAGAGCGTGTCCTTCGGCTTCCCAGCCAATATGTGCTTTAGGAAAGTAAATTCATTTTAATATTAGTCTAGGCAAAATGCTGCAGGAGGAAAAATCACATATGTTCCAAAGGCAAATATAAAGGTCTTTTGATTTTCCAATGTCTTAGATTATCTGTGCAACTTTTTTCAGTACTTTGAATAATTTCATATTTTAGACCCATTTTGCCATTTGGTTGAAAAAACTACTAGAGCCAGCTAAATTTTCCAAACTTCTTACTTAAAAGTGGTATTATTAATGATGCATTTGACAGCAGTAAGCATAGAGTAGGAGGACTGTGGAATATACTGTTTCCATTTTTATTTTTACTTTTCCAAAGGCTATTTGTATTCTGTTTCCACCTGAAAACAATCCACAAGCAATAGAAAAAAATGACATTTTGAAGGAAACTAGAAGAGTAGAGAAACTGGGTTAGGGAAAGTTACGTTTTATTAAGGGTGGTACAGAGCCCAGAAACTTCTAAATGAACCATAGGTTATTTAACAATGGAAATATTTTAACTTGGAAATTTATAAAAACATTACTGTTAAAGTCACAATACTTAGTCTCAGAGCAATTTAGATCAGGATGGGCTTTTGCAAAGGAACTAATGATCAAACCTAAACTAGAACCCATACTTGCTGATTCACAATTCCTTCTCCAATCCTTTGCTTTGTTTCCTTTTCAAAAATAAAAAAGTATGGGTATTCCCTGGTGGTCAAGCAGTTAGGACTATGCTCTCACTGCCAAGGCTCTGGGTTCAATTCCTGGTCAGGGAACTAAGATCCCACAAGCCTCGTGGTGGGGGCAAAAGTTAAAAAAATAAAAAATATGTCTGTGTAGATCCTAAAACTGCCTGACTCCCTCACCAGCTTTCTCTCATCATGTTCTTACTCTTTGTACTGTAGCAACAGTATCCTGCTTTTTGCTCCTAGGCATACCCATGCTTCTTCCCCAACTTTACCCAGTTAATGCCTACTCATCTTTCAGACGACTGCTCAAATATCACTTTGAGGGAGCCTCATTTCTCCGTATTCCTCCAAATTAGATCTGCTCACCCATGTTGTATACTCTAAGAACCCCTTGCATCTTTTCCTGCTTTGATCACAAATTCTAATTATATATTTATTAGTATGGTTATTTAAGTCTGTGTATCCTGTGAAGTGAAGTCACTCAGTCGTGTCCAACTCTTTGTGACTCCATGGACTGTAGCCCACCAGGCTTCTCCATCCATTGGGTTTTCCAGGCAAGAATACTGGAGTGGGTTGCCATTTCCTTCTCCAGGGGATCTTCCCCACCCAGGGATTAAACCCAGGTCTCCTGCATTGAAGGCAGATGCTTTACTCTCTGAGCCACCAGGGAAGTGTCTCCTGTACTATACTGTAAATTAGATGCAGGCAGGGATCATGTGTGTCTTATACCCCTTTGTATTTCTGATATCTGGCATACATTCTGCACTTGGCAGGTAGTCAGTAAATACAGAAGAAGTGAAGTGAGTGAATGAGTGAATTCAGGCCAAATCTAGAGCATAGAGATTACATGTTGGATTGACAGGAATCACAGCTAGGAGGGCAGCCTGAGGTCAGATTGTGAGGGCTGTGAATTGTGGCTGCTAAAGTCTGAAGCCAGATTAGTGATGCAGATGAGCCTGATTGTTGGGAGACATGGTTGCCTGGACTGGATGGGTGAGGTATCCCCAGACTGGGTTCTAGAGGCTCTTGATGCCCACATTAGGAGTCTTAGTGGAAGGATAGGAGCAGAAGCCAGTTATCAGGATGAAAGAGGCAAATAGTCTGTGAGGGTATTGAGACCATGGATCTAGAGCATTCCATTTAAATGCTTGACTGGATGGTAACTGAAGGAATTAAAGAAAGGAGCCTTTTAGGAATAGGAGGGAGACATTTGCGTTTTGAAAGCGAGAGGAAAGGAAATAGTCAAAGAAATTCATAAAATCAGAACATAAGAGGCAAATGATGGAGGAGAGTAGGAAAAAAATGTGTCTTTGAATCTAGTACCTCTTGAGAGTGGGGAAGTGATAAAATCCAGAGCAGTGGAAAAATGGTTTGGGAATGGAGGGACAGTGAAGCAGTATACTTGCTAGAATACTTCTAACAGTCCAGGGTACCTCCAAGAGTAACCCTTCCTCTTACTCAAAGGCTGACAGGAAGGTAAGAATATTAATATGAAGATAAAAAATAATGTTAAAAAGAAACATAAAGGTAGAAATCTCTTGAACTGAAGGTAGGGGAACTCCCTCACAAAAACCATGACACATCCGGAGGAACACTCACTGGTACATTGGACCTTCCAGTGCCTCCAGGAGAGCACCCAAATAATAAAGAGCCTTGAGTGTCTGACTTGGGATTTCTGTGACATTGTCCTCTCTCAGGTATCTGAACATAGGACATTCTGTAGTTTTGCTGTTGCTTTTATGCTTTTTATGATTTACCAGTGCTGTACTGATCCATGAGTTCTTGAAACCATGTCGTTGCATGTTATGTTTGCCTTTACCCTGATAGATGCATCTGCTTATAATTCTTTTTGCTTTGTCCTCAGTTCAGATATTTTGGATGGCAGTAATAGCGGCAGTGGCTTGTCCTCAGAATCGCTGGCTAAAGGCAGCACAACCGCAGACGCTCCAGTAGCATGCTCCAATTCATGCTCTCCGTTCATCTTGATGGATGATCTCTCACCCAAGTGACTTACCCATTTCTGATTCAGTGTTCTAACTGCTGTTTCCTGCATAAAACATTCAGGGAGGAACGCAGAGAACTTTGATCCATAATGAGGATTAAAGTGTTACTGATATAAACCATTTTGATGCCGTTATTTTTTGGCACCACTCTTCTCTAAAGTTTGATTTTATAAGTGTAGCAACCTTACTTATGTCTCTCTATGCTGATCTCATTTTGAGCTAGTGATGAAATCTCAAATACTCATTTTTGATTGCTTAGAGTATATACATATATATGTAAAATTTCTCAGTGCTTCAAAGAGCACCTATTTTAGAGTCTATAGTTTAAGGAAAGCACTAATATGTATTTTTGATAATGGTTCTTTTCCCCAGCAGTGACATGACAGCTGGAGTTGATCAGAAATTCTCTTGCTTGAGAGATTTTTTTTTGTTCTTTTTAACTACATAAGTCTCAAATCTCTTTACCTCACAATATTAGATTAATTGCTTTTGATGATATCAAATTTTTATTTTTCTGCATCAGCTTAAAGTACATTATTTTGTTTCCCTTTCCTGTTTGACCCGCTTCCTTGCCATTTCTCACAGAAGGGAAAAAACATGTCGTTGCTCTCATTACTGTCCATATCGCTTCTTTGCTATTGGAGTATAGGATGTGAGGATTGATGATAGTGCTGAGAATGTAAACAGACTTACAGGATGCTGGATTTAGTCACCACAGCTTCTTATGACTTAGCTACCCCAGTTGATATTGTTCTCCTCAAACCTGTTGCCCTAAGGAATATATAAAATATTGTTAATGTTTCTAGGTGGTGTTTTCAAGGAGAAGAAATTCCTGCCTTGACCAGATGTGTGGAGCACCTACAAATGAATGAATAGTTATTTACATACAAACCACTATGTAGAAAAGCATACATGGAGCTTGACAGCTTGTCTCTGGTGGTGTAATGAGGCCTGAAGGGCCTTGGGGTTCAATGTTGTGCTGTTATAAGCTATTTATCTTAAGGTAGGGTAGAAAAGGGGCTTTATGTGTCTGATTGCTACATGTTGTTTCTATTGCTGCTTCTTTCTGACTACTTTTTTGTCATTAGAGTCATTTGTTTTTGTCGTGTGGTGAGTGGTCCTGTTGATTGTATTTTGATTGTTGTGTTGCCACCAGAATCAGAATCCAGTTTAATAAAAGGTCAAGGAAGCTTTTAGGAGCTACCAAAGTCAGTGTCATTGTGCAGTCTGCTTTTAAGAAGCTGTTTGAGCTGTCAACAGTGTACATGGTAGTAAATGTGCAGTACCATAAGTTATTTAACATTTAAAAGAGGAAAATCGCGATAGAGCTGTTTTAAAAACCTGAGTGTAATCTATTGCTGTGTTATTTATTATTTAAAACTGTGCAAAATGTCTGTTGTGATAGATTTCTTACAGTGTTCAGACATCGTGTTTGGGTTGTCTGTATTTGACATGCAAATTTGCCTGCTAGGACCATAATATTCCATTTTTAAATGAATGTAAGAAATGAAAACTACTGCATTTGTGTCGTTTGAAGGCAAAGATCCTTGAATTTTAAGGGAAGATGATGTGCTTTGAGGGTGCTCACAGACTAGTGATACTGTAGGGCTCGAAGGGAAGCCTGTTCTCTCTGAATTATAGGAAAGCATCACTTAGCTTGCAGTAATTAATTCCGTTACAGCATCAGCTGTGTTGTTTATTTTAAATTGTGATAACCACCATCATGGCCATTAATGGCTTTATCTCTCATATTGGCTTTCACCTGTGCAAAATCCATAATCCTTCAAACTTAACATGAATATATATA
Organism: Cervus canadensis; assembly: GCF_019320065.1. Lineage (NCBI taxonomy): Eukaryota > Metazoa > Chordata > Mammalia > Artiodactyla > Cervidae > Cervus > Cervus canadensis. The sequence continues at coordinate 116,076,391 of NC_057419.1, forward strand.
TTATGAAGATTGTTCTCTAGGATGCCATTTTAAAGAAAAATTACTTCAATGGTATGCAGTATGTTTATTCTGTTTATGAAAGAACCATGTTAAGAGTTTCTGCCTATATAATACCGAGAGATGGTTTTCTCCTATAGGATATTTATCCACCTTCTCTCTACTGTCTTCTTTGCCTTAAGGGACATATTTGGCCATCATTTTTTGGCTCTAATTTAGGACTCTTAAGACATAATCTTTAGAATGTAATGATATTTAAATTTGTTTCTGAAATTCTGTGGTGGGGTAGAATTGGGATAGGAAAATGAAACTGTTCCACTGGTTTGAGAACTAGGAGGCAAGATGATTCACTTTACTATTTAAGCCAAGGTTCATTTTTATCATTTAAAGTGACTAGAAAGTTAAGTTTCTGCAGGGGTTGTTTTGGAATAAATAAAAGAGATGCTAGCCTTCAGATGAGCTTTGGTGACAGTACTTTATTTTTATATAAAGTCTAATATTTGGAAAGTGATCATTCTTATAAAGTAAAATTCTCTCTTCCTATTCTAATACTATATCATATTTCAAGCTTCTATTTGAAAACAAGTATAAGAGATGACATGATAAGAAAATTTAATAGATGCTCTTTTTGCTTGATTGACTTATATAATCACTGTGTTTCATGATAACTGCTTTTGGAATAATAAGTTTTGTGAAATGCTGATCTTGTGTATATCTTAGAATGTAAAATTAATAAAGTGTGTACACATGCATAAAATTCTGTAAAATTTTTAGCCTATTTCTTTTATTCTTGCTATTCTCTGCCTCCATATCCTAATATTGCATTCTCTGTGTGTGATTGCAGAGAAATTTTGAATAAAAGGATATCAAGAATACAAAAGAACTAATAGTTGTTTTGAAATTTGGGCTGTTTCCCAAAACAAAGAGAAATCTCTCCACATAATCTGTCAAATTTTCAAGAGCATTTTGTAGAATTTGACAATTTAGAAGGTTCTTGCCAAGGCCACACATATTTTTTACTTGTTTTGGATTTATTTTATCTTATGTTTTTTTTACATATTCATAAGACTCTGCATTGTTTTTGGAACAAGATGGGAGTGGGGAGACAGGCGAAAAAATAAAAGCCTTTCATGCATGACTTGGGTTTTAAACACTCAATTTTCTTTTCAGTATTTAAAAAATATTAATATATCAAGTATTTTATTTCCCACTTAGAGAAAAGCTGCAAGAGTATCCCAAAGAACTCCCATATATTTTTCATCCAGATTCCTTGGTTGTTGATATTTAACCACATTAGTTTTATTCCTCACACTTTATTTTATGTATGTGTGTGTGTCACACATTTTTTTCTGAACCATTTGAGAATGTTATAGACATGATACCCCATTACTCTTAAGTGCTTCAGTGTAAATTTCCTGAAGATGAGGACATTCTATGTAATCACATTGCACTTTCAAAATCATGACATTAACCTTGATATAAAACTATCCCACTTAGTGTATAGACCCTGTTCATATTTTGCCTTTGGGCCCAATAAGGCTCTTTTAGCAAGGAAAAAAGTTTTCTTCTGGCCTAGGATTCAACCAAGGGTTATGTGTTACACTTAGTCATTATGTGTCTTTAGTCTCCCTCAATCTGTAAGTCCCCCAGTCTTTCCTTGTCTTTTGTGATCCTCAAAGTTTTGAGAAGTACTGGTCAGTTATTTTGAAAAATGTCCTTCTATTTATGTTTGATATTCCCTCATTATTAAATTCAGGTTTATGCATTTTGGGCAGAAATAACCACAGAAGTGGGGGTGTGTTCTCAGTAGATCATTGCAGGAGGCCCATGGTGTCGCTTTGTCCTGTCACTGGTGACCGTCAATCCTTCGGTGAAGGAGATGTCTGCTGTATTTCTCCACTGTACAGTTAGCATTTTCCCTTTGAAACTTGTAAAATATTTTGTGTGGAGGTACTTTGAGACTATATACATATCCAATTTTCTCATCAGACTTTCCCCCACTAGTTTCTGTATCCATTGATCTTTCTTGCATGCTAGCGTTATGATCACTACCCAATGGTGACTCTCTAATTCCATTATCCCTTCTACACTTAGTTGGCATTTGTAGTGTAAAGGAGAACTTTCCCTTCTCCACCATTTATTTGATCTTTGTGGCATAGTGGTTAGGATTCCATGATTTCACTGCCATGGCCTGGGTTCAATTCCTGATGGGGGAACTGAAATCTGCAAGCTGTGCAACATGGCCAAAAAATAATATAAATAAATAAAGGTCCTCTTAATACAGAGGGAATCCCAGGTGGTGCTAGTGGTAAAGAATATTTCTGCCGATGCAGGAGACACAGGTTCAATCCCTGGGACAGGAAGATCCCCTGGAGGAGGAAATAGCAACCCACTCCAGTATTTTTCCCTTGAGAACCCCATGGACAGAGGAGCCCAGCAGGCTAAAGTCCATGGGGTCTGAGAGCACTGAGCACTCACTCATGCAATACAGAGAAAATAATACATGTGTATTTATATATACACACGTATGTATATTCGATCATCTATTAAAGGTTATAAGTTCAAACTGGCATCTCGGATTCCAGTTCAGCACTACTGGGTTCATTCCAGTGTCCATCCTGTCCATATTTGTAACTGTTCTCAAATAGTGACAAGCCTGTTTCCTCTTAACCTCAATTTATTTGCTCATTTCTTTGTATGTAACCAATTTCTGACCCTGCCACCTTAATGCCCCCTCAGCCCTGCCAGCCCTGGCTGCCTCTATGGGAGAAAGGGAAGAGAATTCTAAATACTCAAGTTTTAAATATCCCTTTCTCACAACCACGCCAAGCATTGTTCCCAAGTTCCCCTTGCTCTGTGTTTACCTGTTCACAGCTCATGGATTTTTTTATATTCATCAATTTAATAAGTATTTATTGAACCCTGTAGTGGGAACTGTAAATGCAGATGAAGTCAGTATTTAAGATGACCAGGCTAGTGGAATTAAACAGAAGTACACTAATGTACACAGTCTGGATGGGTGGGGAGTTTGGGGGAGAATGGATGGATATGTGTATATGTGTGGCTGAATCTGAATCCCTTCGCTGTTCACTTGAAACTACCACAACATTGTTAATTGGCTATACCCCAATACAAAATAAAAAGTTTAAAGAAAAAAAAAAGAGGAAAAAAACCTAACAGCAACAAAAAAAGTACACTGACCACTAAATGCACTGATTCAAGTGTGTTGGGGAGTACAAAGGAAGCACAAAGTGTGTTGGGAGCATAACCTGGTCTGGGCTTCTTGGTTGCTTCCCAGGAGAGGTAACACTGAGCTGAATCGAAGAACAAACTCAAGGTGGAGGGAGAAGTGAGAGGAAAATAGGCAAGAAGAGACCAAGGCACACTCACAGTCATGTGGGTAATTTGCTAAACATGAGAAATGGGGGTGGAGAGAAAAACAGAGGCACCTCTTATCTTTTAGGATTTGGGAGTCTTTAGCTTATGTAAGGGAAAGCTATGAAAGTGAAAGTGTTAGTCACACAGTCATGTCTGACTCTTTGCGAACCCATGGACTATAGCCTGCAAAGCTCCTCTGTCCATGGAATTCTCCAGGCAAGAGTACTGGACTGGGTAGACATTCGTTTCTCTGGGGGATCTTCCCGACCCAAGGATCAAATCTGGGTCTCCGGCATTGCAGGCAGATTCTTTACCATATGAGCCATCAGGAAAGCCCTAGTGTAGACATAAGAAGGGAGAATTATGGAGAAGAGGGTGGTTAAGGACAAAATCCTGACAAGCATCAACATTTAAGGGGCAGGTTGAAGGAAAGCTGGGGTGGCAAGAGGGGTAGGAAGAAACACTGGAGAAACTAGCTAATGCTCTCAGCAAAGCTAAGGAGGGAGTCGTCTCCAGGGTCACTGAAGATGAGGATGGAAAACTTCCCATTGGATCTGATAATTAGGAGGTCCCCTAGAGATTTTCATGAGTGTGCTTTTCTTTCTTTCTTTTTTTTTTTTTAATGAGTGTACTTTTCATGAGGTGAACAGGACAAAACTGGGATTGCAGTGGCTTGAATATACGGGGGTTTAGAAAATGGAGATGAACGATATAGTCTGTGCCCAAATCTTCTAACTTCCTCTTTCTTTTCTTTCCCCATTCGTGCTCAATTGCAATACAAAATTGTTCCCATTTGCTCCCTTGTATACTCAGTGCTGTTTCTAAAACATAATAGTCACTCAATAAAATTTTGTTGCATGATAACCACCCCCCCACCTCTAACCCACAGAGGGAGCTGTAAGAAAATCACTTCAACCTGTAGAGGGAGATGAAAGAAAGTCATAGGAGTGGGGGTAAGGGGAAGGATTAACCTATAGAAAGAGCCAGAAGAAACTCCTAAGGTAGTGTTAACCACACACTCTCACCTCTAGGAGGAGCATCAAGCTTCTTGTCTTCCAGGCATTCCCAAGGAAAACTTGAATGAGGAATCTTCATCAAGGAGTACTCCGCTTAGGTAATAATTATTCATATATACCTAATATAGACCTTCTGTTTGTGGCATGTGATACCAACTTTCCATTTATGAAAGCAATGTGAAGATTTCAGTTAACATAAACTTAGCAAATAATATTTTTAAAGACATGTATTTTAAAGATAAATATAACAAAGAAAAAGTGAGTTCACTTAAAGAAACATCAAAGTAAAATCATAAATCAGAACTTAGATCCAGGAATGGATTGGGTCACAGTGATGTATGGAATTGTTGGTATGAAGAGGTTAAACTCTAATGAATCTGCAGAAGATGCTCTTTGGGGTCCCTCTTTGGAGCCTCTTCTGGGATTCTTATTCTGTTCACTCTTCTATGAAGTGTGGTAAGAGAAGTCGGGCACTTCTGTAGCTTCTGAGAAGATACCTCCCTCTCACCTTGGTCTCTTGCCTGTCTATTTCCCTCTCACTTCTCTCTCCACCCTAAGGGGAACTTAACTGGGGTTCTGGGAGAAGAAACCTAAAGAGTGCTTGAGGCCTGATTTCCTAGGTCCTGGTTTGCTTGGAACTGAGTGGTTTTCTGGGGACTTTCATTGCTAAGGCAAGGAAAATCCTGGGCAAACTGGGACCAATTGGTCACGCTAAATGGTTTCTTGCCTGGCCTAGATGTGATTTTCCTTCAGTTTTTTTCCTTAATGATCTCTTCTGACTGAAGTAGAGGTGAGTGCTCCAAAGCTAAAATCAGAATGTTGCCCTCAGAGAAAGAAGCTTCTAGACTGGGTCACTGAGGTCTACTTGCTTTGGGCAAAAGGAAGTTTAGTGTAATCCTTTTGGTGACTACACTGAAGTTTGAGGTGAAAGACGGAACTAGTAAAGGGTTTATTTGTTTGAATCTATTCTTCAGGCATTTATCTTTCTCTGGAACCTATGGGGTTGGATTGAGAGGAGTGGGGAACTGTGGCTGTTGTAAGTAGTGGGTCAAGATTCTACGATTTATAATCCTAATGAATATTTCCTCCTCTAAGACAAAATTAACATTTCGTAGTAGTGTTTTAAATTATTTTCTTTTTTTAAGAAGTTTTTTTCTTCATTCATTTAAAAATTATAAATTATGAGGGGAAAAGTTCATTATAAACAGTTTAAATCTTATAGAAGTATGCAAAGTAAATAAATGCCCCCCCAGTCTTTTCACTTATAGTTTGATTTGTATGCCTAATTACCTCTTTATATATATATGTGTGTGTGTGTATGTGTGTGTGTGAACATGCTTATAACAGACATGTGCATATTTTATAACTTTTTATTGAAGTATAACATACATAGAAAAAAGTGTTCAGCTTGATGAATTATTACAACTGGATGGTCTGTGGAATGTTCTGGCATGTTCTGTGTGACCTGGGTGATGGTTACATGGTTTTATTTGTGATCATTCATGGAGGGCAAGTGGCTAGAAGTGGGCATTCAGGGCACCTCAAGTGTTCTGGAATGTTCTGTGTGATCTAGGTGATGGCTATATGGGTTTATTCAGTTTGTAGTAACTTATAAGGGGGTGAATGGCTAGACAGAGATATTAGAGAGTGCTTCAGAATTTCTTTAATTTTCTATGTTGACCAGGATGATGATTTATGGGTTCATTTTTAGCAATTGTGTAGTATTCCCATGTAAGAACATTCCATAATTTATTTAATTAACCTTTAACTGATGGTCATTTAAGTTCTTTATAATTTATTGGTATACACAAATAATATTATTTTTGTTTCTGTAAGTATTTCTGCAGGAGAGAGTCTTAGAAGTGATAAATTATTGAGTCAAAGGGTATGTGCATTTTGTTTATTATGTTCCTTTTGAAAAGATAATACGTTAAAAGATAATATGTTTAAAAATTCTACAGATACAAAAGGGTGGACAATGAAAAGTCTTTCTCCTGTCTTCATCCCCCAGCCACCATAGCTCCTCTTCCCCACAGCAACTGTGTTTTTATTTTATTGTGTATCCCTATAGGGAAAGTTTGCATATATGCAAACAAATTCATCAATATATTCCTTTTTCCAAAAATTTACACATATAATAGCATATTTGTATGAGCTATTACTGTGTAATCTCCCCCTCCTTCCCCCTGAAACCTTAGTGACTTAAAATAGTTCATTTATTCTCATGAGTCTATGGGTAACCTGGGTGGTTCTGCTGTTCAAGACCAGGCTCAGCTTATCAAAAAGAAATTATTGAGACCACTTGGGAAGTTTGAATATGGACTGTGAATTAAATAATATTATTTTATCAAATTTTTTCAATCAAGGATTCAAAATTCAGGGTCAAAGTTCAAGCAAATTCATTTAGTTGTCATGTTTCTTTAGTTTTCTTTAGAATAGAACAGCTCCCCCACTTTTTTTCATCTTTTATGAAATATTCATTTCAGAGACCCTGGGCCAGTTGTCTTGTATAAGGTCCTGTAATTTGGATTTGTCAGATTGTCTCCTCATCATTAGGTTCAGTTAAACATTAGATTAGTTAAACCTTTTTGGCAGGAATACTACATAGATGATTCTCATTGCATCACATCAGGAGGTACATGATGTCAGTTGTCCCATTGGTGATGCCAAATTTGATCACTCAGTCAAGGTAGTGTTCTCCAGATTTGTCCACTGTAAAAGTACATTTCCCCCTTTGTAATTAATGCTAACTTAGTATTTAAAAAGTAGATGTGACCATGTACATGTCCTGTTCCCCAACAACTTTCACCCAATAGTTTCAGCATTCATTAGTGATACCTACCTGGGTCAGTTTTTAAGATGGTGGCTGCAAAATATTTTACTAATTTTGTCATTCCTTCCATATTTGTTAGCTAGCATTCTTCTGTAAAGAAATCTGCCCCCTTTTTTGCATATCAATGTGTTATAACCCATTACCTTTATTTTATTATACTGTTGCATGAACAGACAGATCATTGGAACGAAGCAAAAACTCCAGAAATAGACCCAAGTATATATGAAATGTTAACATATAGTAAAGCCTTACATTGTACACTGGAATAAACTCCAAATAGACCTAAATGTAAGAGATTAAACCATGTAAGTACTGTAAGAAAACATGGATGAATTCCTTTATGAGTTTCTCCTGGATGTGGAGAAAGTCTTCCTAAGTATGCCTCCAAATCCAGATACAATGAAAAAGATGGATAATTTCAACTACAAAAAATGGAAACCTGTTGCATGGGGGAAAAAACCATGGTCAAAAGAAACACAACAAAACTGGGAGAAATACTTATCTAAAGGGCTAATCTCCCAAATATATATATATATATATATATATATATATATATAAAGAAGTCTTAAATTCCATAGGGATGGAAAGGCTAAAAATCACAAGAGGAAAATGGGCAAAAATATGAAGACACAGTTCATAGAAGAAAATAAACAAATGACCCTTAAATATAGGAAAAGATACTCAACTTCATACACAGTAAAGTGAAAGTGAAAGTCACTCAGTCAGGACTCTTTGTGACCCCATGGCCTATACAGTCCATGGAATTCTCCAGGCCAGGATACAGGAGTGGGTAGCCTTTCCCTTCTCCAGGGGATCTTCCCAACCCAGGGATCAAACCCAAGTCTCCCGCATTGCAGGCAGATTCTTTACCAGCTGAGAGATGCAAATATGCTTTTTTAAGAAATATGTAGTCTACTTGACTCTCTGGGTCATTTGGGGAGGGGGGTGAATGAATGAATGAATGAATGAATGAACTACTGGATCCTTATATTTACCAATGGGGCCTGCCACTTAATAGTCAAACGAATGAATGAATAAATGAATGAATAAAATGGAGGCAACCTCTATGTTTTCTTTAGTTCCCTCTCTCCTCTTTTGTTTCCATATCAAAATTCCTTTCCAAATTTTTCTCCTTAATTTCCCTCTTGTGTCTATTTGTCAACTAAAGTAAAACTTTAAGTATGGCCAATAGCATAAAATAAAAAAAACTTAAATGTGGCAAGTTTTAAAGGAAACTTAAATGTTAACATCTAAAGTGCTAGAAAAAGTCTGGCTTTCGTATCTTGCTATAAGTATTCTCTCATGTACCACAATAAGGAAATTGAAAAATAATTTATCAATGAAATCATTCCAACATTTTTGTGATCTTATTACTAAGACTACTAACAATTTTGTTGCAGAACTACAGTATTTTAACTTTACTCTTGTGAATTGATTTGGGACTGTAACCATCATAACTTTGATTCCTCAAGAAAATACATTCCAGGCACCAAAAAATGAATATATCAATAAATGTTTGAAATATAACACACTTGAAAGTTAAAGGTCTGCATGTTTCTGAGTGCCTATTGATCGAATTTGTTAACAAGCCCTTAAGCAGTTGTCTTTTTTTTTCTACCACTAGAAATTCTGGGTATATTTTTCCATTACAGTTAATTTTCAACTTGTAGAATAAGATGTTCAAATGTTGATTTTTTATCTCAGAACTTTAATGAGTCACTTGATTTTACAAGCCCAGAAAAACAGCTCTCCCCCCCCCCGCCAGACAGTCTTAAAAATAGATCTTGTTTTCTCTAACACAGTAATTATAAATTGATGCAATAAATGTTACTTTGAAATTTTGCTCAGTTGAAAGACACTATAGAAAAATCTACAGATCTGCTTTGTCCTTATCTTCGTGCATCTTTAGGAGTTTTGATAGCCTATGTAAATAAGCATGCTGATTAGCAGCAGTTTAGAACAGAAAAACATTTTGCAGGGCTTTTTTTTAAGGCTTTGATGAATATGAATACAAATTGAACTGGGACAACTAGGGGTTTGAGGTTAAAAGTGAGGTAGCAGCCTTTCAATAGCTTATTGTAAAAGGACTATACACTCACTGGAGAATACCTGAAAAGTAATGGGAAACAGAAGACAAAATTTCAAGTGAAAATGAAAATCACCATAATTACACCAGGTGGAAATAACTATATGTTTGTGGGGTTTTTCTAGATAATTGAGTTAACACTCTATATATAATATATTTTAGTCTATGAAAGCACTTAAACATTGAGAGTATTTTTTAAAGAAATCATCTTCCAGGGTATTTAGGCTTCATGGGTTCTCACACTGCTGTGGTGAATAGTTTAAGAATCTGCATCTTGAAATCAGTTCTTAGAAGTCCTGTTTTGATTACCTGCAGATGTCAGTGTGGATCTGAGTCTGGTTCAACAGTTTGTTCCAGGATGTGGGGAGACAGTTGAAGTCCAGTTGTGAACCAGTTGCTTGTTAAACAAACACTAATTTAGTTTGGATGAGAGATGTGAGCTGCAAGGGCCTTAACTTGCCAACATTTCTTTTGACACAATTTTAATAAGCATGGATATATTCTCTAGTTACAGAGGTTCACAGAAGATTACACCTTCTTGCTCCTGCTTCTGATTGCTTGACCAGTCTTTCTGAAATTTGTCATAGTGCTAGAGAAGTGGAGTTGGTGTTCTTGGGCTTGTTCAATTTGACTTCAACCCAGATGGCAAGTCTAGGGGATATATTACAAGCTGTGTTGGTTTACTTTCTACTGTTATCACATATTTACACACAAAGTTTAAAACCCATAATTTCTACTCTCAAAGAGCATCGTCTCTGCCATTCCTTCCGATTGTTCCTTTCTTTTTTTACATTATCCCACTCTCATCCAACTTCATAACATACAAAGTCAGAGTGTTTATTAGGCTGGGAAATTGTCAGAGACTAGCAGGGGTTCATCATGGCAAAACCCTGTTCTTTCTTGAGTCACAACAAATTACCATCTGTTTCATAAGCTAGCAGGCTTCCTCTCAGCTATAATTTGCTATATATATTGGTACATAAATTGTTGGTAGCTTCTGTTTACCTAGCAACAGAATCTGTTTGGCAGAAGGCGGTGGGAAAGGAGGCTTTTCTTTTTTTTTTAAGACAGTTTCTTCATCTTCAAATTTTCTTCAAGTGCAAGAAAGGCAGATGTACTGGCCCAAACGATTTGCTTTTTATATCATTTTAACCCAACTTGCCTAGTAAATGCTGACTTTGGAGATTATTTTTGCTACTTTGATTACCTCAAATATAACTGAATGCCCTCTTAAAAATTCTTTTTTTCTGTTATATGCAAATTTTGTATAATCACTTTGAAAAACTGCCTTGACCTTGTAGCTGTCAAAGACCACTGAGTTTGGGGACTACCCAGTGTAAATTTCTCCTGCTTTCGAGTATTTTAACTTCACTTGTGGATTTTGCATGCTGAGTTTACATGTCAAGAGCATTGGTCAGGAGACAAAGAAAGAGAAATACCGTATGGCATCACTTATGTGTGGGATCTAAAAAAAGAAGTCAAACTGATAGAGAGAGTAGAATGGTGTTTGTGAGAGGTTGGGGGAAATGGGGAGGTGTTGGTCAAAGGGTACATACTTCCAGTTAAAAGATGAGTAAGTTCTGAGGATCTAATGTACAGCCTGGTGACTATAGTTAATAATACTGTGTTGTGTACTTAAAATTTGCCAAAGAGGAGATTGTAAGCATTCTTGCCAGGAAAAAAAAGGAATTATGTGAGGTGATGGATGTGTTTATTGTTCATTAACTTGATTGTGTAATCATCTCACTGTGCCTACATGTACCAAATCATTATGTTGTACACTTTAAATACATTGCAATTTTATTTGTCACATGTACCTCAGTAAAGCTGGGGAAGGGCAGGAAGAGCATTGGTCAGGACCTGGTGGTCTTTAAATTAAGTGTAACTAAATCAAGCACTTTGCACTATGATGTCTGCATTACTTTAATTTTTCTTTGATTGTATAAGTTATACATTCCTATCTATTCACTTTCTTCACTTTCTTATCAGCAGAGCAATGTGTCTGCTGAAAGGAAAAAAAGCCAGAGGGAGAAGAAACATTCTGACATTCTCTTCATGTTAGTTATAGACATCAGATGCTGTTAAAGGCCAGAGTGTATTTTATGCATTCATTTTGAGCAGGGAAGGAAGTGTTGTCCTGTCAACTTCCTTCACAAAACACCAGGCTATAATTTGCTGTGGGCTTACTGCAGGCTCATGCCTTGTTGCAAATGACTGGTTTTCCATTTTGATCTGCAACTGTTGTGGAGTTTGCTATGAAAAGGCAAGGTGGAGGTTACTAACCTACTCTTCGCTCCAAAAGAAAAAAGAGAAGAGAGAGGAAGGAATCAAAAGGAAAAAGAACTTCTATATCATCCTGAGGTTTTGACACTGGTTATAAGAAAAGAATATGGCAGAATTGTTATATAGACAGAGTTATTTTGACCAGAGTGTTTCCATGTCTTCCTTTTGCAGTCTTTGTTTCTGCTCTCTTCAGTCCCTGATTCTGCACTTGCCCAGTGTTGCGAGGGACATGGGAATTAACTGGGATGAGGAGATAGTTTTTCTGCCTTCATTGTTAATACAAACACTTATTCTTGCCTCTCTTCCAGTAATGCCAGTCAGGTAGGTAAGGAATTATCCATCTTAAGCCATGAGATTGAGACCCATTTTCATAGAGAAGATGTGCTTAGTCGCTCATCTCTTCGTGTCCGACACTTTGCTTCCCCATGGACTGTAGCCCGCCAGGCTCCTCTGTCTGTGAGGATTCCCCAGGCAAGAATACTGGAGTGTGTTACCATACCCTCCTCCAGGGGATCTTTACAACCCAGTGATCAAACCCAGGTCTCCCGCATGGCAGGCAGATTCTTTACTGTCTGAGAGACCAGGGAAGCCCATAGAGAAGATAGTGAAAGGCAAATAAGGGAAGATGAATTCACCAGAGAGGAGCTGGCAGAAGAAAAGCAGAGGACTGGGCTTTCAGGACATGAGGGAGACATAAGAAGAATCTGGGAGTGAATGATCAAGGAGGGAAGCTCATTGTCTCACCTAAGCAACACTTCTTAGGCAGTGGGATGTACTAGGGACAAGAGGTGGGAGAAACAGTCCTCTTTAGAGAGGAGAAGTTTTAGATGGTAATGACTGGGGAGGAAATGGTGGAGGATACCCCAAACGTCTTTGGTGGCTTCTTAGCTATAAAGAAGGTACAGAAGCCAGATTGCCGAGGACCAAGAAAGCAATGCAGGCATGGAAGGAAGTTTTTATTCTAAAAGTTTGCAGCATTTAGATACTGGTAGCAACAAGGAGAGGAAGGTCACTGGTAGGGTAGTTGTTACTGCTGTTAATGATGAGATTGAACAGCCCATGGGACAAGTGAGAAATCAGAGGATCCTATTGAGTACTGCTATCCAATAGAACTTTCCACAGTGATGGAAGTGTTCTGCATCTGCATTGTCCCATCAGGTAATCTCACATGGCTATCAAGCACTTGAAATGTGGCTAGTGTGATTGTGGAACTGAATTTTTAGTTTCATTTGATTTTAATTCATTTAAATTCAAATAGCCACACATGGCTAGTGGCTACCATACAAGACCGTGCAAGTTTTGAGGGAGAGGATAAATGTGGGAGTAGAAAGGTAGGAAAGGGTGAGTTCTACAGCAGAGAGGGAGAGAATAATTTAGAGAGTACTAAGAAAAAGAATCATCTCACATCTCCAGTAGCTAAGGGAGTTATACCCATAGCTTCAATTTTTTCAGCAACCTTTCTCAAGCTCATCTACTAAGAATGGGGGTGTTGGGATAAAGAGGACTTGGGGACCTGAAGAGAAAGACTGGAATATTCACAGTGTAAGGTATATAAGGAACAACTGGGCAGTGATGAGAGCCAAGCTGTAGTTGACAGTATGAATTAGTGGTGGGCCAAGTCTAAGGGGCTCAATATGGTGAAATTTGTACTGGGCCAAGTGTGTGCAATTCCATATAAGGTTCTTTTTGGAATAAGAAATGAGCTAAAAGGATCTGGAAAAGATTATCATGCAGTTTAAGCTTTGGAAGTTATGTTTAAGTGTATCTCAGCAGCTCTATTACTCTACCATAAATGTTTCCTGATAAATTTCATTGGTTTTTTTTTTTTTGTGTGTGTGTGTGTGTGTGTGTGTGAGTTTAAGCCTTGATAGTATAAAATATATTTGAAAGAATTTCGCTAGACGTGTTGGGCTCCTTCTGCCCAGGTGGTGTTTGGTTATTAGGTGATCGGCCAGGTTCCATTGCTTGTTCTTCTCATGAAAGAGTTTGTGGGTAGTTCACCCATCGCTAGTATAGGGGTAAAGGTGGCGGGAGGCTTCCTCATAGCTATAAAAATTATAGCACTGTGCAAATCAATGTCTAGTTGATTAACACCTTTTCCAGATGTCCTAGGGGCAAAGGAGATGCTTATTGCAATATAGATCTTATTTGTGGGAAAGGATAAAAATTAAAGGAATGAGCAGATAGGAATAGAAACTGATCAGCTAGAGTCTTTCTGTATGTCAACAGCATCAAAAGAATTATGAACCAAAGAGGTTTTTTTTTAAAGTCAAAGTACAGACAGATGTAGACAGCAGTTTAAAAACTTGGTTTTAAAATGGAAATCACCAAGCATAAAATTTTAGCTTCAGAAAAAAAGTGTGCACTTTGGCTAACTAGTCAACCCTGTGGATGTTTCCAAGTAAGTCTTTAATTCTTGTTTTTGTTGCAGCCTAACACTCTTGGGAAAGGCTAGTTTATGTCAAAAGCCCATGACTAATAACACTCATCAGAACTCCTCCTCTAACACTAAAAAAATGAGCACAATGTGTCTCATTTAATACATTCCAGTGGCCAGAAATGGACAACATGACCTCTCCATTCTGTAGAGTTCCAGCCAAGGCTTTAAGGAGAAATAAAACATATATTGAATCCTCAGCTTGCCAATATTACACCTAGGCCATTGACTTGTCAGTTGTTTTATCCATCGAGACAGAGAATCTGCCATATGAAACATTCCCTCATATAAATCCTGATACCAGAGTATGTCAACCTGCCTAAGCAACCTCAGTAGCTCCAACCAAATGAAATTTCCAAAGATGAGAACCCTTCCCTGGTGGCTCAGACAGTAAGGAATCTGTCTACAATGCAGGAGGCCCAGGTTCGATACCTGGATTAGGAAGATCCCCTGGAAAAGGAAATGGCTACCCACTCCAGTATTCTTGCTTGGGAAATCCCATGGACAGAAGAGCCTGCTGGGCTACAGTCCTTGGGGCCGCAAAGAGTTGGACAAAACTAAGTGACTAACACACACACACACACAAGCTCCAACCAAATGAAATTTCCAAAGATGGGAACAAAATCATGGAAAGTAGAACCTGGTGTGCCTCAAGGTGTAAGGAATCAGAAATTCTAGAATTTTAATCTGTTCATTCAGGCATTTGTTAGTTATCTTCCAAGAACCCCTAACACTGGGGTAAGATGGGAAGAGGATGGAGATTCAAAGACAGTATGAGATTTGGCCCACAAAGATCTTGGACTCCAGTTGAGATAACAAACTTGAAGCTGCTAAAGCAGTTTGATAGCAATTAGGTACTTAGTAAAGGCCAGAAGGGTGACTAGAACATGTCCTCTTAAATAAAGAGATATGTGATAGCATGGAAAGAACCCTGGACTAGTGTGTCTAAAGCCAGTTTTGTCATGAATTGAATGAATTATCTTGGCCTGAAACTAAGTCCTTAGTTGTTGTTCAGTCGCTCAGTCGTGTCTAACTTTTTGTGACCCCGTGGAATGCAGCATGCCAGGCTTCCCTGTCCTTCACCATCTCCTGGAGCTTGCTCAAACCCACGTCCATTGAGTCAGTGATACCATCCAACCATCTCATCCTCTGTTGTCCCCTTCTCCCACCTTCAATCTTTCTCAGCATCAAGGTCTTTTCCACCAAGTCGACTCTTCACATCAGGTGACCAAAGTATTGAAGTTTCAGCATCAGTCCTTCTAATGGATATTCAGAACTGATATCCTTTAGGATTGACTGGTTTGATCTCTTTGCAGTCCAAGGGACTCTCAAGAGTCTTCTCCAACACCACAAGTCCTTAGCTGGTCTTCCTATAAGATGAAGATGGTGCTACTTGGTAAGCTGGCTTCTGCAGAGGGCTTCTTGGAACATCAAATGAGAGAGATCATGGTGGTGAGAGTCTTGCCTGGGTGGGGGGCCATGCTGCGTAATTCCTTAAGTCCTTTCCCACTCATAAGATTCTAGGATTTTGTAGTAGCAGATGTAAAAGTGCTTTTAAAAATGTTAAGAAGTCTAAAATGTGACATTTGTGTCATTCTCTTCATTATAAATGCTCCTTGTGGACTCCTGACGGCTGATGTTCTCCCTCTCTCTGCTGATGGGCCCACCCCAAGGTGCACTTCCTGACTTTCAGGCCAGGGTTCTCTTTCTGACCCCTTAACGTCTCTTAAAAATTAATAAGCTGACTGACCAGCAGAGAATTTCCCAAGGAAGTCCCTACTATTTTCCCACTCCCACAGACATTTATTTTCTCTTCCCTGACAGAGTATAAACTTCACTACAGGCCACTGAACAAAATAATATCTTCTTTCAAAATCATTAAGCTGAGTGACCAGGCAACTTGAAATATAGGAAGGCGTTTCCCGGGAAGGTCAGGTCACCACCATCCCCACGGCCTTAAGCGTTTATCTTCCCTTCCCCATCAGAATGCAAGCAGTGTTATGTGGCAGCCTGGGTGGGAAGAGAGTTTGGGGGAGAATGGATACATGTATATATATGGCTGAGTCCCTTTGCTGTTCACCTAAAACTATCATACCATTGTTAATCAGCTATACTCCAATACAAACTAAAAAGTTTGATTAAAAATAATAAAGTCTGCCTTTGACCACAAAAAGAAAAAAAAAACAAAAGAATGCAAACTGTCATATTACTCACTGGACAGACACTCTTTGGGCCTCCCAGATAAGCCACATTTAGCCACAGGAAGCAAGAAAATAAACAGGGAGTTCTTGGTGCAGGTTAGCCATGGGTTAATGAGAGGTTTCATTTAACTCTAGGTGGTCAGCAGTGTTCCACCCCACCTCTCCCAGAGTATGTTATTGTCCTAAGTGAAGAGGCCCAAGGGTAATGCTTAGAAATGAGTTTAAGCTGTTATACATCAACTAAGGACAAAGTCCCCCATGCTTCTGTGCTTACAGCCTTGCTCTATACCGTTCCTTGTGACCTAGTATATATTACCTTGGATTGTTTATAATTTTTCCAAAGCATATAGCACATATTCCTTATGAGAACCCTTGTAGTCCCTTGAACATTGAGCACAATGTTCTGTACACAATATTCACTAGATTTGAAAAACAAATTCCAAGTAATGTAGAAAATACAATCTTTCAAAGTATTTACAGTCCAAAAGAAATCATACTGATACTAATCCAAGAAACTTGGAAGTCTATTCGCTTCCACACTTTCACCTCAAATAATGCAGATTGGTTTAACAGCCCACCATGACTCACTAATGTGTATGTCTGGTTACCTCTGGCAGTCAGTGCTGGGATCTGGGAGTGGAGTTTGGGCATTAGTTAGCTTTGCCAATGACTGTGATATATCATCTATAATATATGATACGTGATATAGCCAGCACAGCCAAACAAGTCACTCTGAGAGTGAGTTATTGGCTTTCTGGATAGAAAAGGTATTGGGTCAAGTCCAAAAACAGCACTGAATTTTCCTACTCTGTGAGCAGCAAGAAAAATGAGGGCCAAGGTGACCACAATCCTATCTAGCCCTTACATCTGCATTTACTGAGATGTTTTTAAAGTCCTTTATGTTAACTCCAGAGAGGCAGTAAAAATGAACCCAAACTGGAAAGATGTAAAGGGTGTCTTCCTGTCTCTTGGGACAATCAGGCAGCCTGCCGGCCTAGATGGCCGAAAAGGCAACCTGCCCGGGGATACCAGACAGAGGTCAGGCAAGGAACCGAAACTGTTCTGCAAGAGGAATGGGAGTTTTGAAAAATTAAGAACAGGGCAAGGAGGAAGCCGGTGATGGGAACTGGACCCTGAGTCACAGGCAGGCCTATGGTCACATACCATCCGGAACTGGATATCACCCTGAACTCGGCAAGTTTAGCCTGGCCCATCAATGGATGGCACCTTCAATCTCAGCTTGGACGAATCTTAGTTTCTCCAATTGATTCATGTTATATTCAACACAAACTGTAGAGGGGTAAGGAGGAGAACAGATTTTCAGGCCTCCTTACCTCCCTCTGAAGCTGCAGCTAGTGTGTTTTTTTCACCCAACACCTTCAAACAAAAGAGAACTACATTAGCTTCCTTCTGGGAAAGGAAGGAACCAGACTCTCTGGGGTTTGGGTCATGCTTGCTACTGAGGCATTAATCAGGGTCCTGACATCGCTGGAAAGGGCTGGTTTCCTCTTCACATATAGAATCATAAAGGGGGCACAACATTCAAACAAAAGGCCAAGGAAACCTCTCCCAAAGATCCTATCAACTGCAGTTATGGACCAAGGAGTCTGGCCAGAAGGGAAAGCCCATTTTAGAAAAGGACCCTGTTTTTCCAGGCAGTGACATTCCTGTTACTGCGGATATGACTATAGTTCCAAAGAGGTCACTGGGGTAGAACTTAACTTCAGCTGGTGTTTCAGGAGTGGCCAATTACTCAGCGTAGGGTTATTTTTCATTATCTCCAGCTTAAGGAGCATGGATATCCTACACTTAAGGTGGTGGCCATTACAATTTTATATCCTACCATCACGTTGTTTAGCACAAGTATAGTTTTGAGAACTGCTTCCAGTTTCAGTGGGTGGAGCCTAATCAGTCATAACAATCTTGGTTATGCTGGATACCTCAGATATACCTTGCTGCAAGGTTTTGTGTAGAAATGGGTGAGTGACCCAGTTCACATTAATGAGAGATGAAGGAAAGTTTGCTGTGAGGAAGGGTTCCTCATTGCTAAGAAAGCAGCCTCTCTCCCTCTAATATGTTGTCCTGTGTGGATGTGAGGTCTGAAACTGCCACAAACATCTCACTCAAGCTTGAGGATCAAGTCCTCTTGGAGAGAATATCAGGACACAGAGAAGAGCAGGAAAAAGAAACTGGGGTTACAGTTATATCAGCCCTGAAGCTACCTGCCTCAGGACTTCCAGTTTTGTAAACCAAAACCTTTCTTGTTGGGGGTGTAGATGATGACAAAGAGAAGCTGGCTGGTCACTGAGACCAGAAACTCCCAGATCATGTAGTGGGGACTCTGGGGAACTGGAGTCCACTTAACTAGATTCAGAGGAAATTATAATTCAGAGGCCAGTTTATTCATTAACGATGGAATGTATGCCTTTCCAATGCCTGGAAGCCTTATGTCCTCTAACTTCCCTTCCCAGTATTGAGGTACCTGGGAGACCAAGTTGGTAGTAACAGTAGCCACAACAACAAATAATAATAATAATAGCTTAATTTGCCTGAAGTTACATAGCTAGTAAATAGAGCACAGTATTTAGACTCTGTTCTATGTGAGTCCAAAGCCCAAACCCTTTTTATAAAATTTTTATTGGAGTGTAGTTGATTTACAATGCTGTATTAGTTTCAAGTGGACAGCAAAGTGAATCTGCTATACATGGGCATATATCCACTCTTTTTAAGATTCTTTCCCCATATACAAAACCCAAACTCTTAACTATTAATTTATCTAGCCTTGAGTGGCAATCAGGAGGTTTTTATGACTCAGTTCAGTCACTCAACTTGACTTTTTGTGATCCCATGGAGCACGCCAGGCTTTCCTGTCCTTCACCATCTCCTGGAGCTTGTTCAAACTCATGTCCATTGAGTCGGTGATGCCATCCAGCCATCTCATCTTTGTCATCCTCTTCTCCTTCCGCCTTCAATCTTTCCTAGCATCAGGGTCTTTTCCAACGAGTCAGCTCTTTGCATCAGGTGGCCAAAGTATTGGAGCTTCAGCTTGAGCATCAGTCCTTCCAATGAATATTCAGGACTGATTTCCTTTAGGATGGACTGGTTGGTTCTCTTTGCAGTCCAAGGGACACTCAAGAGTCTTCTCCAACACCACAGTTCAAAAGCATCAATTCTTCTTCTTTTTTTTTTTTAGTTTTCTTTTTTTAATTAATTAATTAATTAATTTTACTTTACAATATTGTATCAGTTTTGCATACATTGACTTGAATCCACCATGGGTGTACATGTGTTCCCCATCCTGAATCCCCCTCCCACCTCCTTCCCCATCCCATCCCTCTGGGTCATCCCAGTGCACCAGCCCTGAGAACCCTGTATCATCCATCAAAACTGAACTGGTGATTCATTTCACATATGATAATTTACATGTTTCAATGCCATTCTCCCATATCAACCCACCCTCACCCTCTCCCACAGAGTCCAAAAGACTGTTCAATATATCTGAGTTTCTTTTGCTGTCTCACATACAGGGTTATTATTACCATCTTTCTAAATTCCATATATATGCATTAGTATACTATATTGGTGTTTTTCTTTCTGGCTTACTTCGCTCTGTATAATAGGCTCCAGTTTCATCCACCTCATTAGAACTGATTCAAATGTATTCTTTTTAATGGCTGAGTAATATTCCATTGTGTATATGTACCACAGCTTTCTTATCCCATTCTCTGCTGATGGAATCTAGGTTGCTTCTGTGTCCTGGCTATTATAAACAGTGCTGCGATGAACATTGGCATGTCAACATGTCTCTTTTCAGAATCCTGGTTTCCCTCGGTGTGGTAATGCCCAGAAGTGGGATTGCTGGGTCAATATGGCAGTTCTATTTCCAGTTTTTTAAGGAATCTCCACACTGTTCTCCATAGTGGCTGTCTAGTTTGGCAATTCCCACCGACAGTGGTAGGAGGGTTCCCTTTTCTCCACACCCTCTCCAGCATTTATTGCTTGTAGACTCTTGGATAGCAGCCATTCTGACTGGTGTGAAATGGTACCTCATTGTGGTTTTGATTTGCATTTCTCTGATAATGAGTGATGTTGAGCATCTTTTCATGTGTTTGTTAGCCATCTGTATGTCTTCCTTGGAGAAATGTCTGTTTAGTTCTTTAGCCCACTTTTTCATTGGGTCTTTTATTTTTCTGGAATTGAGCTGCGGGAGTTGCTTGTATATTTTTGAGATTAATTCTTTGTCTGTTGCTTCATTTGCTATTATTTTCTCCCATTCTGAAGGCTGTCTTTTCACCTTGCTTATAATTTCCTTTGATGTGCAGAAGCTTTTAAGTTTAATTAGGTCCCATTTGTTTAGTTTTGCTTTTATTTCCAATATTCTGGGAGGTGGGTCATAGAGGATCCTGCTGTGGTTTATGTCGGAGAGTGTTTTGCTTATGTTTTCCTCTAGGAGTTTAATAGTTTCTGGTCTTACATTTAGATCTTTAATCCATTTTGAGTTTACTTTTGTATATGGTGTTAGAAAGTGTTCTAGTTTCATTCTTTTACAAGTAGTTGACCAGTTTTCCCAGGACCACTTGTTAAAGAGGTTGTCTTTTCTCCATTGTATATTCTTGTATACCTTTGTCAAAAGGTATTCTTGTATATCTTTGTCAAAGATAAGGTGTCCATAGGTGCGTGGATTTATCTCTGGGCTTTCTATTTTGTTCCATTGATCTATACTTCTGTCTTTGTGCCAGTACCATACTGTCTTGATGACTGTGGCTTTCTAGTAGAGCCTGAAGTCAGGCAGTTTGATTCCTCCAGTTCCATTCTTCTTTCTCAAGATTGCTTTGGCTATTTGAGGTTTGTTTTTTTTTTTTTTTTTTGTATTTCCATACAAATTGTGAAATTATTTGTTCTGCTGCTGCTAAGTTGCTTCAGTCATGTCTGACTCTGTGTGACCCCATAGACGGCAGCCCACCAGGCTCCCCCGTCCCTGGGATTCTCCAGGCAAGAACACTGGAGTGGGTTGCCATTTCCTTCTCCAATGCCTGAAAGTGAAACATGGAAGTGAAGTCACTCAGCCGTGTCTGACTCTTCACGACCCCATGGACTGCAGCCTACCAGGCTCCTCCATCCATGGGATTTTCCAGGCAAGAATACTGGAGTGGGGTGCTGTTGCCGTCTCTGTTATTTGTTCTAGTTCTCTGAAAAATACCATTGGTAGCTTGATAGGGATTGCATTGAATCTATAGATTACTTTCGTTAGTATACTCATTTTCACAGTATTGATTCTTCAGATCCATGAACATGGTATATTTCTCCATCATTTGTGTCCTCTTTGATTTCTTTCACCAGTGTTTTATAGTTTTCTATATATAGGTCTTTTGTTTCTTTAGGTAGATATATTCCTAAGTATTTTATTCTTTTTGTTGCAATGGTGAATGGAATTGTTTCCTTAATTTCTGCTTTCTCATTGTAAGTGTATAGGAATGCAAGGGATTTCTGTGTGTTAATTTTATAACCTGCAACTTTACTATATTCATTGATTAGCTCTAGTAATTTTCTGGTAGAGTCTTTAGGGTTTTCTATGTAGAGGATCATGTCATCTGCAAACCAAAAGCATCAGTTCTTTGGTGCTCAGCTTTCTTTACAGTCCAATTCTCACATCCATGCATGACTATTGGAAAAACCATAGTTTTGACTAGATGGACCTTTGTTGGTAAAGTAATGTCTCTGCTTTTTAATATGCTGTCAAGTTTGGTCAGAGCTCTTCTTCCACAAAGCAAGTGTCTTTTAATTTCATGGCCACAGTCACAATCTGCAGTGATTTTGGAGCCCAAGAAATTAAAGTCTGTCACTGTTTCCATTGTTTTCCCCATCTACTTGCCATGAAGTGATGGGACCAGATGCTATGATCTTAGTTTTCTGAATGTTGAGTTTTAAGCCAACTTTTTCACTCTCCTCTTTCACTTTCATCAAGAGACTCTTTAGTTCTTCTTTACTTTCTGCCATAAGGATGGTGTCATTTGCATATCTGAGGTGACTGACATTTCTCCCAGCAGTCTTGATTCCAGCGTGTGCTTCATCCATCCCAGCATTTCTCATGATGTATTCTTCATATAGGTTAAATAAGCAGGGTGACAATATACAGCCTTGATGTACTCCTTTCCTGATTTGGAACCAGTCTTTTGTTCCATGTTCATTTCTAACTGTTGCTTCTTGACCTGCATACAGATTTCCCAGGAGGCAGGTCAGGTGGTCTGGTATCCCCATCTCTTGAAGAATTTTCCAGTTTGTTGTGATCCACACAGTCAAAGGCTTTGGCATAGTCAATAAAGCAGAAGTAGATATTTTTCTGGAACTCTCTTGCTTTTTTGATGATCCAACGGCTGTTGGCAAGTTGAACTCTGGTTCCTCTGCCTTTTCTAAATTTTATGACCAACAAAAACAATAGAAACTTTCACTGAGCTCCTGTCTTATGGCAGGCCCTGTGCTAAGCACACCATATGTACTACCAAATACTCCTCATAGTAATCCAGTGAGGGTAAATATTATTAGTATTCCCATTTCATGAAACTGAGGCTTGGAGAGATGGGTAATCAGTAATGGGGTCACCTGGCATGTCTTTAAAGGAACCACTATTTTTTAGGGAATCATAACCAAGGGAGGGAAAGAAGGGGAGCACTTGGGTGTCTCCTCTGTTCTGATCCAAAAATATATCACTCTGATGGAACAAAGAACTTAGGTCCACTTCCATAAAAAGTACTGCAGACTAACAGACAACTTCTTATTATCCAAGTCTCATTCAATCAAGTAGACCTCATTTTATTGTGCTTTGTAGATTTTTCATTTTTTACAAATTGAAAGTCCGAACAGATGTATTGGCACCATTTTCCACTAGCATTTGCTTCCTTTGTATCTCTGTATGACATTTTGGCAATCCTCACGATATTTCAAACTTTTTCATTATTATTATGTTTGTTATGGGATCAGTGATCTTTGATGTTACCATTGCAAGAAAAAATTACCAATCTATGAAATTTCAGATGATGGTTAGCATTTATTGGCAATAAAATATTTTTAATTAAGGTATGCACATTGCTTTTTTAGATATAAGTGTGCTATTGTACACTTAATAGAATACAGTATAGTGTAAACACAGCTTTTATATGCACTGGGAAACCAAGAAAAAGTTTGCATGACTTGCCTTATTGCATGCAGTATTTGCTTTGTTGTGGTGGTCTCGAATCAAGCCAGCGATATCTCTGAGGTATACCTAGATTCACACTCCAAAAACTTCTGTGACAAAAGTTAACGGACGGATGCCTTATAGTTGAGATTTTAAAAGCTGTTCTCACAGTCCCTTGTTGATTTTGGGACACCCAGTTCAGTTCAGTTCAGTTCAGTCTCTCAGTCATGTCCAACTCTTTGCGACTCCATGAATCGCAGCACGCCAGGCCTCCCTGTCAATCACAAACTCCCGGAGTTTACTCAAACACATGTCCATCGAGTTGGTGATGCCATCCAGCCATCTCATCCTCTGTCGTCCCCTTCTCCTCCTGCCCCCAATCCCTCCCAGCATCAGGGTCTTTTCCAGTGGTCACCTTCTTCGCAATGAGGTGGCCCAAGTATTGGGAGTTTCAGCTTTTCGGCATCAGTTTCCTTCCCAATGAACACCCCAGGACTTAATTCTCCTTTAGGATGGACTGGTTGGGGATCTCCTTTTGGCAGTCCAAGGGGACTCTCAAGAGTCCTTTCTCCAACACCACAGTTCAAAAGCATCAATTCTTCTGCACTCAGCTTTCTTCACAGTCCAACTCTCACATCCATACATGACCACTGGAAAAACCATAGCCCTGACTAGATGGACCTTTGTTGGCAAAGTAATGTCTCTGCTTTTTAATATGCTATCTAGGTTGGTCTTAACTTTCCTTCCAAGGAGTAAGCATCTTTTAATTTCATGGCTGCAGTCACCATCTGCAGTGATTTTGGAGCCCAAAAAAATAAAAGTCTGACACTGTTTCCACTGTCTGCCCATCTATTTCCCATGAGGTGATGGGACCAGATGCCATGGTCTTATTTTTCTGAATGATTGAGCTTTTAAGTCAACTTTTCACATCTCCTCTTTCGACTTTTATCAAAGAGGCTTTTTAGTTCTCTCCACTTTGTCTGCCATAAGGGTGGTGTCATTCACTTTCCTCAATCTTAATAGCCACCAGTGGTTTAGAGTTTTTCCTTGTTAGTCCAGTTTCAGAATGTGATGTGGGCTGGCCTTCCTTCCTAGAGCCGAAGTCGCACCGTATGAAATATCCGTAGCCGCTCTGCCTTACTATATTCAGCTTTTTTTGAAAGCGTTTTTTTTCGGGGTTGTTTGAATAAGGGTCTTTTTTCGCTCGTCTAATTGCGGTTAGGTGTGTTTTTTTTCCGCGCTCTGGTGCTTGGGAGATGGGGCGGGGGGGGGGGGTAAGTTGTTATCCTGGTCTCACATACATTGGCCCTTTCTTTCAACCAATCCTCGCTAGGTAAGGATTTTCTTACTCTTTGCCCCCTAAATTTTGCCATTTTTTCCCTCTCAATCCTTGAGTGGATTTTTTCCTTCTTTGCTGAAAAAGTCACTGTTGTGAAACCATCCCCAGAGTGGCGTAGATTTGGAAACCTGTGTCATTTTTCCTTCCTGTCTTTCATTTTCTTTTTTCCTTTCATTTCTTTCTTTCTTTCTTTTTTTTTTTTTTTTTTTACTTTAACAGCTACATGTAAACAGCAACAGCTCAAAGGTGACAACAGAAATGGAGGGCCCAGCCCCTGTTGTCCTTGACAGAGCATCCACACAAAACAAAGCACACAGTTTGGGAATTCCAGTGCAGGAGGAAACATAGAGGAGTCATCAATTTTAACCTAATTTGGCCGCTTAAGGAAGTCAGCACCCAAATCATTGCCAAAACTTTGCTTATTCTTACTGAAGAGTTCAAACCCCCTCTCAGAGTTGCAAGACCACAGTAATCTCCTGTACTTTGTCCTCCGTGCTCCAGACAATGTGGCCACAGTCTTGTATTCTTGGTGCCTGGGCAGAGCTATCGGGGGACAGTCTTTCCATCATGGCCTGTCTGCCACCTTCAGTGATGGGGTCTCCTTGAATTGACAAGTTCAGTAACTGGATTTAGGCAGCAGTGACCCCTTTTAAGTAAATATGCCTGAGAACTGACACATGTGAAGGTGGAAAAAGGCCCTTCCCCGGCACCCCATCCATTGCCCTGCGCCTTTCTGCACCTGTGACTGTTTGCAATCCCCACCCTGCCAGCTTTGTTCCTCAGTAATCCCTGCTGAGGGAATTTGGGCCTGCTCTCCACAGTCACTTCCATCTGCACTTGGCTTTCGTCTTGAGTCCACAGTTCTGGCAAGTCCTGACTTCTTCAAAGCCAGTGTGAAGAGAGTGCACGTTCAAAATCATCTGCCTGGGGTTGGAGCGAGTGGAAAATGGAAAACATGCTCATTTTGGAGTCATCTTATTCTTGTGGAAAAAATCTGAAACCTCTACTGGCTTATTGTTTGTAGGCTGCCAAACGTGTCCTTTTTTTTTTCCAAGGCAGAAGAAACCATCTTTGAATCTCATTATTAGTAACACACAAATTATATGTAAAGCTTCTCCCACCCACTGCAAAATTGCCACATAAGGTGGGGTTAGGGTTTGGCTTCTTCTTGTTGATCACAAACAGTTCCCAACTGATCCACTTTGAGCAAAAGCAAGGTTTTGATCGCTGTTTTGTTACCTCCAACTTCTAGACAGTTTCTGTCCTGGAGATTTGTTAGCCCTCACCCACCCTGCTGCCTACTTCAACAAAAAAAATATATATATGAAAAACCTCATAAAACCAGCCTCTATTTCCTCAAAATGGTGGGTAATTGGAAACTAGAATATAGAATCATAGTTTTTTTTTAGTCTAACATAAAGCTATTTTATTGTCTAGTACCATTCAGGATAAAGAATCTAGTGTTTTATTTTTTTTATTTTTGGCTGTACTGGGTCTTGCTACCACACAAGCTTTTCTCTAGCTGTGGTGAGCAGGCTTCTCATTGTGGTGGCTTTTCTCAGTGTGGAGCATGGTCTCTAGAGCACCGGCTCAGCAGTTGTGCAACATGGGCTTGGTTGTTCCATAGCATGTGGAATCTTCCCAGATCAGGGATCGAAGCCATGTCTCCTGCACTGGCAGGCAGATTCTTTCTACCACGGAGCCACCAGGAAAGCCGAGAATCATAGATTTTTAAAGTAAGTTTTTATCAAAGTCTAACATATATGTGATCATCAACCTAGAGCCAGACATCCTGGAATGCAAAGTCAAGTGGACCTTAGGAAGCATCACTATGAACAAAGGTAGTGGAGGCGATGGAATTCCAGTTGAGCTATTTCAAATCCTAAAAGATGATGCTGTGAAAGTGCTGCACTCAATATGCCAACAAATTTGGAAAACTCAACAGTGGCCACAGGACTGGAAAAGGTCAGTTTTCATTCCAGTCCCTAAGAAAGGCAATACCAAAGAATGCTCAAACGACTGCACAATTGCACTCATCTCACACACTACCAAAGTAATGCTCAAAATTCTCCAAGCCAGGCTTCAACAGTACATGAACTGTGAACTTCCAGATGTTCAAGCTGGATTTAGAAAAGGCAGAGGAACTAGAGATCAAATGGCCAACAGCCATTGGATCATCAAAAAAGAAAAGAGTTCCAGAAAAACATCTATTTCTGCTTTATTGACTATGCCAAAGCCTTTGACTGTGTGGATCACAACAAACTCTGGAAAATTCTTCAAGAGATGGGAACACCAGACCACCTGACCTGCCTCCTGAGAAATCTGTATGCAGGTCAGGAAGCAACAGTTAGAACTGGACATGGAACAACAGACTAGTTCCAAATTGGGAAAGGAGTACATCAAGGCTGTATATTGTCACCCTGCTTATTTAACTTATATGCAGAATACATCATGAGAAATGCTGGGCTGGATGAAGCACAAACTGGAATCAAGATTGCCAGGAGAAATATCAATAACCTCAGATAGGCAGATGACACCACCCTTATGGCAGAAGTGAAGAAGAACTAAAAAGCCTCTTGATGAAAGTGAAAGAGAGTGAAAAAGTTGGTTTGAAACTCAGCATTCAGAAAACTAAGATCATTGCATCTGATCCCATCACTTCATGGCAAATAGATGGTGAAACAGTGGAAACAGTGACAGACTATTTTTTCTGGCTCCAAAATCACTGCAGATTGTGACTGCAGCCATGAAATTAAAAGATGCTTGCTCCTTGGAAGAAAAATTATGACCAACCTTGACAGCATATTAAAAAACAGACATTACTTTACCAACAAAGGTCCATCTAGTCAAAGCTATGGTTTTTTCAATAGTCATGTATGGATGTGAGAGTTGGACTATAAAGAAAGCTGAGCACCGAAGAATTGATGCTTTTGAACTGTGGTGTTGGAGAAGACTCTTTAGAGTCCCTTGGACTGCAAGGAGAACCAAACAGTCCATCCTAAAGGAAATCAGTCCTGAATATTCATTGGAAGGACTCATGCTGAAGCTGAAGCTCCAATACTTTGGCCACCTGATGTGAAGAACTGACTCATTGGAAAAGACCTTGATGCTGGGAAAGATTGAAGGCAGGAGGCAAAGGGATGACAGAGGATGAGATGGCTGGATGGCATCACTGACTCAATGGACATGAGTTTGAGTAAACTCTGGGAATTGGTGATGGACAGGGAGGCCTGGCATGCTGCCGTCCATGGGATCACAAAGAGTCGGACACAACTGAGTGGCTGAACTGAACTGAATATGCATGTAAAAATACACAAACTCTTAGGATACAAATTGATGGATATTTACAAAATGATCATACCCATGTAAGCAGTACCCAGATCAAGAAACAGAGCACATTCCCTACATTAGTTTCCTAGGGTTGCTGTAAAAAATTACCACAAAGTCAGTGGCTTACAACAATAGAAACATATTCTTTCTCAGTTCTGGAAGCCAGAAGTCTGAAATCAAGGTCCAGGAGGGACATGCTCCCTCCAGAAACTCTAGGAGAGAATCCTTCTTGGCCTCTTCCAACTCTGGTGGCTCCAGGTGTTCTTGGCTTGTGGCTACATCACTCAAAATCTCTACCCCTTCTTGACAAAGCCCTTCTCCATCTTCATTCTCTTCTGTCTTTTCCTCTTCCATCTCTTATATAAGGACACTTGTCATTGAATTTAGGACCCATCCAAATAATCCAGATGATCTCATTTTGAAATCCTGGATTGAATTACATCTGCAAAGACCCTTTTTCCAAGTAGGGTTATGTTCACAGGTTTTGGAACATATATAAATCTTTTGTGGGGCCACCATTCAACATATCACACCCTTCATTTCCTCTTTCAGCCATAGCAAACCACTGTCCAGACCTCTCACAGCATAGGTTAGCTTTGCCTGCATTTGAACATTATATAAATAGAGTCATATAAGATGTGCTTCTTTGTGTCTGGCTTCTTTTGCTCAGTATCACACTTGTGAGATTTATGTACATGTTAACTTTTAGCCATAGACCAGCCTTCCTCATTGCTGGATAGCATTCCATTGAATGGGCATGCATTTCTGTCAAGTACGCTTAGGAATAGAATTACTGAGTCCTATGTTACTTGTATGTTCAGCTTTGGTAGATAATGTCAAAGAATGACAAGAGTATGAGCAGTAGAAAGAGTTTTTGCAATCAAGACCAGCTGTCTCACTTAAAATGAAACTCAAGTAACCCCAAATCCACTTAATTAAAATTCTACCCTTTCTCCTGCCATGACCTTTGGAATCAGGCAAATTTTACTGTGCATTTTCATTCTGGCTCAGTACCCCATTAAAGTACTGGGCCAACATCACACTACCTTGCTTTTATCAGATCACACAAATGAAAGGGAGCTTGGTGGTACTGGCCATGAGGGAGAAGAGAAGCAAACCACGTGACCAAGTGTGTTAGCTGGAGTTAATTTGCTTCTTCCTTGTATTTAGGCCTCCCATTTGCTCCAGGACTCAGCCAGCTCAGTAAGAAATGTCTCAGGCAGGCTCGTTCATCCTGACTTGTGTAGGTAGAGGAGCGCTGTGTGCTAAGAAAGAACATTACTCATGAAACTTTCATTGCAAGAAGTGTTATGTTTCAGAAAAGAGTCCCATATTTGGACCCTGAGCTGTGGAAAGCCAAAGGCAGCTCAAAGTCAAACAAACAATCTAACAAGATAGCTACTACTCCCACCCCCCACTCCCACCCTGCTGCGTTATTTTTTTAAAGCATTTCGTGTAATTAAGCCATTGCCTCATAAAGTTGTTTCACCAGGAACTTCAGTTTCCCCAGGAAGATGAAAACAAACTGAAAGCTTCATGTCACTGTTCCCACGAGTCTTAAAAAATCATGTTTGTCTTTAACAGCCTGACATGAAACATCTCTTGTCGATAAAGTTGTTCTACCTCAGGAGAACAAGACAACAAAATTTACAGTGGCAAATTTTTATGCACATTTTAAACATGAATTCTTCTTATAGATTATCAGGCATGTTTGACTCCAACTGTATTTTCCCACATAATTATTTCTTTTAAATCTCCTAATTATTCCATTCTGTTGAATACCATCTGTCCTGCTGAGGGACAATTGTGTCTAAACAAATCAACAGGTTTTACATCACTGTCTAAATATGAAGGAGAAACGGCCCCCAAACTATACTCTGGCACTTTGGTGGAAATGAAGAGTTCTAAATCCCACACTGGGAATGCCTCATCTCTTGCTCTCCTGGAAGCTAACTTTCAGGACTTGTGGAGCCCCAAACAAAGCCAAATGAATTTTGGAAAGGTCAGTGGGAAAGGGATTGGGGTGGGACTTTCCCAGAGAATGTCTGAGCCTTTGCTCTGCGAGCTGTCCAGTCACCCGGACAGTTTGTCCTTCTCAGAAAGGGTGGAGGAGAGGACAGAAGCCATCCTGTCTTGGTACCTGGGGCCAGGGGGCCTGGACATGGGGCATTTGCGCAATTTGCTTGGAGGCAGCCATCTCACCCTGGGAACCCCAGGAACAGTGTAGTTACCTCAGGAACCTTGGAGAATGAGCCCAGCATCTGTGGGAAGAAAACTGCCAAGGATTGTCTGTCTTGTGTCTTGTTATCTACAGAACTGTGTTTCAAATAATCAAATACTCTGCACTGGGAAAGTGCTTCTCCCTGCAGCCTATTCCAGGCACCCCAGAGCTCCAGTGCTTCTGCTCCAGGCCTGCAGACGTTGCTCTTAGCACTCTACCTTCCAACAATAAATGACCTTTCTCCTTTTAGATTTTTTTCTCATCCTCTCTGTCTTGCTCTCACTACTCACCCCTAACCCCAACTTCGTTTGGCCTTTATATGTTGATTTCCTTCCTCAAAGATGTGGCCAAGAAGCCCGGATGGCTCTCAGGATTAGAAAGGAGGACACATTCACTGGTGTGTGGCTAACCAGTGGCTCTGAGTGGTCAGTCAGTCCCAGGAGATTCTTTTCCTATCTCTGTGATCATATCAGCCTCCCTCTCCCCTACTGGCCTAGATCATCATATTCTCTTCTTCTGAATGCTCACTTCTAAACCAGTTCATCTAAAGACAGTCAGCATCTGCCTTCAGCTAGTGAACTCTGATTTGGCATGAAGCCCAATCCAAAGGGATAAAATGAAGGAGTAGGGTAGACAGTCCTTCAGCACCTCCACTTCATTTCCCATAGACCCGACTGCTTCCTTCAGAGAGGCCTTCATGCAATTAGAGATTCTGTCTCCTCTCCCTGGGGCCCCATGCACTATCTGGGGGAAGGCTAGAGGAGCTCACCATTTCAGTGCTGGGACTCGGCAGTGCCCTCAGTCAGGTGGTGTCAACACACACGCACTTCCCGGACTCTCCCCTGGCCCCAGCCCAGAACCCCAGCAAGCTAATTGCCAGGAAAATGTCTGTGCACTAACATCAGAAGTGAATGGGCAGGTGGCTTGCTTTGGAATTAGCCTGCAGCACCTCTTTTTCTAGCTGCCATTCAGCACTGGACGTGGTAACCACACCAGTTAACACCCCAGATTGGCTTGGGATTATGAATGGAGGGAAGGGAGATCCCCATGCAAGCAAGCAGCTGTCCCTTTGGTTAATTATTGGGATCCACAAGCCCGTCCCTACTGCCAGGGCTCCAGTGTCGAGATGATGAAATAGGTGATTAAAGGACTTGGAGGCCAGTCCACACTGCAGCTTTGTCTGGAGTGTTCCAACGACAAGTGTTATTAGTCCACTAATCATAACATTGCCTGCAGTGGAATTTCCTTGGGAAGGAATGGGGCAGCGCCTCCATGCCAGAGGGCTGCGCTGCATGAAAATACTAACACATCA
The DNA here is from genome assembly GCF_019320065.1 of Cervus canadensis. Classification (NCBI taxonomy): domain Eukaryota; kingdom Metazoa; phylum Chordata; class Mammalia; order Artiodactyla; family Cervidae; genus Cervus; species Cervus canadensis. The sequence goes on from NC_057419.1 coordinate 116,107,998, forward strand.
CAATTGGCTGTTCTTTGGGAAGGCGATTCCAACAGCCAATTCAGGAAATAGGTCACCAGGCTTCTAGATGCACTGTTATTTTGATTTACTTCCTTAGACTCTTGCAGTTTTTATACAATTCTCTCTGGGTAGAATCAAACTCCTCCAAGTTATTTGGCTTCTGGAGTGCCACACAGGGAAAGAAGTGAGCTGCTTCTGAAAAGAGACAGGGGTTTTCTGTGGTCAGGCCTGCAGGGTCTGCTTACTTCTAAGAATTAGGCATGATATCCTTCAGGCTGACACTCCTCACCTTGACCCCTTTCACTGGGGTCTCCCAGAGGTCTGAGGCCATGGCTTTGAGGAGCCTGCAGCTGTGCCTGCCAGACAACAAATGTTTAGAGAGAGAGGATGAAGAGATACAAACAAGTTGGAGGGTGCCAGAGCCCTCTCAGTAACGAGCATAGCGAAGCTTCCATTTCCAAGGACCTTGGGAGGACGAGCTGTACTTAGTACCAGCTGTTGGAGTCTGGGACCACCCTGTTGGTGGGGTTAGGGGCCCAGCCAACTCTTTCTTTTATTCTATATCTCTGTTCATTTGGGCCTTAATAAACAAGAGTCAGGGGAACTCTGGGTCTCTGTCACCAAGCAGCTGCCTCCTCTTTCCTGGATCAGTCTAGAGTTGCCCTGATTTTTCCTAAACCCAAGCAGTTGTCTATTGCCTTGCAGTGTCAGCAGAGGGTATTTGTGGGTCCACTGGTATTTACAGATTTCACATCAGGCAAAAGCTTACATTTCTTTTTTTTTTAAGGTAGACAGATGGTCTGACACTGGGGCCTCTGAACTTACCCCTGTTCCCTTTTTGTTTTTAACCCTTCATCTGTTGGATATTTCTAGATTCACAACATCTTTCTTGGTGCTCAGAGACATACTGTATTTTATTGGTACATAAATTCTGGGCTCTAGCTCACCTGCCCAGAGATGCCATCACAGTGCTGTCTTTTAGGAGATGAAGACATGTGCCAATAATTCACTGGTGTATTGAAATGCCATGGGAGGGTTTGAAGAGGTCTCTCAGAGGCTGAGACTTTGCTCAGAACTTCTTCACCCCCTTTCTTCTTTTCTGTAGCCCTGTTAGTCATGGCCTATGTTAGCAAATAGGAAAGGGTAATCTTTATCAGAAACTCCCCTTTGTTGTTCAGTCACTCTGTCGTGCCCACTCTTTTCAACCCCATGGACTGCAGCAAGCCAGGCTTCCCTGTCCTTCACCATCTCCCAGAGCTTGCTCAAACTCAAGTCCATTGAGTTGATGATGCCATCCAACCACCTCATCCTCTACTATCCCCTTCTCCTCCTGCCTTCAGTCTTTACAAGCATCAGGGTCTTTTCCAATGTTGTTAATCTCTAAGTCATGTCCAATTCTTTTTCAACCCCATGGGCTATAGCCCGCCAGGCTCCTCTGTCCATGGGATTTCCAGGTAAGAATACTAGAGTGGGTTGCCATTTTCTTTGCCAGGGGATCTTCTCAACCCAGGGATTGAACCTGCCTCTCCTGCATTGGCAGGCAAATTCTTTACCACTGAGCCACCAGGGAAGCTCAGGAACTCCCCTAGCATTCACCTATTTCCTTGGGCTCTGGACTTGAGAAGAGTTTCACTGCCTTTTAAAATTCTCAGTAATCTGCTGAACATTATCTCTGTACTTCAGTTTTGTTTGTTGGTTGTTATAAATCATTAGAGCCGAAGTTGCCCACTTAAGTAGCTGGAATCAAATGCACAGTCACCCCAGAACCACCACATGGTTTCTGCATGTGCTGTAGGGACATGGAAAAGAATCATAAGCATAGGTGCAGCACAGTGATACAGCCTCAGTGATGCACCTTGGAGCTCAGAGCAGAATACTCTCGGTGGCTGGTCCACTCTGATTCCCAGTTGGGCTCCTTCCTAGTTGTGGAAGTTCTTGAGCCCCTGCTTCCTATGCTCCAGGTGAAAAGGAGAGTTCTTAGCATGAAATGGTTGGGAAGGTGAAATGAGAAAATTTAGGTGATGTGTTTTGTTAGGTCAGTCCTGGAAATTAGCAAAATGGCCACTACATGTGACTCTTCTCATTATGAAAATCACCTCCTTCGCTGTGGAGTCCTCGTTCCTGTTTAATAGCAACTGCAGGAGTCACAGGAGCTACCACCCCCCCCCCATCTGAGTCTGGCTATTTTCGAGGCTCCCTTTGGAATGGGCCGGCCCCTGCAGTCCAGGGGGTGGGAGGCGGAGAGGGAGCAGGCATTATTCTCTGGGTTGCAGCTGTGGCAGCCAATACAGTATCCCCCACATGCCAGATGAATCAAGCCGAGGGCCAGATCTGGGCTGTGGGCCAGAGGCTCCCCACCCTGATTTATAGTGTGGACAGAGATGTGGGTGTTTTGTGAATATATTTTGATGATGATAAAAAAAAGAGGAGGGAGAGAGGAAAAAAAATACCCTTCCTAAAAAATGTGCTGAGGGAGGGAGGTTCGGGCCTATCTGTGAGATTAGAGCAGCCTGACTGTGAGCAGCAGCAACTCGTTAGCAGGAGGCCCATGGAAGAGCAGCCTGTGATAGGCAATGTCCCTGGGAACACAGTGAATTGTGAATGAGGCCCCTGTATGCCAACCACTGGGGCAGAGCCGGCCTGCAGCCCCTCTGCAGGTGTGCAGTAGGGGACTAAGCCTGCATTTTAACTCCTGCGGGGCCCCACGAGCAGAGGGGCAGAGCACTGGACCTGCTGGGTTCTGGGGAGGCTTGCCTGGTGCTAATACTTCTCCAGAAACCAGTCAGGCGTTGCGTTTGGGGTCAGGCCTAGGTCGTGGCCAATGGGCTGGGGACAATAGGCTAAGTGTGGGAAGGCTGCCCTGGATGGAGTTCCAAAAGAAACAATATCCAGGATTTATTCTCATCCTTCAACCCAGCACATTTGAGAGCGCTCCCAATTCTGGGGCAGAGTGGGAACTGAAGTCGGGGCTGGAGGTGGGGGCTCCCGCGGGAATGTTTTCCCTCCCAGGCAAGGCAGAGCCAGGCACAGCCCTCCTTGTTTTACTCATGAAATGTCAGGCCCAGCTGTCCTGGCTTACTGTATTTCATCCGAGAAAGACCCTCAACCGGGTTTCCTGGGACCCATACAGATCTTTGAAGACAGCAGATTTATTCCCCAAAGGTGAGGCCACTAGGCAGACATCGACAGGGCTGGAGTGCGCAGCACGTAAACTCACATCGGTCTGCAAACATTTTTTTCCCTGAAGGAAGGGCAGTGAACACTCTTATGCCAATAACCTGTAGTATCTGACAAGTACAATCTGGTGTTTTGTTTTGTTTTGTTTTTTTCATTTCCTTACCTCTCAATGCTCCCAGCCTGGGGCCCTCTCTGCAAGCCAGGCCTCATTCCTGGCCTCCAGCACCCCTGTCACCCTACCATGCTCATTTTTGCTTTTAAGTTTTTGCTTCATCTGAAGTCCTCTTGCCCTTTGATGGTTCAAAGCCTCCTTATCCTTCCACATCGCCAGTTCTCTGAGAAAACAGCCCCAGGCACCCCTATTCCCCCCATTATTGCCTAGCCCAGGGCTTTGGGGCACATGCTGCCTGCGTGTACAAGCTCACGAACTCCCTGTTTGTCCACCAATCCAGAGGACAAAGATGTCTGATGGAAAAAGTGAGCCTCTCTCTGTTTGGCTGCCTCTTCAGACTCTGCCACCAGGGCTTACCTGGTGGCTCAGACAGTAAAGAGCCTGCCTGCGGTGTGGGAGACCCAGGTTTGATCCCGGGGTCGGGAAGATCCCCTAGAGAAGAAAATGGCAACCCACTCCAGTATTCTTGCCTGGAAAGAAAGACTGGAGCCTGGCAGGCTACAGTCCATGGGGTCGCAAAGAGTCAGACACGACTGAGTGACTTCACTTTCTTTCACATTCTTTCTTTTTTTTTATTTAATTTTTTTTTTTTATTAGTTGGAGGCTAATTACTTCACAACATTTCAGTGGGTTTTGTCATACATTGATTCTTTCTTTCAGACCCAGTTCAAGTGGGTTTCTGGAGCTTTTCCTGTGATTTTCTTTCTTTCTTTCTCTTTTTTTTTTTGCGTACATTCACCTCTTTTACATGTTCACTCTACTGAAACACAAATCCACCACACCCATGAGGCCAACCCCAGATTACAGAATTTCAGCGCCTGTGGAGATTTCTTCCATCAGGCGAAGCCTCTCCTGCTCTGAGCCCTGAGAGTTTTTGCTTTCTATTGAGGATGAGAAATAACACTCCATGAGAGGGGCTCTGGTCTGTGTCACTTGGGGCTGGCTCCTTTGCAGAATGGTGAGAAGCCCCCTGAAAATGAAATGGAATGGCTTCTCAGGCACTTGTATTTGAATTTCCCATTTCCTGCCTTGGAGCTCAACAAAGGACTTGTGTATGGAGTGTGTGTGAGTGTGTACCATGGCAAGAGAATGCACACAGGATCCTTGTTGTCCATTCACTTTTCTTGGGAGGAAACAGAAGTGGGTGTCTATTCCCAGCGGTATTAGGGAGCAGCAGTGGGGGCCCCCACCATCTCCCCTTCCAGACTGCTAGAGATGTCTTTCAGTCACAGTGTGGTTGGATGAAACCAACAAGTTACATCTCTCACTTCTGACTACGTCCCACTCCGCACTGGATGCCCGTCGAAAAAAACATGTTAAGTGAATGTTAAGGGAAACTGTACATATTCTTAGCAGATAAGGGAGGCTGGGGCAATTCCTGCCTCAGAGTGCTGGCATTGCCTGCTAGCAGATGGCAGGGTTTTTCCACCTCTACAATAGTGCTTTTTGACGATCTGGCAACAGCCTAACTTGAGTCACTGCTTGGATGGCCCTACCTCAGCATTTGAAAGCATCTGCTGGGGGCTGGGCTTCATAAAACTTGGGTTTTCTTTAAGACCCTGGTAAAAATGGAGTAAGCATTGTGGGTACATGCTCATCATGACCCTGGGAACAAACTGTTGGCTAGGAGTATAGTGGGGCCCACTTACAGACCAAATGTGCTAATTATAAATGGTTCTTATCTTGTCATTAAAACAGATCTGGCAGGCCTGGGACTTGGCAGCCCTCAGTGAGCTATTAGTTCCATGCTACTGTACCGGCTGGGCAGTCATAAAACTGTATCTCTTTGAAAAATGGTCCATAATGTAGACCAGCCTCCTCTGCACCCATTAGCCCAAATTGGTATGACTTGCTGGCCCAGTCTCGGGCTGCTTGGGTGCTGGATTTAATTTCTGTCTGGAGTTATAGGCAGAGTGGAGGGAGGGACTCAAAGGCCTTATGCAGTGAGATTAGGTCAGAGGCTCTGACCCCCAGTTCTCCACCTCCTTTGGCACCACTTGGTTTCCTGCTATGAGGCAGCCCTCTAGTTCATGTCCTTGTCTGGTGCCCCACGCGGTCAAGCCCTGTTGAGGAATTAACTGCAAGTTAGGAGTTAGTTGGTAAGAGCCTGGAGCATAACAGGCATACTTGCATATTAACAGGAGTCTCAAGGAGGCTAAAAGTCTCCATGGATGTATACAACAGTGCTGGTATAAAAACTATTAGGGTAGGTATTTCTGGACTGAGTCTCCTTAGAAGACACTGAGCATTTCAAGCATCAGGATGGAATGACTGGGAAAATGGGGTGAAGGAGTTACTTCCCAGTGCCCCAGAAATCCCACCAAATAGACCACACTGTCTCTGTCAGATGGTGCCAAAGTCTCTGCTCCACCCTGGCAGTATGGTTGACAGCGTTTGTGAAGTACCAGGTGGCGCATGTGCCTTTGTAAGTTTAGAGCCAGGCTCCTAGGGGTGGTTTATAGTCTAGACAAGAAGGCTGAAGGCTTTGCCCAGTGCTTCTCAAACTCAAATTGGTTTTCATTTGACTTAAATGTTTCAAAATAGAGAAAGGATCAATCTTATATTGACATCTGAAACATGAATTTGGAAATAAAATCCAACCATGGCTCATTTCTTCACTTTTCAAAGCACGTATTTAATATTTGCTTTCATTGGGTGAGATTATTAACAGGTGCATCTTGCCTCTAAGAGTAATTTCAATTATCCTACAAAGGAAAATATACCTGCTCAGGATGTTGAGGAAATGACTATTAACCCTAATTCCATACAACAAAAAAAATGCTATTTAAAAAAAGCACGCATTGAACACTTAATATGTTCCAGGCACAGTGCTTAATATGTAACAGATAAGTAGGATTACATCGCCATTTTGTAGACCAGGAAACTGAGGCTCACGCATATTAATCGAGTTCACACAGTTCTGAAGTGGTGGCACTGGAATTAAAACACGGTGTAGCATAGAGCACAAATTCTGCAGTCAGGCTGGGGGGGAAATTCTTCGTCTTATAGACAGATGTGTATAATTAAGTGATGTTTCTTCTTGTGAGTGTTCAGTGGACACCACCTCAGCCCTCTGAGAACAACAGCTCCAGCTCAGCAGGGAGTTTCAGTATAAAGATATAAGCGTGGGAGCCTTCAGCATACAGAAGGCAATTTAACTCCAGTGGAGGGGAGAGCACCAGCCAGAATGATTTGCTTAAGGTCATGCAGTCATCAAGGGCAGAGCCCTGGCCTGGCAAGAGCATCTCCCTCATCACCTCTCAACTACAACCTCCAAACTGGGAGGCTACTCCACCCTCCCCACATCATGTTCCTCAGCCCCTTTCCTCTTGCTTTAACAGGCAAGAGTTGTTTCCCAGATGGCAATAATGGTACTGATAATCAGAGGAATTTGTGCTGAGTAATGTTTCAGAGATAACAAGGAAATTCCAGGATAAACAGGTGACTCCAGGGTTTTCAGAACCATTTCCCCTGAAGACCCATCCTCTAAGACTGCCACAAAAAAGACTGTCCTCGGGAACTCAGTGCTGTCTGTGAAGATGTCTCCAGAACAATGACTGCCATTTGACAAAGGCTGGTCCTTTCCAAAATGGTGGTGTTTGTCTCTTGACACTCTTCACCTTGTTGCTTTCTCTTCCATGGAGAAAAATTATGCTTTCCTTCAGGATCTTGTGTTTTCTCCCTTCTCTGAGTATGATTGTATCTGACCTTGACTTGTCTGCATGTGCAATAAAGGCATCTCTCTGGAAAGAGTATCATAATACTTTTTCCTAGATCTTTGTTTAAGGGGAAAGTTAAGCCAAAGGAATAAATCTCTAAATGTGAAATTTCAGATATCAGCCAGCAAGTGGGAGATAAAAGGATATGGCAAAAAGCTACCTTTCTTGTACTTACCTCTGAGATCATACTAGTGGCTCTGAAAGTCAGCTCCTTATATGGGAACTAATATCTATAGCTTGAAAAATCTCAGACACTCCTGACATGGTTGAACAAAAAGAGCATGGCATGAGCCCTGCAACCAGACTGTAAGTTTGCATTCCAGCTCTGCCACTTCCCAACTGTGGGACCTTGGGTAAACTACTTAAACACTTGGTGCATCACCTTCCTTATTCTATAAAACAGGATAGTTATAAAACCTAATTTACAGGATTCTTACATGGGTGAAACTAGACAACTTGAATACGTAAAAACACTTAGCATAGTGCCTGGCAGTTAATGAGAAGCAGTTAATGAATATCTAGTCTTGCCATTTCCTCACTAAACCTGGCTTTTCCTTGAGTCCTTCAGCCATGTAGGTCACTTTAGAGGAACTCGATTCAACTGGAATTTTTGAGTATCTGCTGTGTGCCTAGCCCCATGCTGGGGACACTGTGAGGACTACAGTAGAAATCTGCAAAAGAGGAGCTAATCTCAGGGATCTTTTTTGGTGGAATATTTTGAGCTTCTTCCAAAGAGCTCCATCTGACAGCTAGATGAAGAGGCCCAAGGCTCTTCCTTACACAGCATAGAAAGGGGTTTATACCATGGGCTCTGCAATCAGGCAGGCATGTGTTCACTTCCTGCCTCTGCCTCTTGACTGTGGTGTGACCTTGACAAAGCACACTATCTCCCAGTGCCTCAGAGCTTCATCTGTAAAATGCGTGTCATCATTATATCCTTCCCCATGCTGTTCCTATCAACATAGATTTGTAATTATTGCTTTATGCAGTTGTCTTTTCAATGAAATGGGAAAAATGTTACAAAGATACATTAATTACAAATGTTACAAAGATACAAAATTACAGATACATTAATATCTTTAATATTTATAGATAAATATTATATTTACTAGTGTTCTTTATTTCTATGTGTAGATTTGAATTACTATATAGTGTCCTTCCATTTTAGCTTGAAGGATTCCCTTAGCCATATCTTTTTTCAACACTCTTTTAAAAAATTGAAGTATAATTGACATATAACATTGTATTATTTTTGTTTATAATTGACATATAATATCAGGTATACAACATAATGATTCAGTGTTTGTATATATTATGAAATGATCACCACAATAGTTAACATCCATCAAAAGACATAGTTACAATTTTTTTCTTGTGATGAGAACTTTTAATATCTACTCTGTTAGTAACTTTTAAATATACACTGCAGTATTATTAACTATAATCACCATGTTGTATTTTATCTCCCCATGACGTATTTTATAACTAGGAGTTTATACCTCATCTATTTTGTCCAACTCCCAGCCCCCACCTCTAGCAACCACCAATTTGTGCTTTGTATCTATGAGCTTGTTTTTATTTTTTAAGATTCCACATGTAAGTGAGATCATATGGTATTTGTCTTTCTCTGTCCAAGGGCATGATGCCCTCAAGCTCAGTCCATGTTGTCACAAATGGCAAGATTGCATTCTTTCATTTTTCATGGCAGAATACTATTCTTCATTTTTAAGAATAATTTTGCTGGATATAGAATTCCTAGTTGATGGCTTTTGCCTTTCAGTACTTTGATTATGTCATCCCACTGCTTTTTTGCCTCCTTGGTTTCTGATGAGAAATTAACTGTTAAACTTATTGATGACTCTTTATATGTGATGAGTCACTTCTCTCTTGCTGCTTTCAAGATTTTTTCTTGCCTTTGGCTTCCAACAATTTGCTTATGATGTGTCTAAGTGTTGACCTTTTTGAATTTATCCTGTTTGGAGTTAGTTGAGCTTTTAGGATGTGTAGATTAATGTTTTTCATCAAATTTGGGAAGTTTTCAGCTATTATTTCTTCAGAAATTCTTTGTTTCTTCCTCTGTCTCCTGTTCTTCAGAGAGTCCCATTATGTGCATGTCAGTATACCTAAAGTTGTCTCACAGGTCTCTGAGGCTGTGGTCATTTTTCTTCACTCATTTTTCTGTTTCTCATATTGAATATCAACATTTTCACATTTTCTGATTTTCTCTTCTGCATGTTCAAATCTGCTGTTGAACCTCACTAGTGAATTTTTCATATCAGTTGTTGTTCTTTTCAGCTCCAGAATTTCTATTTGGTTCTTTTAAAAATAATGTCTATTTCTTTATTGATAACCTCTATTTATTGAGATGTCTTTCTCATACTTTGCTTTAGTTCTTTGGACATGATTTTCTTTAGCTCTTTGAACATATTTAAAATAGCTGATTTACATCTTTGTCTAAAAAGTCCAATATCTGAGCTTCCTCAGAGGCAGTTTTTATTGGTTGTGTTTTTTTTTTCATGGGTGTGGGCTATTTCTCTGCAGGTCTCATAATTTTTTGTTGAAAACTGGACATTTTTAATATTATAATGTGTTCAATCTGGAAATCAGATTCTTCTTGGACCCTAGGGTTTTTTGTTCCTGCTGCTTGTTGTAGTTGTTGTTTGTTAAGTGACTTTCTCTATCTGAACGCCCACCAGAGCTGGTTGGTCCTATTTCATAGCTACAGTTTACAAGGTATAACTCCCCCTACTGTTTGCTTTGGCTGTCTCACAACTCTTTTGATGAAATTTGAGGGCAGTCATGGGGCAAAGCTAGTTATAAATATTAAACTTGTCTCATGCTTCTTAGATCTCTGTGGAGCAACCTCTATTCAAGGAGCTCATAAATCACAAGGCCAACCAGCATTCATTTTCTGCCTTCATTTGAGAAAGAGAAAAATATAATGAGAGATTTATAAGGCATGAGAGAAGAGCCCATTCCACTCTTCTAAGAGCCTGAAAAGATTCCCCTGAAGAGACTAAGCCACACTCCAGAAAAAGAGTTGAAATCCATGTCACCCAAGATGGATGCCCCTAGTTCTTTCCTTCTGTCCCAGATATTCCCTACTTTTGAGGTGGGGTAGGGGAAGTACACCTTGCAGACCGGAGTTGGCTGAATCCTGCAGTGTTGCCAGAAACAGAGGTGCCTACGTGAAGTTCTCCCCACGGCAGAAGGGGAAGCTTTAATGGTGACCTAGAGGCATCCAGAGACTAGGGAAGAAAGACTGGAAAGAAAGCCTGAGGAGCACAAGCAGAGGGTCTCCAGTACTGGATGGGGAGAGGGGAGAGCAGGAAAGAGGGGACACAAAGAACAATCAATAAATTCTGTTCCATTTGGGGAGGCTTAGAGCAAGAAGCAATTTGCTTTTTCTGATTCCATATTTTCACCAAGTAGTTTTTAAACAGTCATTGGGTTATTGAGATGTTCTTCAACCATCTACCTTATGTATTCATTCAACAAACATTTACCAGGCATCAGGCACTGGACATAATGATATGAATAAAACAGATCTCTCATGGTTCTAGGAGAAACCAATGTATAGAAAAATCACAGCATAATGAGAGAAGGGCTATAACTGAAAGAAGGCCGGAGAACTGGGAGCTCCAAGGAGGCCCCTCATTCCAGCTTGGAGTGAGGGTAGGACATAGGAACCTTAAAGGCCTCTACAAGGAGGTCGTGCTTGAACTGAATCTCTAATCTTGAAGCACAAGAAGTTTGTCAAGTGTTGGTGGGAGGAGTGTGTAGGGATGCAGTCATCCTAGAGAGAAGGAATGGCAAATGTAGACAGAAGACAGAGAACGCTTGTAGTGCATTTGGAATGGGGAAAAAAATGCTTTGGAGGGTGGGCATGGGGTGTATGGAGCGTACCAGAAGGAGGTGAGATTAGAAAGTTAAATAAGGTCAGACCATGACATGACCTGCATGTTCCAAGGAGGCATTTGTGCTTTATCTTGAAGGTTATGGGGGAGTCAATTAAGGCTTTCAAAGGAGAATGATCTTGGTGGTGTAATAAGATGGTTCAGAGTGTAAAAGCAATATACTATTCATGTACAAAGTGTGGCCCCTCTACCAGCAGCTTCAGCCTCACCTGGGAACTTTTTACACATGCTAATTCTTGGGCTTCATCCCAGACCTATTGAATCAGAAACTCTGGAGATGGGGCCCAGTCATCTGTGCTTTCACAAGCTCTCGGGTGATTCTGATTCATGCCCAGACTACTTATTGGAATCCCAGCTTTCCCACTCTAGAACCTTGGGCAAGTTTGAAATCTTTCAGTTTCCTCAGGTGTAAAATGTGGGTTATAAATTTGTTGTGAGAATGAAGTATGTTAATATATAAAAAGCACTTAAAGTAATACCCTGTGTACATAGTATGTGAACCACTATCATGAATGTGATTGTCACCCAAATTCCTTCTGGATGGCTGAACATTTTGATCTGACATGTGGACCTTGGTTTAGTGTCATGGCTCTTGCCTTCCCTTCCTTTCCCTGTCCTGCCCTTCCCTTTCCTCATATGTAGAAAAATATCTATGAAACATCTATCACAGCAAAGTAGTGCTTAAGGGGAATTTACTTGGAGACAAGTTGTTATTTTTCAGTTACTCAGTCATACCTGACACTTTGCAGCCCCATGGACTGCAGCATGCCAGGCTTCCCTGTCCTTCACTATCTCCCAGAGCTTGCTCAACCTCGTCCATTGAGTCAGTGATACCATCCAACCGTCTTGTCCTCTGCTGTCCCCTTCTTCTCATGCCCTCAGTCTTTCCCAGTGTCAGCACCCTAATGAGAATCCAGGTCTGCTGACCGTATAGAAGAGATGGAACTCAGGGGTGGCCTTAAACATGCTCTCTTCCCCAGGTCTCATCTTCATTATGTTTATTTGTAGACTGAAGGGATGGGAACGTATGATTTGGAAGACTCTGACATTCAGTAATCATGGTTACCTTTAAATGAGTCAGATTGAGCAAACTTACTGAGTACCATTCTAGTAACTTTCACAGAATTTCACAAGCCTATGAGATACATATTATTATCCCCCAGTTAAAAATGAGAACATAGAAGCCAAGAGAAGATCAGCTGGCCCCAAATTACATGTCACCCACAAGGCACAGCTGAGATTTGAGCTAGGTCTGCCTGATTCTAGGGCTGTCTCTTCTGCCCAGTGACACTGCTTCCTATGCTGCACTGTGACTTCCTTCAGAGAGATAAATTGGCTTGGCCAAGGTCAAACAACTAAGTAAGCTGCAGAGGAAGGACTAAAACCCAGGTTTTCTGACTTCAGGGCCAGTGTTTGGTCTACAAATCACTGTGGCCTCTAACAATGAAAGCTAACAGAATGCTAAGTGCTGGACAGATTAATGGCCTGCCTCTTCCCCACTAGCTCCAACAATCTAAAGTCAATAGACAACACACCAGCCATGTAACCAAGAGCCATGTGGCACCAAGTCAGCAGATCTCTGCGGAGTCAATTTGAAATGCCTGGAGGGATTAAGCATCAAGTCTTAAGCACTGGACCACCAGGGAAGACTCTAAATTTCTATTTTCTATGTATGCTTTATGATGCATAACATATACACTAAGCTTAGCTTATAATTTACAAATTATTAATATACCCATAATTTATAAATAATTTTTATGTTTGTATGTTATAGAATGTCCTTGGTTATTATATTAGTGTATAGTACATTAATATATATAATTTGTAAACTAAAAATATACTTACATACATATAAATACATTGATAAATATATAAATAAATATATTAAAATTATATGTATATGATATTTGGAGATACACTTGAAAACTTTTTCCTAAATACAAGTGCAGGGAGATTATACACAGCACACCATTATCCACTAGATATGGCAATATTCTGGGGCCTGTTTATGTTTGATAGAGCAGAAATCCCATCTTCTTTAGCATTTACTATACATAAATCACGTGTTGGTCCATCTGTCCTGGTCTAAGTGTCTACCCGAAGTGCAGAGACTGTCAGGGACAGAGGCCCTGCCTCTGTATGGTTGACAAGCACATGGTCCAGTAATGGCGGGCTAGTAACATCAATTTTGGTCTACCCAAGAATTTTATCTTGTGATTTTAAATGATGTTGGAGACAAGATATATAAACAGATCATACAACTAAACCTCAAAAAAAAATAAACACACCAATCCAAAATGGTCAAAAGAACTGAATAAACATTTTTTCTAAATAAGAAATGAATGTGGCCAATAACACATAAAAAGATGCTTAGCATCACTAATCACCAGGGAAATGTAAAATAAAAACAAAGTGAGATATCACCTCATACCTATCAGAATGGCTATCATCAAAAGTACACCCATGGATGATTCATGTCAATGTGTGGCAAAAACCACCACAATATTGTAAAGTAATTAGCCTCCAATTAAAATAAATAAATTGACTTTTAAAAAGAGAACACCAATAACAAATGTTAGCAAGGATGTGAAGAAAAGGGAACCCTTATACACCATTGATGGGAATGTAAATTGGTGCAGCTACTGTGGAAAACAGTATGGAGGTTTCTCAAGAAACTAAAAATAGAACTACCATATGACACAGAAATTCAACTCCTGAGTACATGTTTAAAAAAAACAAAAACACTACTTGGAGAAGATATGTGCTTCCCACTGTTAATAGCAGTGTTATTTACAGTTGCCAAGACTGGAAGCAACCTAAGTGTCCAACACAGATGACTGGATAAAGAACATGTGGTATATATATATATATATGTGTGTGTGTGTGTGTGTGTGTGTGTGTGTATACTACTCAGACATGAAAAGGAATGAAATAATGCCATTTGCAGCAACATGGATGATCTTGGAGGGCATTATGCTAAGTGAAATAAGACAGACAGAGAAAGAGAAATATTGTATGATGTTGCTTATATATGGAATCTAAAATATAAAACAAAGGCATGTATATAACAAAACAGGAACTGACTCACATGTATAGAAAACAAGCTAGTGGTTATCAGTGGGGAGAGCAAAGGGGGAGAGGGCAATATAGGGGTAGTGTATTAATAAGTACAAATTGTTATGTATAAAATAAGCTACAAGGATACATGGGAATATAGCAAATATTTTATAATAACTATAAATGGAGTATAACCTTTGAAAATACATACATACTTACATAATGTTGGAGAAAAGTATGTCATGATGTGGAGAGATGGTCATATATTGTAATTATGAAGTGAAGTAGCTTACAGTAACAACAGGATGATCAATATTTTTTTAAAAAACCCACAAGTCATGTATATATTCATGGAAAAAGACAAGGAGAAAATAGCCCAATATATTCATTGTGGTGTGCAATAGTAGGCATTTTAATTTTCTTCTTTATAGTTATTGAATATCTTTGTTTTCTAAAATTTCTGTTAGAAGTTCATGTCGCTTTTGTGATCAGGAAAAGCACTCTTTTTTAAAAGAAAATAAATTGAGCACATGCACTTGAGAAGGATGTATGCATCCTTTCACTACACAATGCAGACATACAGAAAGAAAAATGAGCCTGTCTTGTCACTGTTTCCTGCAAGAGGATGCTGAGGATCTTATCACATCAGCACGGTGAGGGCACTGGGGAGAAATTTCTCTTGGGTCTCAGAATCAGGAAGAGCTGCACTGGTTTGCTTTTATCTTATGGTCACTGTGATACATGTAATTCTACAATCTTCAAATGGTTTTGCCTGACAATCCTCTGAGATTTTAATTTTTTATTTCAAAGTAAGTTTAGATTTACATGAAAGTTAAAAAAAAAACAGTACCCTGCATCCAATTTTCCTAAGTGTTGACTGACTTAACCATAATACAATGATCAAACCCAGGAATTTAATATTCATACTATAGTACTAACTGAATGTCTTAGTCCATTCAGGTTGCTCTAATGAAGTACCATAGACTGGGTGGCTTATAAACAACAGAAATTTATTTCTCACAGTTCTGGAGGCTGGAAGCCTGATAAATGGGTGCCAGCATGGTTGGGTTCTGGAGAGAGTCCTCTTTTGCATTGCAAACTGCCATCTTTTCTGTGTCATCAGGGGGTGGAAGGGGCAAGGGAGTTCTCTAGGACCTCTTTTTATAAGGGCACTAATCCCATTCATGAGGGCTCCACCCTCATGCCCTAATCATTTTCCAAAGGCCCCACCCACACATACCACCACTTTGGGGATTAGGATTTCAACATATGAATTTGGGGAAGCAGGGAACATTCAGTCCATTGCACTAAACATCAGAGTTTGTTCTGATTTCTCCAGTCTGTCTACTGATTTTTCTTTTTTTCTCTTATTTTCTGTTTTAGAATCCCACATAGCATTCAGTTGTCATGCCTCCTTCAGTTCAGCTCAGTCGCTCAGTCATGTCTGACTCTTTGCGACCCCATGAATTGCAGCATGCCAGGCCTCCCTGTCCATTACCAACTCCCGGAGTCTACCCAAACCCATGCCCATTGAGTCAGTGATGCCATCCAGCCATCTCATCCTCTGTCGTCCCCTTCTCCTCCTGCCCCCAATCCCTCCCAACATCAGGGTCTTTTCCAATGAGTCAACTCTGCATTAGGTGACCAAAGTATTGGAGTTTCAGCTTCAGCATCAGTCCTTCCAGTGAACACCCAGAACTGATCTCCTTTAGGATGGACTGGTTGGATCTCCTTGCAGTCCAAGGGACTCTCACCATGCCTCCAAAGTCTCCTCCAAACTGTAACAGTTCTGTCTTTCATGACCTTGATGCTTTTGAAGATACTGGCCAGATATTTTGTAGAACACCTTTCAAATTAGGGTTATCTGATTTTTTTTTCTCATGATTAGATTGAGGTTATATTTCCTGATCTTTAATAATAGTATCCCCTTGCACATTTTTATCACACAATTTTAAAATCATAAGTGTAATTGCAAAGATGTTATTTCCAATCTATTATAAATATCAGCATTTTAAGTAATGCTGTTACTTCACTCTTTTAAATGTATTTTAAATACCAAATACCAAAGTGATTTTTACCCAGTCAATTTATTTTAAAACATATAAACATTTAATATTTTATTCCTTGAATTTGTATTTCTAGTTCATTTCCCTCAGAGAATTTTATCTTAAGGTAATACATTTTTATATGTGAAAGTCCTATAATGCTTCCCCATTAGGCTTCTCTGAACAAAGATATAAAGTGAAATTAACTTTTATTTCCTGTGTCCATAAAACACTAAGTATTAAAAATTCTTATAATTACTGCACATAAATAATCAAAACAAAATAAATATATTAAAATATTTTGAAAATAATTCATAGTTACAAAAAATTTTTTATTATATGCATTTCAATGAAATGAATGGGGCTTTTATTCAGGTATCCATGGATAAATATTACTATATTGCTAAAAAGATTGAGTATTTAGCATCAATTTTAATTTTCTTTATATACATAAGGACTGAGAAATCTTTTTTTTAACTCTTAATTTTTTAAATTAATTTATTTTTTATTGAAGGATAATTGCTGTACAGAATTTTGCTGTTTTCTGTCAAACTGAGAAATCTTGATCATATAAATAAGAAGATGAGAATTGAAAAGTTTTATTATAACACTGTCATATAATTCTATGAGTTCCTTCTGAGTTCCATACCAAAAATCAGAGTGATCTCCTAATAAAAGTAACTTTGTTCCATTTTTTATTGTGATAGAATTCACAGACCATAAAATGCACCCCTTTAAAGTATAAAATTCAGTGGTTTTAGTATATTTTAAAAGTGGCACAATCATTACCACTATCCAATTCCAGAATAGTTTCATCACACCAAAAAGAAATTCCTTGCACATTAGTAGTCACTTTTCATTTTCTCTTCCCCGCTAGCCCCAGCCCTTGGCAACCACTAATCTTTCTTTTCTATGGATTTTCCTATTCTGAGCATTTCATATAAATGTAATAGTATAATGTGTGGCCTTTGGGGGGTTTTTTTGTTTTGTTTTTCTCAGTATTTTCAAGATTCATTGTTTTTATGGCTTAATAATATTCCATTGTATGGATGTATCTCATTTTCTTTATCCATTCATCAGTTGATGAACATTTGATTTGTTGCCACCTTTTGGTCATTGTGAAAAGTGCTGTTACAAACATTTGGATGCAAGTTTTTGGATGGACGTATGTTTTCACTTTTCTTGGGCATATGTACCTAGAGTAGGATTTTGGGGTCTTATGATAACTCTATGTTTAACCTTTTAAGGATGTGCCAGACTGTTTTCCAAAGTGGCTGCACTATTTTCCATTCCTACCAGTAGCTTGTGAGCATTCCAATTTCTCCACATCCTTGCCAAAGCTTGTTGGCAAAATCTGTCTTTGATTATCTGCATCATAGTGGGTGCCAAGTGGTATCTCTTTGTGGTTTTGATTTGCATTTCTTTGATGGCTAATGATAATGAGCAGTTTTCATGAACTTATTTGCCATTTGTATATTCTCTTTTAGGGGTTTCTCCAATAGCTTAGCAGGTAATGAATCCGCCTGCAACGCAGGAGATGCAGGCAGACGCAGGTTCAATCCCTGGGTGGGGATGATTCCCTGGAAGAGGAAATGGCAACTCACTCCAGTATCCTTGCCTGAAAACCCCATGGACAGAGGAACCTGACGGGCTACAGTTCATGGGGTTGCAAGAGTTGGCACGGCTAAGCGGGGGCATCACAGCAGCATTCCTGAGTTCTACCCACGCCCTTTTCCAGAAAAGCACATTGGTGTCCCATGGACCCTTTGAAAATATTAAATAAATATTCTTTTTAGAGAAATATGTCTATTCAGATCTTTGCCCACTTTTATTTGGGTTATACGTCTTTTTGTTACTGGGTTTCCCTGGTGGCTCAGTAGGTAAAGAATCTGCCTGCAATTCAGGATACCTGGGTTTGATCCCTGAATTGGGAAGATCCCCTGGAGAAGGAAATGGCAACCCACTCCAGTATTCTTGCCTGGAGAATCTTCATGGACAAAGGAGCCTGGCGGGCTACAGTCCATGGGGTGGCAAGGAGTCACTCAACTGAGCAACTGAGCACACATACACACTTTTTGTTACTAAGTTGTAAGAGCTATATATATATGTATTCTAGATACAAGTCCCTTATCAAATATATGATTTGCAAATATTTTCTCCCATTCTGCATGTTGTCTTTTAACTTTCTGGATGGTATAATTTGCAGTACAAAAGTTTTAAATTTTTCTGTAGTCCGCAAAAATTTTGTGTACCCTTTTTTTTTTCTTTTGTCACTTGTGATTTTGGTGTCCTCTTTAGGGATCATTATCTACTCCAAGGTCATGAAGATTTACAACAATGTTTTCTTATAAGAGTTTTTATAGTTTTAGCTCTGGGTCTCTTGCCATTTCCACATGAATTTTAGGTTCAGTATGTCAATTTCTGCAAGAAAAGCCAGTTGGGATTTTTTTAGGGATTGTTTTAAATCTGTAGATTGTTTTGAGTATTGCCATCATAACAATATGTCTTCTGATCCATAAACAGAGAATGTTTTTCCATTTATTTAGATTTTCTTTCATTTCATTCAGTGACTTTTATACTTTTCACTGTGTGTCTTACACTTCTTTTGTTAAATTTATTCCTAATCATTCTTTATTGCAAATGGAATTGTTAATTTGATTTTGAATTTTTCTGTTAGTGTATAGCAGTACAATTGATTTCTGTATATTGATTCTGTATCTTTCAACCTTGATGAGCATGATTACTGGCTCTACTATGGCTTTTGAGTAGATTCTTTAGGATTTTCTGCATATGAGATTATATTATCTGTGAATAGGAATATTTTTACTTCTTCCTTTCCAATATAGATGCCTTTTTTTTTTCTTTCTCTTGCCTAATTGGCTTGACTAGAATCTCTAATATAATGTCAAATAGAAATGGTAAGAGTAGGTATCCTTATCTTATTCCTGATCTCTAGGGAGAAGGCTCTCAGTTTTACACCGTTAAATCTGATGTTGTTGTTGTTGTTCAGTCGCTCAGTCATGTCTGACTCTTTGCGGCCTCATGGACTGCAGCACACCAGGCTTCCCTGTCCTTCACCATCTCCTGGCGCTTGCTCAAACCCATGTCCATTGAGTCAGTGATGCCATCCAACCATGTCATCCTCTGTCATCTCCTCCTCCTCCTGCCTTCAATCTTTCCCATCATCAGGGTCTTTTCCAATGAGTCGGCTCTTCACATCAGGTGGCCAAAGTACTGGAGCTTCAGCTACAGCATCAGTCCTTCCATTGAATATTCTGGTTTGATCTCCTTGCAGTCCAAGTGACTCTCAAGAGTCTTCTTCAACACCACAGTTCAAAAGCATCAAGTCTTCTGTATTCAACCTTCTTTATGGTCCAACTTTCACATCCATATATGACTACTGAAAAACCATAGCTTTGACTAGGTGGACCTTTGTTGGCAAAGTAATGTCTCTTCTCTTTAATATGCTGTTTAGGTTTGTCATAGCTTTTCTTCCAAGGAGCAAGCATCTTTTAATTTCATGGCTGCAGTCGCCATCTGCAGTGATTTTAATCTGTGGGTAAATCTGATGTTAGCTGTGGGTTTTTCATAGATGTCCTTTGTCAGATTGGGGGAATTACTTTCTATTTCTAGTTTGTTGAGTGTTTTTATCATGAAAGGATATTGGATTGTGTCAATGCTTGTCCTACATCTACTGAGATGAGCATGTGGGTTTTGTCTTTTGTTCTATTAATATGGCATATTGCATTGATTGATTTTCATATTTTAAACCAATCTTGAATTCCTGGTGAAAAAATTTCACTTGGTCATTGTATGAAATCCTTTTAATGTGTTGTTGAATTCAGTTTACTGATATTTTGTTGATGATTTTTTATTGTGGTTAAACACACATAACATAAAATTCACTGTTTCAACCATTGCAGTGTCCAACTCAGTGACATTTAGTACATTCATAGTATTATGCAGTCATCCTCACTATTTAGTTCCAGAACATTTCCATCACCCTAAAGGAAACCCCAGACACATTAAACAGTCACTCCTCATTCTCCCCTCTCCTTTGCCCTTGGCAACCATTAATATAATCTCTGTCTCTATGGATTTACCTGTTCTGAATTTTGTTGATAGTTTTTATATCTATATTCATAAGGGATATTCTCTGTAGTTTTTGCCCAGGGGTGAAGCGAAAATAACTTGCATGAAATTCTTTCTATTTAGAGAATGACTATTTCAAATTCCTTATCAGGAAAAGGGAGGCCTAGCCTTTCTGTAAAACACAATTATTCACAGGCCCCTTTGTACCCACTTCATTTGGCAAGAGAGGGAGGTGGGCAGAGGAAAGAAGGAGAGCAGTTTTTCAGCTTTGTCTCCCTTCTGTCTGATATAGATAGAGGACTTTGGAATGAAGGCTTCTTTGCATGGATTCAGGGAAAGTGTGAACATTTATCTTCCTTGCCTTCTAATCTCCCCTTTCTGTTGCTGTGTTCAGCCCCCAGTGGCCTCAAGTAGCCAGATCCCAGGACAATATCTCTCCAGTCTCTGCTCCTCAGCTGGAGCCTTCGCCCTGAGACTACTCTCAAAATTTGTTTCCTTTTGGATGTCCCTTGCCTACAATCCTTGCTAACTGGCAGATGGCATCCATTTGCTTGAGCCACATGTTCTTGTTTGCTAAGGTCTCCCTAAGGTTTGTCCAAATTCCCTGACCATGATGAATGTCAGACCCTGAAGTTGTAAAAAAAAAAAAAAAAAGGTGACTTAAAAAAGGTGAAGTTGTAAAAAAAAGGTCAAGAAGGAGGTATTTCTGGAGGGCAGTGTTTATGAAATTTTCAAGTAATGCACATAGGCAAGTTTGGCATTTGGTGAAGCAGACTCAAGGAGTGGAGGTGAAAGATTACTCCCATCTTCACAGCACCCTTCACAGCCCAGTCCACCCTGTAGCTTTGTTGAGAGCTAAAAGTCCTTGGATGGATTTGGTGGTGGGAAAGGTTTTTTTCTCCAGAGAGGCTTTCTAGCTCACACTTCTCCAGAGCCCAAGGACACTCCCAGACTCAAGATGATGTCATTGGAGTGTTTTTAGATAGAGAATTTGAGACTTACTCTGACCTCATGTGCTTTTTGTTTCCAGCCGAACTCAAACTTTCCAAGACTAAGGTTCATTTACCTTTAGTCAAAAATTCCCTTTTTTTGCTCCATGTCTAATTATACATGGGATTCTAAGTCTTCTTGGCCATCAGGTACCACTTGATCAAAAGTACCACCCATTTAGGTGAGGCCAATGTGTCTGACATCTCCTTTGAAGTTCAAATAGGGTCGGAAATGAGTGCAATATTGCTCACATGATGTCACCTTCACGTTTGAAATATAGTGTGTGACATTTGACAAACTCAAGCACATGGTAAGGCAGCCATTCTGCTTATAGAGGCAGAGATTCCACTCAGAAATAGGGAAATGACTTCCCATTGACGGTCTGCTTCTCTGTTGATGGTGGACTCAGACTAGGGAGCTCTTTGATGAAGGGTCTGAATGCTATTTTCAACTCTTGGGAAAGTTGTAATCTATTTGAATGATTTCAGAATTTTAGTAGGCAGACCTTCCCTCATCCCTTGCCCTCACTCTGGGGGAGAGTTCCACTGAAGGCATAAGTTGTTGTGTTGTTTTTTTTTTCCCTGACACCTGCATGGTTGATAAAAGCTACTTGTTGTATGTGTGTAATTTGCTTCTCCCTGAAGACTACTCCAGATAGCTTCGGCTTGGCCAGGCAAACCGGAGAAGGCAATTTCCCTACAAGTAAGCCCTCACTTTCCCTATCTTCACCCACAGCAAGTCTTAGAGCACTCTCTTTCATCGAATCAAAATGAGACCACAGAACACTCAGTTCAGCACCCCTGGTAGCCTGGACCAGTTGCCTGCAGTTGGTATACAAAATAATAATTGTAGCTAATAGTCTTGTTATGATACTATTATTATTATTATTATTATTATTATTATTTGACAGATAAGGAAACCAAGGCCAAGGGAGGGTAAGTTATCTTTCCCCAGGCAGAACCTGGGCTGGAATTCTGGTCTGTCTGACTCCAGAAACTACCTCTTAATGAGTACACTATAGCAATTCATTCATTCACTCAAGAAGTATTTAATCAGCACCAATTATGTGTTAGCACTGTTTTAGGCACTGGGAATATGCCAGTCAGAAGATCATCTGGTGGATCATGACTCTATGTGGGCTTCCTGAAGAGAGAGGTCTTCTGGGGATTAATGACATACAGTGGAGGATACATCCATTTGCTAGCAGGATGAGAGAATCTCAAAAAATGTGAGAGCTCCAAACAGGAGCACAGGCAAGTGTATAAAAACCTCAAGCTGTGAGGCAAAGGAAGGTAGAGTTTGAGCTTAACCCTGGTCCTAACAGTGTCCTGTGTGCTTAGTATAGGCTGTGGCCCATGCGCCAATGCTTGAAGTGGAGAACATGCCCCATTTGTCTCTATCACTCTGTGGAGGTCAACCCACCCAGAGCCCCCTAACCAGAGGCCAACCTTAGGTTTCCATGTCTGCTCGCCTTTTTTGCTTTCAGTAGCTGAATGTGTGATATTCGTGGCAACTTGCAAGGAACACTGTTAGTCGGTCACAGGTGGTGCTGAGGTCACCCCTACTATAGATACATTTCTCCCTTGTAAAGGGCAAAGGAGATATAGATCAAAGGACACCTGGGCCCATGTGCTTCATATGGAGACCCGGGTGAGCTGGAAAGGAAGGAGGAGGAGGGAACTGGGGCAGGCTAGAGCCATGCCATGATTTATTGGCTTGTTTTGCTCCTGCACTTCTGTTTACCCAGCTGGGCCTGCTGCTGCCCAGGGTCCCGGCGTGTGCACAGCCACTCTGGCCAGTCTTTGTGGGAGTGGCAGAGAGAGTGTGGTCTGCACCAGCTCCTGGTAAAACTGAGGCAGTGGAGTTTGTCTTTGATGGTTGCAAATCCCTGCCCATTGGGCCTTTTCTCATCCTCCTGGGGCACCCCCTCCCAACACACATATCCCAGTCGCAGCCAAAAAATCCTTTGGGTCTTTTTCTCCTTAGTGGAGCCTGGCATTACTCAGGCATCTAAGACATACCTATGCTAACAGGTAAGCATCTGCCAACAGCCTCAAGCCTAATTCTTCTAGCATTTAAAAATGCCGGGCACCTCTTTAATTAATCTATTCAAGGGAGATAAGAACAGAGTGCCTCAGGAGAAGAAATGAAACAAATAGCTTAGAGAAGAGATGCAGGTTTAAGAACATGAATCAAGTCCCTGGTCTTCTAGGCCAGTCTTCTAAATCCTGGCATCTTGATAAAGCTCGCTGACTGCTTTAAATAGAGAAGTCTTGGCAGCCCCAAAGTAGAATGATTTCAGAACTCTGTGTATGCATGTGCACAAGACAGAGAGAGAGGGGGAGGGATGAGACAGAGATGGTGGTGGTGGTCAGGATTTGAGATTCAAAAGGCCCCTCCATGTACATGTGGTCAATGATCTGTCAGTGCATAGAATCAGCTGTGTGTGTGTGTGTGTGTGTGTGTGTGTGTGTGTGTGTGTGTGTGCTATGTGTGCTGTGCTTAGTCTGACTCTTTGCAACCCTAGGGACTGCAGCCCACCAGGCTCCTCTGTCCACAGGGATTCTCCAGGCAAGAATGCTAGAGTGTGTTGCCATACCCTCCTTCAGGGGATTTTCCCAACCCAGGGATCCAACCCAGGTCTTCTGCATTGCAGGCAGATTCTTTACCATCTGAGCCACCAGGGGAGCCCAAGAATACTAGAGTGGGTAGCCTATCCCTCCTCTAGGGGATCTTCCTGACCCAGGAATCGAACTGGGGTCTCCTGCATTGCAAGTGGTTTCTTTACCAGCTGAGCTACCAGGGAAGCTCCAGAATCAGTTCTACCTTTCTTAAATACCAACATAACCAGAAACCAAACAGAAGAAAGTAGCAACTGCTGGCAGAGGGCCCTAGGCCTTGAGTGAGCACCGGAGTGGGGTGGTCCTGAGTGGGGGGTCTTAAACCCCAGCGCTGGTGGCACTAGTGGTAAAGAATCTGCTTGCAATGCAGGAGACCCGGGTTCAGTCCCTAGCTCAGGAAGATCTCTTGGAGAAGGAAACGGCAACCCATTCCAGTATTCTTGCCTGGAAAAATCTCATGGACAGAGGAGCCTGGTGGGTTACAGTCCATGGGGTCACAAAGAGTCAGACATGACTGAGCACACAGGTACGTACTGCTACTTATTAACTCTTTGACCAGAGGCAAGTTGCTAGCTTAGCTTAACTTCTCTTGATCTTCATTTGTGTGGATATCAAACGTGATAAAGTCTGTCAGACACTTAGCACCCTATCTGCGTGATCAGTACATGAGGACTGTGATGAGCAAGGTGAGGATTCTGAGGAACAGAAGCTGGGGCACCTGAAAGCTTCAGCACTTTTGATGTTCCTTCCTAGTGTTCCCACAGTTGAAAGGAAAATGTGGAAGATGGACACAATCCAAGTGTCCATCGATGGATGTATGGATAAACAAAAAGTAGCATACACATACAATGGAATACTATTTAGCCTTAAATAAGTAGGAAATTCTGACACATGCTACATGGATGGACCTTAAAAAACATTATGCTAAGTGAAATGAGTCAGTCACAAAAAGGTAAATACTGTATGATTCCACTGACATGAGGGACCTGTAGTAGTCTGATTCATGGAGACAAAGTAGGATGGTAGTCGCCAGGAGTTCAAGGTAGGGGGGGAAAGGAAAGCTGTTTAATGGGTACAGAGTTTCAGTTTGGGAATATGAAAAGAGTTCTGGAGATAGATGCTTGCACAACCATCTATCTCCAGAAAGATGTAAATACATAATGCCACTGAACTGTACATTTAAAATGGTTAAAATGGTAAGCTGTATGTGTGTGTGCATGCATGCCAAGTCGCTTCAGTCATGTCCAACTCTTTGTGACCCTATGAACTGTAGCCCACCAAGCTCCTCTGTCCATGAGATTCTCCAGGCAAGAATATTGGAGTAGGTTGCCGTGCCCTCCTCTAGGGGATCTTCCTGACCCAGGGATTGAACCCACATCTCTTACATCTCCTGCATTTTTAGGCAGGTTCTTTACCACTAGCACCACCTGGGAAGCCCCAAAACTTTATGTGTATGTTACCACAATTTTTTGAAATTAAAGTTTGATGAATGGATGGGGTTAGGAATGTAAATGTGAGGAATGAGAGAAGGGAAAAGCACAGCAAGTAGATGAGTGCTCCAGGGAAAGCCTTGCTGAGACTCCACTATGTTCTACCCTACTGTGAGAGGGCAGCTGATTTCCATAAAGGAACAGAGACAGAGAAAACAGAAGCAGGAGTGGACGATGGCCTGGGGGTGTCAATGCCAAAGAAAAGATGCAAGAGAATGGAGGTTTCTGAGCTCTGAAAATACAGCAAGCTAAGAAAGAAGGCTCCATCCCAAGACTATGGTCACCTGTGGTGAGCAACGAAGCCCATGTGGACCCCAGCTACAGCCAGGCAGGAAGACCTTAGCTGTGGAAGAGGAGGTGCCTTGGGCTGGCCTGAGATTTAAAAAAAAAAAAAAAAAAAACAGCAGAAATTCATGAATGCAATCACCTCAGTTCTCCATTGCTTCCAAAGTAGAGTGTCTGGGACCAGCCTCTCCACTTCTTCCAATCCTGCTCCCTCTGGCTCCACAGGGCCCCTCAGGGATGCCCTTTTCCTGCAGCTGGGCTGCCTGGTTTCCCTGAATAAGAGGATGTGGAGGTGAGTCTTCCAGTCCTCACATCCTTAGCGGCCCTACCTCCTGGCTGGACCATCCTGGCCCCTCTGCACATGGCGCCTGTCCATGAGGACACACCTGAGTCCAGGACCAGCACAAGGGCTCCCAGCACAGGCACGGAGGTAATTAGGCACGTCTTCTCTGCTCCTGAAGTAATGTTTATTTGTCTTCTAAATTCTGCCAACCAAAATGGCTTAGGCTGTGACTTACCATCACACCGTTATGTCATACTTCCTTACTGATTTTATGACCAAGAAAGACTCCAGGCACAGTAGCCATATTATGTCCCAGCAAACTCCTGCCCAAGTTAAGTCCCTGTTTCTGGTCCCTGTCACTGGTCAAAAATGACATCCAAGTATAATTGCTGTTTTAGGGGCACATTTTAGGGCAAAGGCAAAAAATAATGAATGTACCTTTTTCTGACTGAAATTTGCATCTGTGTTTTTACCCTCTCCTGGCAAACATGGTTTATGTTTATTTAAACAGCCCTCAATAAAAATGTACAGCTGCAAAGCATCTTACTGCTCAATGCTTTCTGGTTAAGAAAATTGCCCTTAATCATAGTTGACTTTCCTATTCGTAACAGAATATTACTTTTCACTGATGCATGGCTGCGGCCCAATGTGTGAACATTATAAACCCAGTGGGAGGCTTATCTGAAGTTGCAAGCACTTCATTCATTCAGTCCTTCAGTCAATCAACAAACTTGTGTGAGGTGTAGGACCTTTTAAAGCAGCGGGGAAAGGCACCACAGAGGCATGAGAGAGTGTGTCAGGTCACCGATATGATGAGGATAACCACTGTCAACCACAATTGATGTGTCAAGATTGGCTATAAAGGGTGACGTCAATAATTTGTTGCTGATAATAGTGAATGTACCAAAATTGCTGAATGACTTACTTTAGTTGTAAATTGGAGTGGATTCAAGATTATCTTTATGCTAACAGTGTCATCCTCACTTGCTTGTATTTCAGTATGTTTTAATGAGACTTAAGAGAAAAGGGTCTAATTACCAGCCAGCATGCTAAGAACTGTGTATTCCCTGAATATACCCATGGGAGTTTGTCATGCTTGTGAACGTCATCTGTCAGTTGTATCACAGTTTAGAATTGTTGGAGGGGCACAGAAGGTGCATGTTACGGGAAGGAGTAGAGAGAGAGGAACCTGGGGAGGTCTGATGGGTAGGTGCAGCTTTTCAGAGCTTGAATAAACACATTTTTGACCAGATTGCTCCAAATTTTGCAGAGCTAATTATGGTTGATATCATACAGCTACTGTTTCTTGATCAAGTTCCAGTCTTTCCCCTGTTACAGAGATGGGATCTTAAAGTGGTGACTTTCAGCGCATACTTACGACTTTAGCCTGTCTTGGAGAAGCCATAATTATATATCTCACAATTGACTGCTCCTGGTACTGGCTGTATTGCATGTTGAGCTCCTTAGAAATGAGAATGTGACCCAAGAGGCAGTTTCCAAGCTAGGTTTCATGGAGTGATTGTATTGTGCACTTCATATATCTGTCTTGGAAAATAGATGGAAATTTTCAGTAAAGACTCAAACTAAAAAAGGAACTTACTAATAATGACCTTGATATGCTATCTCTGTGGCTTCCCTGGTGGCTCAGTCAGTAATGAGTCTGCCTGCAATGCAGGAGACCTGGGTTCGATCCCTGGGTCAGGAAGATACCCTGGAGAAGGAAATGGCAACCCACTCCAGTATTCTTGCCTGGAGAATTCCATGTACAGAGGAGGCTGGTGGGCTACAGTCCATGGTATCACAAAAAGTCGGACACAACTGAGTGGCTAACTTTCATTTTCATGCTATCTCTACTGGGTGTGTGGGGGTGTTGAGGGTACAGAGAAGGGATGCCTGTGTTGCCCTACCTTTCCAATATAAAATGGATTTCTGGAATTAACCAGAAGATAGATGGAATAATACCTCACATGCATATAGAATAAGCCATTGGCTTGGTGTTCTGATTTGAAGGGTACTGGAAATGTTTCCCCGCCCCTAAAACTATTCTCCCACTGGTGCTTGATTTTCTAACATTAGAAATTGTGGTAGAATTACTTTATTTATTTAAAAAATATGCTTTGTTCTTTAAACTGTTTTTTTTTTCAAACATATGCTTTGGGAAAGGAAGACACTTTTTTAAAAAAAATAAGAAGCACGTTCAGGAATGAACTGGAAGCCTTCTAGAACTGTTGTTCAGAAGACCAATTGTGTGGAGATGCAACCTCAGTAATTAATCAGTGAGAAGCTAGCCGCCAAATATCTGATGAGAGGGAGGAGGCCCTCTCCTTTGAGGGGGGAAAATGACTCCCTTCTGATTGAAAAAGCACCATCCCAGACCTTCTTGCTGCTGACATGCAGATGTACATCTGGCTGTAATCTCTCACTCCCTGCTAGCTTTTGCCAAACTGTGTGGAACAGAAATCTCGTTTCTCCCCCATGTAAGGAGACAGAGAGAAATTGAATAGTTACATAGTTAAAATTCTGAGCACTGGCTAGGAGAAGGAACATGCCCAAAGCAATAAAAAGACTCTCACTTAAAAACTGTGACTGAAGAAAGATTCAAGCAGTTTAAACAACGGGTTGAGTTGATCTGGGTGAAGAGAGTAGGTGTCTCAAAGCCACAGACAAGTCTTGATATGCTGCAGACAAGCCAAGAAATCTTTAAATTGTGTTAAATCTACTCAAGGTTGTTGAACAAGATAGAACAAATGCTTGATAAAAGTTGACAGGATTTATTTGCACCTAGGTGTCTGTGTTTCAATAAATCTTGCTCTAAATTTTATTTACTGTGGAGTTGTCTTAAATGTGGGTTTATTTATGAGTGGAAGCAGAAATGAGCCAGGAAATGTGCTCTGTTCCCTCTCTCTGAGCTGTCCAACTTAAGGGAAACCTATCATTCTGTCAGAGTAGTGGCAACTCACCCAAATTGCAGGACTAGCACATTTAGGAGGAAAATCACACCCTTTGAAGCTTTGTCTTCAAAATTTGTTAACCCACAATTCAGAAGTGACAGCAAACGCCCCCATGCCTATACCTTTGGATTAAATACTGCAGCCTTCTTTAAAAGTGAAAATGGCCCTGGGAAGGATAACATATAAAGTTCAGTTCAGTCGCTCAGTCATGTCCGACTCTTTGCGACCCCATGAACCACAGCACGCCAGGCCTCCCTGTCCATCACCAACTCCCGGAGTTTACTCAAACCCATGTCCATCAAATCGGTGATGTAGATCCTTAATATGGTGGTTCCCCAAACTGAGTATTTATCAGAACCATCTGACACCACTTCTTTCATTTATATTGAGAACTTTAAAAATACAGGAAAGTATAGAAAAAAATATAGCAAACACTTGTGTTTCTATGCAGAGTGGAAATACACTATTATATTTACTTTGTCTTCCATTAAAAAAATAAAATACTTTAATAGAACAGACTTTTAAGTAATTTATTTTTTAAAACAAACTACAGGAAAAGTTGTAGTTCCTTTAATCTCCCACTTCTCATCCATCCATTTTCCTTAATTTGATACATTTTCTTCCAGGCCATAAATAATACATTATGTTTGTATCCACTCTTTAAATTCAGCATTATGTTCTTGAGAGCAATTCATGTGGGTGCATAGTGATCTAGTTGTTTTCACTGCTGAACTGTAACCTATAGTACAACCATGACATTTCATTTGTTCATTCCCCAATTGATGAATTTTTAGGTTGTTTCCGTTTTTTTTTTTTTACTATTAAAAACAACTTGCAGTGAACACTGGTGTCCATGTGTCTTTGCACACCAGGTAGTGAAAAATTCTCCAGAGTATGTACCTTTTAGATAGGAGAATGGGAGTGCCAGCTTAAAAAGTATGCACACTTTTAGTTTTCTGGGTCTTAGCAGATTGCTTCCAAAATGTCTACCAATAACATTCCCACCAGTGATCTCTGTGGTCCCATGACACCATACCATTGGCAACTTTCAAGTTTTAATTCTTGTCAATCTGACAATTAAAACTAATATCCCCCCTTCAAAATATCCCTGATGAGACTGAGTATCTTTTCATATATTTATAGGTGATTCTAGTTTTCTTTGGTCTATTCCCTGTTAGTAATCTTTGCCCGTTTTTCTTTTGGGTTGATTGCCTTTTAAAAATTTATTTATTATATGTCCTTTAGATGCTGCTTCTTTTCCAATTTTTGCAAGGCAAATATCCCCTCCTACTACATGGCTTGTTTTAACTTTATTATGTTGCTTTTTTCTGTAGACATTTTAATATTTAATACAGCCACATTTATCCATCTTTTCTATTAAACTGTGAGGTTTTTGGGTATGATTAATGAATTCTTCCATACTCTGAGACTATAAAGGTATTCTATATTTGCATCAGAGTGTTATGAAATTTTGCTTTTAATATTTAGATCTTTAATTCATTTTGGATGGATTCGCAGGGAGGATTTGAAGAAGTTATCTGATTTTTATCTTTTCTCACAAGGATCATTTTAATGTCATTTATTGAAAAGTCTCTATCATATTCTCCCTAATTTATAATCAACCTGTGTTGTATATCCTATTGTCTTAGATTCATATGAATTGTTTTTAAACTCTTTAATATTCCATTGATTTACTTGTTTATCCATCTGCCAATATCACACCACACAGTTTTAATTACTATAGCATTATAATAAATGTTAAGAATCTGTCCCCCTCCCCATTGATCTTCTTCAAAATTGTTTTGCCTATTCTTGATGCCTGACTCTTATGTATAGATTTTAGAATCAGCTTGTCAGGAGCCATTAAAAGTCCTGGTGTGATTTTTTTAATATTTATTTTGGGGTGTGTCAGGTCTTAGTTGTGGCACACGGGATCTTTCATCGTGGCACACGTACTTCTCTCTAATTGAGGCGCCTGGGTTTAGTAGTTGTGGTACATGTGCTTAGTTGCCCCACAGCATGTGGGATCTTATTTCCCCCACCAGGGGTTAAACCCCCATCCCCTGCATTGGAAGACAAAGTCTTCACCACTGGACCACCATGGAAGTACCCCTGGTGTGATTTAGACTAAACTTGAATTAAATTTATAGATCAGTTTGAAGAGAGTTGCCATCTTGATGTTGAGTCTTCTCATACATCATCATAGTATATCTCTCCTTTTTGAGGTTACCCTTTTCTAAGCTTTTAATTTTGATATAATTATGAAATCATAGGATGATGGAAAATGTAGTATAGAAACATCTCCTGTACTATTCACCCATCTTCTCACAATGATTGCATCTTGGTTTTTCAAACAACTTTATTGAGGTACAACTGATATAAAAAACACTAGACATATTTAATGTGTATAATTTAACTGGATAATTTGATGAGCTTGAAGATATGCACATACTCATGAAACCATCACTACAATCAGTTATATGACCCCTCTGAAAGTTTCTTTTTACCTCTGTTTTTGGCCGTTGTCGTTCTTCTGTCATTAGAAACTTAACATGAAATCTACCTTCTTAATGTGTTTTTAAGTGAACAATGCTGAATTGTTGACTATAAACACAGTATTGTAGAACAGATCTCCAGAACTTATTCATCTTGCATAACTGAAACTTTGTCAGTGATTACATTTCACATAACTAGAATACAGTATCAAAATGAGGAATTTTACTTTGATTCCATGTTTATGTATACTTCTAAGCCATTTTATCCTGTGTAGACTTGTATGATCACTACTGTAATCAAGATACAGAACTATTCCATCACCACAGAGATAGCCTGGATGCTATGCTTTTATAGTTATATCCATCCCATCTCTGACTCCTGAAAACCACTAATCTGTTTATCTCCACAATTTTTTCATTTAAATAATATTATATAAATGGAATTATACAGTATGTGACCCCTTGAGATTGTCTTTTTTCATTCAGCATAATTCCTTAGATATTCATCCATGTTATTATGTGTATCAATGGCTTTCTCTTTTTTATTGCTGAATAATAGTCCATATTATGGATTATGACACTTTGCTGAACCATTCACCTATTGATGCATATTTTAGTTGTCTTTGTTTTGGGTGTTTTCTGATTGTTCTGTCTTTTGTTTCTCTTTTTTAATTTCTTGTTTTCCTGTGCATTACCTGAACATTTTTTAGAATTTCATTTCCATTTATCTACAGATTTTTTAATGTATCTCTTTGGATAGCTATATACATAACTTATCACAGTCTATTGATGTCACCATTTATCTACTAGAGGAAACTGTAAAGTTTTTGCTTCTCTTTATGACCCCCTCCTCCTCAGTTTACAGTGTATAAATAATTGTCTTAAATATCTCCTCTACATACATTGAGAAACATCAGATGTTTTACCTTTTGCTTCAATCATCAAACATAATTTAGAAAACTCAAGAGAAAAGGAAAGCCTATTGTATTTACCCATATTTTGTTCTTTGTTGCTCCTCTCTTCCTGATATTCTATGATTCCTTCTTTTATTATTTCTTTCTGTCTGAAGAACTTCCTTTACCATTCTTTTTGTTGGCTGCTCCACACTGTTTGTGGGATCTTAGTTCCCTGAGCAGGAATTGAGCCTGGGCCCTCCACAGTGAAAGCCCTAAGTCCTATCCACAGGACCACCAGGGAATTCCCCCCTTAATCATTCTTTAAGGGTTGGCTTAAAGGAGAGATAAGAAAGCATTTCTCAGTGATCAGTGCAAACAAGTAGATGAAAACAATAGAATGGGAAAGACTAGAGATCTCTTCAAGAAAATTAGAGATGCCAAGGGAGCATTTCATGCAAAGATGGGCACAATAAAGAATAGAAATGGTATATACCTAACAGAGGCAGAAGATATTAAGAAGAGATGGCAAGAATATACAGAAGAACTATACAAAAAAGATCTTCACGACCCAGATAATCATGATGGTGTGATCACTCACACTCACCTGGAGCCAGACATCCTGGAATGTGAAGTCAAGTGAGCCTTAGGAAGCATCACTACAAACAAAGCTAGTGGAGGTGATGGAAGTCCAGTTCAGCTATTTCAAATCCTAAAAGATGATGCTGTGAAAGTGCTGCACTCAATATGCCAACAAATTTGGAAAACTCAACAGTGGCCACAGGACTGGAAAAGGTCAGTTTTCATTCCAATCCCTAAGAAAGGCAATGCCAAAAACTGCTCAAACGACTGCACAATTGCACTCATCTCACATGCTAGCAAAGTAATGCTCAAAATTCTCCAAGTCAGGCTTCAACAGTGCATGAACTGTGAACTTCCAGATGTTCAAGCTGGTTTTAGAAGGGGCAGAGGAACCAGAATCAAATTGCCAACATCCATTGAATCATCGAAAAAGCAAGAGAGTTCCAGAAAAACATCTATTTCTGCTTTATTGACTACGCCAAAGCCTTTGACTGTGTGGATCACAACAAACTCTGGAAAATTCTTCAAGAGATGGGAACACCAGACCACCTGACCTGCCTCCTGAGAAATCTGTATGCTGGTCCGGAAGCAACAGTTAGAACTGGACATGGAACAACAGACTGATTCCAAATCGGGAAAGGAGTACATCAAGGCTGTATATTGTCACCCTGCTTATTTAACTTATATGCAGAGTACATCATGAGAAATGCTGGGCTGGAAGAAGCACAAGCTGGAATCAAGATTGCCAGGAGAAATATCAATAACCTCAGATATGCAGATGACACCACCTTTATGGCAGAAAGTGAAGAGGAACTAAAGAGCCTCTTGATGAAAGTGAAAAAGGAGAGTGAAAAAGCTGGCTTAAAATTCAACATTTGGAAAACAAAGATCATGGCATCTGGTCCCATCACTTCATGGCAAATAGATGGGGAAGCAATGGAGACAGTGAGAGACTTTATTTTCTTGGGCTCCAAAATCACTGCAGATGGTGACCACAGCCATGAAATTAAAAGACACTTGCTCCCTGGAAGAAAAGCTATGATCAACCTAGACAGCATAATAAAAAGCAGAAACATTACTTTGCTGGCAAAGGTCCGTCTAGTCAAGGCTATGGTTTTTCCAGTAGTCATGTATGAATGTGAGTGTTGGACCATAAAGAAAGCTAAGCACTGAAGAATCGATGTTTTTGAACTGTGGTGTTGGAGAAGACTCTTGAGAGTTCATTGGACTGCAAGGAGATCAACCAGCCAATCCTAAAGGAAACCAGTCCTGAATATTCATTGGAAGGACTGATGCTGAAGCTGAAACTCCAATACTTTGGCCACCTGATGTGAAGATCTGACTCACTGGAAAAGACCCTGATGCTGGGAAAGATTGAAGGTAGGAGGAGAAGGGGATGACAGAGGATGAGATGGTTGAGTGGCATCACTGACTTGATGGACATGAGTTTGAGCAAGCTCCAGGAGTTTGTGAAGGACAGGGAGGCCTGGCGTGCTGCAGTCCATGGGGTCACAAAGAGTCAGACATGACTGAACAAATGAACTGAACCGAACCGAAGGGTTGGCTTACTAGTGATAAATTCTCTTAACTTTCCTTCATCTGAGAATTCCTGCAGGATACTACTGTTGGATGTAGAATTCTGTGTTGGTACTTCTTTTCTTTCAGCACTAGAAAAATATTGGGCTACTTCCTTGTGATCTCCATAGGTTCTGGAGAAATTCACAAACATTGGAATGGTTTTTCCCTTATAGTTAAGGTATCATTTATCTCTAGCTGCATTCAAGATTTTTTTCTTTGTATTTAGTTATCATAAGTTTGACTATGTATGTCTGCCTGGATTTCTTTGGGTTTATCCTTTGGGAGATGAGTTTTTGTTCAATCTTGAGTGTGATTTTTAACCATTAGAAGGTTTTAAGCATGGAAGCAATAAGATCTCACTTATATCCTTAAAAGACAACTTTGGCTACTATGTAAAGAAAAGATGGTGGAGGGACAACATGGGCCTTTGAAAGATTAGTTAGGCGGGTAATGCAGTAGCCTGGGTGACAGGCTATGGTGGCTTGGATTAAGATGGTAACAAGTGAATATAGCAGTACATGTAGAGAGAAAGGGGCAGATTTGAACTCTGTTTTGAAGAGAGACTTGAAAAGACTTGAAAGATTCATTATATGGGGTCTGAGGTTAAGGAGAAGAGGAGAAATTAGGTTGATGCCTTATTTGGGGCTGGAGTAACTATGTGGATGATGATGCCACTTTCTAAAGTATGGAAGGCCAAGATAGGAGTATATTTTGGGGTGAAATTAAGAGTTCTCTTTTGGTCACATTACATTTAAGATTCTGTGACAGATATACAAACAGATATTCCAAGAAGGCAGTTGGATATATGAGTCTAAAGTTCAAGAGGTGATGTCAAGATTGTAGAGATAAATTTGGAAGTAACCTGCATATAGATACTGTTTAAAGTCATAGGAATGTATGAGATAATCTAGGGCATAGTGATGCTAGAAAAGAGGACTAAGCCTTTAGCCTTGGGATACTTTAACATTTAGAGGTCAAACAGAGAAAGACAGCAAAATGACTGAGAAGAAACAGCAAGTATGTAAGAGTAAACCCAGGAATTTACCCTAATGAGATGATTGGACAAGCACGTAGAGATATACACATTCAAGAATGCTCATCATAGAATTTTTCTAATACTATATATTGGAAATAAATGTCTTTAGAGAGATGACTAAATAAGTCATGCTACATACATGCTACATAATATGCCGGGGAGAAATTAAAGGGATGGCATACACAAAAAAAGAAAACTACAGGCCAATATCACTGATGAACATAGATGCAAAAATCCTTAACAAAATTCTAGCAAACAGAATCCAACAACATATTAAAAAAATCATACACCATGACCAAGTGGGCTTTATCCAAGGAATGCAAGGATTCTTTAATATCCACAAATCAATCAATGTAATACACCACATTAACAAATTGGAAGATAAAAACCATATGATTATCTCAATAGATGCAGAAAAAGCCATTGACAAAATTCAACATC